>NW_005054464.1:1036986-1081524 GCF_000277835.1 Geospiza fortis
CCATCAAAAATTCCCCTAGGTCTTATTGCAAAATTAGGCTTTTAAATGTTTGTATCCAGCACCTCTCCACTGGGAGGCCTCTGTCACTGCTCCCTGGTGATTTGAAGCTGATAGTCCCAATATGCATCTCAGGGAGGAAGGGTCAATTCCTTTCCTAAGATGGCGAAATAGGGTGTTACTACCTCCTGGAAAAGAGAACAGGATGGCTTTATTTTAATCATGATATCTGCTTTTGTAATCCCTCTATGCTCTAAGCAAAGCCAAACAGCTTTTACTTTTTTCTTAAAACGGGGATGAAAGGTGTGGGCATGAAGGGGGTGCTCTTAGGAGGTTGATGATGAAGTATCCTGCTAACATCATCATAAAAGCAAAGCTGCAGCAGGAAGCTGAAAGGACACTCTGGGAAGATTTGTTATCAGAGCTTCCAGTTTTGATGACAGAGACGTACAAAAATAAGACAAAGGATTTTGAGTTTCTGAGCTGCTCACGTGTGCTCTGAAGAGCTGAAGCGGTCAGGTTGAACCCACTGTCACTGGGACAATGATTTCAGCCACTTATGAAAGACTTGTATTTTTGTCTCTTGTGTTCCTAGGTATTTTATGTTTAAAAAAGAAAAAAAAAGGAAAAAAAAAAAGAAAGGAGGCACTTCTGCAGCATGATGGTCTTTAGCTCAGTCCCTTTGAGTCCTAAAACCTGGTGGCTTGCCTCAAAAATTTAAGAACAACCTTCCCCCTAGACACCTCTGGACCCCACCAGAGGTGATTCTTTTTCCCTCTGGAGGGGTGTGAGGGAGGTAAATAGAACACTCAAATAGACGTGCCCTAAACATTTATTTTGTACATTGTGTTATTACTCTTGAGAGGTATTGCTGAGAAATGGAGTTCAAAAACTGGTGAGAAGTTTGCAGATATAACAATGATATCTATAGTCTTCAAATTTACTTGAAGCTTTGTGAAATGTATCTGAGCAAATGGCTGTCCCAACCTAAGGCAACAGCTAATATTGTGCTTTGAGTGGAAGGTTAGTGGTTGTGCTTAGACAGCTTGGGCAGGGGGTTCACAATATTTCATGCTGCAGACTGTATATGCATATAAAGGAGAAAAAACCCCATTTCCCTGGCTCCTTGAAGATCCATGTTCAGCTCCTCATTCAGTTCAGTTCAGCCAGCTGTCTGTGGGTAGCTTTGAGCATTAAGGCACTGAAGTCCAGCAACCACAGGAGTCACACAGGTGGCTGTGCCAGGTTGGGAGCTGCCAGCCAAGACCAAAGGGCTCTTGGCAGAGCTGCCATGGCCCGTAAATGAAAATGGATCAGCCAGAGGCACAACCATCAGGGAGCCAAGCAGTTACCAGAGCATTGCTTCACACGGCAGTTTATTGCCCAACAAATCTTAGCTTTCACTTACTTTCACTTAGATGATAGGAAAAATTCTACCCTGGAAATTACTTCTTTAGAGAAAAAAGACTATAAACTGTTATAGTTAAAGAATAGCTGTAGCAGTCAGTTACTATCACTCTTTATCTACTTGGTCAGATTTTTGTTCTCTCTTACCAAAAGAAAAAAAAAAACAAAAAAAACCCCAACAAAACAAAACAAAAAAATTTTTTAACTGTTTGATTCATGTTTACTTCTTACTTATGCCTCTGCTTTTAAAATACTAGAGTTCAGTATAATTTTTCCAGTTGTCCAGGTGTGGCCTCAAGTCACCACATTTGGAGCAACTCCCTTCAGTTTGAGCCCAGATCTTGTTGCTGCCAGTCATGTCCTGGCAGGAGGGTTGCTTTGGAACAACAGCAGCAGTGTTTCAATGAAATGACTAAACATTTCTTTTTCCAGAGGATCCCTGCTACCACTGGTATGTAGGATGGAGGATGTGAAGTGTGAGGATATACCAAGGCAGTGTAGTCTATCTCATTAGTTTGAAAATGAAGCACACAAAGAGATTCTAGCCAGAAAAAAGGACAGTGTATTAGAATAACTAAATACCACCCCAGACTCAACAGACTCCTTGCCTCTGAGCAATTATGAATAAAGCTGGGTGCTTGGGATGAAACTTAATTTAGACTACAGTTTCTCAGTCACTTCAAGCTAATCTAAATTGGCACAGATTATGAAAGGAGGAATCTCGCCTGCCTGTCTGTCTCTGGCAAAGCTATTCCCTCTTTTTCCCCCTCTTCCCACCCCTTCATGCACAGAGCAACTTTATTTGTCTCTGTGTGGCATGGAGTAGGGCAAGCAGCTTGCCCAGAGGGACAACCCTGCTGCTCCCAAACACACTTTCAGCCTCCCCATGACCCTGTCCAAGTTACAGCCATCCTGATTACAACTGGGAAACACTCCATGAATGACAGGGAAAGCGTTTGCTAAGCTAGATAGGTTTCCCGGTTTGGGGTGGGGTGGGAGGGTGGTGCAGTGATGTTTCAAGCTGCAATGACAATACAGTGACAGTACCTTGAGTACTGTGAAACAGGGCAGTAGTCAAGATACGTGGACTTGAAATTCCTAGAGCAAGGACTAATTCCAGCACTTGCTACTTTAACACTGTTTTATATTATTGCTGTGTAACATATTAACTTCTAGAGGTCACAGCCCATCAGCCCTTATATGCTGGTGACTTGTCCAAGTAAATATAGGCAGCAAAATGCTGTTTATTCTAGCCATGGAGGGAAAAAAGGCTCTTTTTCCATACATATGTTTTTTAATTGTTTGTTCCATTAAGATAACAACACCCTTCTATCCCTATTTGTCTTTGAATACTGTAATGAGATGCTTGCATCAATTAATGCTTTGGAGTTGTTAATCGGCTCCAGGGAGTTGATGTCAGGGAGCCCAAGCTGAACACAGTAAACGTAGCCACAGTATGTGCTTGCATGTGTACACCTAATTCTGCTTTTCCTGAAGTGCAACCTCAATGCCACAGCTGAACATCTATGCTTGTTTAAAGGTAATTGCACAAGACAAAACACAACTCAAATGCAGCAGCTTTATTAGTAATTCTTAAAAATTCCAATAGGGAAGCAGTGAACAAAAGGTCCCGTTGGATAATTTCTGAGGTCATGTGCTCATTTTGCAGGAAGCTAGCTTTTTCCTTCATTAGAGGCGTTGAACAACTGTGAGTCAGTCACTCGGGTGCAAATGTTTTTGAGATCTGCTCTTCACCGGCAGATATGCCAAGGGTTCTCGTGTAAACAAGCACTGTTTACAGACACCTTCTCAGCAGTGGCACTGTACTGTTAAACATTAATTCCTATGTGTATGTTGTGCAACATTTACTCATGCTCTTTGACTCCGTTACCAATTTGAAGGACACTTCCAGTAATTTAGGAGCAAAGCATAGGTTTGGGAGAGTTTCCTACACAAAATATAGGAATAAATACCTTAATGAGTAAGCAATTTTGTTGCTTTTCTTTATTTATTTAGTAAAAGAGGCCTGAGGTTTGTTTTACAGACAGTGAATATTTAAAAGGAGAGCAAAAAAGACCTTGACAGCTGGCCCCACCTGGTTTATTTGCACACTGAGAATGGAAGAGAACAAGCACACAAGTGGTAAAAGTGAGTTGATAAAAAAGGCTGGGGAAATAATGTCAAGATTTGGAATCATTTTTGGGGAGACAGACAGGTAAGCGCACTATTTTTACTGAAACGTTCCAGTGGATAATGCCAGTGGTGAGACATCTCCACTCCACCTGTTGCTGGAGAATAAAAAAGGAAAATTCTGCAGAGAGAACACAATATCCCTGTTTGTCAGGGAGTCTGCAGCAATAGTCACAGTTTCACAGGTCTTTCTCTGTGTCTTAGAGGATAAGGAAGTGAATCAGAAACTCCAAAAGGGACTCAAGAACAAAAAAAGAGGATTTACCTGTTTATCAGCAGGCAATTCTGCCTGGCCTACAGTGACAGCTTGGGAGAGATGGTTGAACAAATGCACCTCACTGTACACACCATACGCAGAGTTTTTGGATGGAGTCTTTTTTGGGGTGGGAGTCATTTTGCAGTTTGATCAAACTATGTTACTCTAGAGTGTTTTCATAGAACCATAAAGTAGTTTGGGTTGAAAGTGACCTTTAAATTTTGTCTGACCCAACCTACCTGCAATAAGCAGGGACGCTTTAACTAGACCAGGTTGCACAGAGCCCCATCCAGGCTGGCCTTGAATGTTTCCAGGGATGGGCATCCTGTTCCAGTGTTTCACTGCTGTCATTATAAAACCCATTAGCTATAAAGTGAGCCCACCAGCCTGTCAGTAGAGTACAACATCCTCTAGTAGCTGCAAGAACTTACTGCTTGCTATTTTATGGTATGTTCTTGCTTGCTATTTTATGGTATGTTCTGCTGTTTGCTTAACTGAGGGTTGTAACCGCTAAGAAAAGCTTCAAATTTGCTGTCTTTGGCTATTTGTCAGTGTAATCCTGGATTGCTCTTTTCCCTATCTAGAGGCTTTCAGAGACAGTAGAGTTATATTTTAGGAAGCATTACAGCTGGTATCATTACCTCTTGGTGAAAGGTTTAATTTTTAATTTCCTGGGAAAATGGGGTTACACTTAGATCTTGTCTGTGGGAAAACAAGTCAGTGACCATGAGAAAGCACACATACACACAGAGTTCAGAAATGACAACATGTGTTAAAGCTCTCATATAAGGAGATTCAAGCTGACCCTAGTAGGCAGAGGTATCTAGCATATGCACTTGGAGTATCTCATTTGGTGAAGGACAGCACACAGAGCAGGAGTTGAGCATGTGTCCTGGAGTCAGAGCTGATCTGTATTTTTAGACTCTAAATCAGAGGCTGCCTGTACAATGATGCCATTTCAGTATCCAATTAAGAGCCCGATTTCTCATTGGGGACATTTTTCAAAATGCCCATGGTAGGGATAAATCACCTACCTACATCTAAAGTCAGGAAGAATTCCTTTGAGAGTCGCAGTGACTCAGGAACAGCCAAGCTCTGCCAAACTGGAACAAGTTCAAAGCGAGCACTGCCTATGATCAATTCATTACATAAACCTCAGATAAGGGAGTGGCAAGAAACTTTCCTGCCACCAACCATGAAAACAGTTAAGGGGAAACAAGCCATCCACCAAGTGGATTTTAATAATCTCAGTAGTGTAAGGGCCCCAATGAGTCTGGTAGTAAACACAGAAGAAATCAGAACCAGAGTAAGCTGCTGCTCTGAGCTATAACGCCATTTTTTCTAATATCTTTAGGCACAGACAGCAGCTGCAGTTAAGTAGATAGCCTTAGGAAATAGCTTCTTATACAAGAAAGCAGGAGAAAAGTCATTTTATTTCCTCACATTCTTCTTACAGGCATTGTTGCTCAAGGTACAAAATTCCTATGAAATGTAACAATAAAAAGCAACCCCGTGTAGTAAGGGCCTAAAGAAGTAAAAAACCCCCAAAACTGGATCTTCAAGCAAGTCCTACACAGGCTTCCATGAACCAATGACTTTCTTTGGGCATCAAAATACTGGGCACCTGTGGAGAATCCTGCTGCCTCAGGGCTGGTAGAGCCTCTGAGCACAGGTCTCAGCAGAAAGTAAATGCAAAACAAAATTTGAAGCTGTGTCTCATACTAAATCTGTTATAATTCAGTACTTGGTCATGTGTACATAATAATATAAAAGACCAGGACCTGCACACAGTTACTTTGCATGCTGTGCAAGAAAAAAACCTAAAATCTATGTGGGAGAAGAAAAGAGCTTATGACCATGGTTTAAGCATAAGTCTTGTAACACTTCAGCATGTCCTGGAGAATGCCTCATTGGAGTATTTAGCAGAAAGCATTTATTTGTTCAGATAAGTTCACATTTGACAAGCTTTTACAGACCACATACCAAAAGGCTCAAAAAAATTTTTTCAACAGCCATAAACATGAGAAAAAAGTAAGGTAACACCCATCCTGGTCATTGTGTGAAGGGGATAAAAAGAGAAAAAAATCATAAAAATGCTTAAGCAAGAATCTTCATAAGACACTTACTTGTGCCTCTGTTGTTGAAATACTAGAGACCAACACTTCATGAGGATTAAGTGGGAACTTCTGGGATACATCCAGAATTAAGCAATGGAAAGCTAATGAAAGGCAATTTGACAACATCCCCAAAATCTTAAACCTTCCAGAGAAAAACTTTAGCTTCTTTTAGTAATTCATAGAAGAGGTTGGATGGTAGCCATTTCTCCCTCCAAGATGGTAAGTTTTCATGGCAAGAACAATTAAGTACATTTTGCTCCATTTTCTCTAGGCACTGGGTTGTTGCAGAAAGGAACACACCCAGCTCTGGGCAGGAGAGCTCTCCAGGACAAAGGCTGTGCCCAGCAGCTTCCCATGGGGCGGCACCACATGAAATCCAGGCCTGTCCTGTTTAGCAGCTCAGTAAAAGGAGAATCAAAACTGTTAGAACTTTTTGAGTAAAACTTAACTCTTACAGGTATCTCTTCTCTGACAGGAAAATACCTTTTATTACTTGAATTCAAGTCCTTTTCTCACATGTCTCACAAGATGCATGTTTTGCTGAACCACATAAGAAATCCCACCCTGAGGCAGACCCACTTGCACAGGGAACATCCAGTTCCATTCAGTGTCTGCACCAGGAGAAATATACTGACCTCATCCAGAGGGAAAATAAAGTCTGTGTGTAAACAGAACCTGAAGAGGATCTTCCTAAAGAATTTGGTTGAGAAATCTGAATAACCGACAAAATGTTTCCTCATAGACAAAATATGTTCTGTGTGTGGGAAATGATCCAACAATTTCCCATATAACCATGGTAATTTTTCATCATCCATATTAACATGTCTTTGCAATCCTTTATCTCCATCGCATCAAGGGTCAGAAGTGGCACTTAAATTGCAAAACATATTAGAACTTCCTTATAAATCTCTATTAGGTACAAATTACTTTAAAAACCAAAACCATGGTTCCTCTTTGCACTATAAGTTAGACTACAAGACCGTAGGAATCTCACATGCCCTAGAAATAATTAATCTGGCAATGTCTTTATTCTGTCTTTGCAATTCCTTCAGAGCCAGGTTCAGGCCAGGACAACAGACAGGGCTTAGCCTGACATAGAAAAATTCTCCATTTAAATGCTCTAAGTCAGATCAACAACAACCTAAAGATCTGAGCAAACAAAAAACCTCCAAACATACTAAAAACCAACCAATGAACCAAACAAAACCCTCAAACACAATTTTGTCAGAACAGCCAGATTAGCTCCAACTAAAAATCCATCTACAGTGAGCATCTGGAAAAGTAAGACCAGAATGAAAGGTAAAAAGATAATTTCAGGTGCCTTAATAAGTTTTCAGCTAGATAATGTTTCATTTGTTTTTAATTGAAGTTTACAGACTTTATAGCTGCATGATTTTTCTTAAAGTGAATGAATAAGTAGAGTGGAGGAAATTTAGCAGCACCATAATTAACTACTTAGGGCAAATCTTCCCATCAGATTCATGAGACAGATTTCAGATAAGCAGCTCAAATGAAGGATTATCTTGCGAGCAATGCGGAAATGTTGATCAGCTTGATATTTCCATTCTGCAGACAAGAGTTCATGCTGCCGCTCACTATTTTCTGCAAAGAGGTAAATCTCCACAGAGGTGGCAAGTCTGATCCAAAGGGGATTTTGTTTTTAAAAGCCCTGCACATGACCATCTTGTACTTGTCTGTTTTCAGGCAGAAATGAGATCTGAATTTAGATGCTGCTCAGCTGCCCCCTTTGAGATGGGTTACCAGGCAGATGGATGCCCTGATGGTATGATGGATGGGCTGGAGAGCATTGCATATGTGTTAATACGGTGTCTTTACACAAACATTAGCACTTGAGAGCATCACAGAATACTCAAGCATCCTGAAAATATTAAGTTCAATTAAAAATATAATCTTCCGTGACTGATAACATTCTCAGCATATGTTTAATGACATTTAAAGATAAATGGAACCCATTTAGCCAGGAGATTTAAATTTCAAGGAAAAATATCCTGTCAATCACCAGATATTTTGAAAAAAACCCACACAAAATTTAAACTGGAGTCTTGTCATAATAGTCTCGCATACAAGAGTCTTGCCTGGTGTCTGGGCAACCAGAAAAAGTGAGATGCTTGCCTTTTACTATGCACTTTGCAATTCTTTTGCCTCATTCAAAAGATGCTGAGATGGCTAGAACAAAGTCCTTATTTCAGTTTCAGGATCTACAAGCTGTTTGCTTGATGGGGATGAAGGATCTCTATCTCTTCATTCTCTACATAGTAGAAAAAGACATACAAACACTTCAGTAAGTTATGCACTGAACAAGAAAGAGAGGACCAGAAGCAAAAGGGGGGAAAAAGCAAAGATAATACAAAATATTTAGTATTGCTGTACTTACAGAAGTAGTACCAATCTCTAAGGTTTTGTTACTTGAATATGGACTGCATATTTGACAGAGTATATATAAGATATTTTATATGTCCAGTGGATATATTTTCATTTCCATTGTTTGGCTTATACAAGCAGATTACATTTTTTGCCCCCTGGCAAAATAAAACATTGTCCATTTTGAGAAAATAAAAGGTGCTATGACCATGCCACATGTTTTCCTCATGTCTTAGGTGTCCACAAGATAAGTAGCTTTCTTTTATAATTGGCATCAGAATTCTTCAGAGAATCAGCTGTTAATTTAAAGTACATTAAAATGCATTTCTTTACATTTTCTAGTAAGTAGAGTATATCTGTTAAAACATTAAAAAAAAAGTCTGTTTGAAAATTGGAACCTAGCCCTCTCCCATCCTTATTCAGATAATATCCCACCCCAAAACCCCCCAAACAAAAATAATTTTTGCGGAATGCATGCCTAAACAGATAAGCCTCACAGTAAGATTTCCAACAAATACTCATGAGACTTAGGTATCAAATTCCCATCTACTGAAAAAAAATCCCCCTTTCTTTCCAAAAGCATTGAGATAACATCATGTGCAGACATCACATCATACTCTGCTCATGTCTGTGTGTTTAGCTCTGAAGTACTCATATTGTTCCTGAAATTATTCATCCTTGGGTTCCCAGGCATGTTAGCTGAATCCAAGAGTTACACTCTCTTGGCAACTGCCTTTTCTTCTTCAATTTTTCTCTGCATAGGCAAACCCTTAAGTCTGAACTCAAGAACATCAGTAGGGCACTGCCCTACTGAGTAGGGAGGCTGCCTGTACTGTCAGGACAGAGTCACTTCAAGCTCTACAACTCAAACCCAGCACCATCGTCTCTGTGCAGGCAGCTGCTGTCTGTTAAGGAGAAGCAGCTTCTTGTGCTAATAGATAATAAATCAGCTGTCTTTTTTCTTCCAGTGGGGAAACCCATACTGGGGAATACAGCCAAATAACATAAAAAAATCCAGTAAGCCCTCTGTAACACACCCACAGAAACAATGTTCTCTTGTGTGCCTCTAGGCATATGACCACTTACTGCATGTAGAAGTCACATGTACAGGTAAACAGTTGATCAGCTCCCAGACACCACAGTGGGATTGTTTGCATTATCACCATAAACCTTGTTTTCAGTGATTAATTATAGATTCACAGAATGGTTTGGGTTGAAAAGGTCCTAAAAGATCATCTATAGTCCAACCTCTCTGCCATGGGCAGGAGCACTTTCCATCAGACCAGGTTCCTGAAAGTCCCATCCAGCCTGGCTTTGCACACTTTCAGGAACGGAATATTCACAGCTTCTCTGAGCACCCTATTCCAGTGCCTTATCACCCCCACAGTAAAGAATTTCTTCCTAATATCAATTCTAAACCTACTCTGTTTGAAGCCATTCCCCCTTGTCCCATCACTACATGCTTTTGTGAAAAGTCTCTCTTCATCTCTCTTGTAACCTAAACCCTGTAACCCAAAAATGCAATAGCAGAGAAGGATTTTTAATAAGTATCCAATAACAGAATAAAGCCCAACATGTCATTTTTAGGCAAAAGGTATTTTTTTAAAATGTTTTACTCACAGGAATAATTTTTATAACAGCTATAAAGTACTGATTTCATTTTCCTTCCAGTTTCTTGATTTGTAGAGAAATATGAATCCCACTTTCCTTCTCCTTTAAGTATAAAGGGAAATATTATTCTGATAGCTGAGAAAGTATATGTCAGACAGGGTGGAAACCTGCCCATCAGGACCTCTTTGTAGTTGGTGAATAAAATTTAGTATACATAATAGTGATATGGATTGTGAAGAGCAGAGAAAAGTTCTTGGCAAGTGACTTGCCAAAAAGATAGCAGTTTCTAATGTCCTTGGAATTGCAAGCATATCAAATGGAAAGGAAGGTAATCCAAATAATGCAAGATAAGTGAAGGGGAAAAATTTTTTAGACCATTAGAAAGAGAAGCAAGTTCCTTCAAGTCTACACACTGAATGTTGCAGTCAACCTCAACTTCTCATCTTTCAATTAATTCCATTCCTTGCTGTTAGATTGTGGGTTTTCTAGACAAAAGACACTCTTCGTCAGCTGGCTTGATTTGCAAATTAATCACACTTATAAATATGAGAATCATGTTTTAAAACACTTAAAAAAATGGAATTATTAAGCAAATCTGCTGTTTAGCAAATGTCAATGTTCCCTAATGAATTCAACAAGTGCTAATTCAAGGATGACTGTCAGAAGTTTTGCTATAAAAGCAGGGAATATCAATATAAATTTGTGCCTCTCCACAAAGTTAACTGGTTATTTTTGAGTTTTAAGGCCCACAGAACATCAGCTCTATCCCACTGGGTACCTATTCAAATAATACAAAAGAAATGTCTGTACAGCAATTGTTGAACATACTCAAGCAGAAAAAAAAAAAGAAAAAAGAGAAACAAAAGAGTTTTCTAATGCAATTCACACAGGTAGAGCTTCTAGACACCATGTCCAGAATCACAGAATTATTTAGATTGGAAAAGGTCTCTGAGATCAATTCCAACCTTTGACTGTCCACCACCTTGTCAACTAGATTATGGTGCTATGTTCCACATCCAGCTGTTTCTTGAACACCTCCAAGTATGGTGACTCCACCACCTTCTTGGACAGTGCATTCTAATGTTAAACAGTCATTCAGTGAAGAAACTCCTCCTGATATCCAGCCTGAACATCCTCTGGTGCAACTTGAGGCCATTTCCTCTTGTTCTGTCACTATTTTCCTGGAAGAGACCAACCTCTACTTTGGTGGAGGCTGGTCTCTCTACCACCTCCTTTCAGGGAGTTGTAGAGAGCAATGAGGTCTCCTCTGGGCCTCCTTTTCTCCAGGTGAAACAACTCCAGCTACCTCAGCTGCTCCTCATAGGACTTATCCTCTGGACCCTTCACCAGCTCTGTTGCCCTTCTTTGGACATGCTCTGGCATCTCAATGTCCTTCTTGTAGTGAGGGGCCCAAAACTGAACACAGTATTTGAGGTGTGGCCACACCCATGCTGAGGACAGGGGGACAATCACTTCCCTGGCAACACTATTTCTGATGCAGGCCACAATGACATTGGACTTCTTGGCTACATGCTAGCTCATGTTCAGCTGGACACCAACAGTACCCCCAGATCTTTTTGATGGGCAGCTTTCCCGCCACCATTACCCCCAGCCTGTAGCTCTGCATGGGGCTTGTTGTGGCTGAAGTGTAGGACATGGCACTTGGACTTTCCTAATATTCACTAACATCCCAGATGCATATTTCAGGAAATGGGTTCAACCCCCAAAACATCCACTACTCTCAAGACAATCTTTACAAAGTTTATGTATTAAATACATACATAGGTGTTATTGTAATTCACACAGTGGAAGTGGATTAATTTCCAGCCTGCTGTCATAGCATATTATATAGGAGATAGATATCTGTCTAATATATCTGGGATCCTAGGTTCTAGGGACATGTAATGTATTTGCTACATGTTAATGCCATTCAAATTTTATTGCTGTGTGTATGAGATGATATGGATGCTTCCAGTTGCATATCTTTCTGGTAAACTGTGACATTCCAGATCAAAAGCTAAAGAGTATTTAAAAGCTGATGATATTTGTGCAGAAATACCACTCAAGTCCTGCTAGAATCAAAATAGACTTAATCTCAATGCACAAAGCTTCAGATTGTTTGGACATTTGCAAGAGCATAGCACACAAGTCTTTGGTCCTCAATGTAGTGTTGGCGATTAGATATTTCTATCTTATTCATATTCATGTATCAAAGGTGTTCGTGTTCTACATTAGTTAAAAACGTAATCCTTTCCAACTTTAGAGGAAAAACTTCACAGAGGAACATAATACACCATACAATTAACCAGCTTATTGCTTAATGCAGCACAGTAATGTAGGAAACCTTGATTGTAAGCTCAAATCTACTCAAATCAAGTCTACTTGTTCACTCCCAAATAACTAGATTTGGGGTCTTTTTTACATTCTGTCTGGCATTGGTTTTGTCAGCCTTTCATGGCAAGTTTAGTTTGTATAGTTCATTCTACAGTCAAGATGTTATTTCATTCTCATGTTTCAAAACCAGTACAAAATTTCTTTCCCAGTCAACATTCTCCAACAGTAGCTAATTTCCTAACAGAAAAAATGTTGTGGGTAATATCACTCTTCACTGTTACTTGCACATATGCTATGTGTAACAATAGCAATGCTGTTAACAGATTCCATAGGCAATGTAATTTATGTAATAGATAAAATCAGCATGGTGCATCTTGTATTAGTTATTTTCCACTAAACATTGTATGAACAAAAACCACTTGAACTCAAACATAGGGCATAATTTACTAATGTCTTTATATATAATCCATATTTTCCTGAAACTTGGCAATATTTCCATTGTTCTCTCCTCATCCTTAAAGCACACGAGTATTCCTATTGATATTTTCATGTCACTTACTGAGGTTTTTTTGAGGAATGTCCCCTAAATAGTAGAGGTACTTACATGCTATGTTATTTGTGAGAACTTTATATATCATTACTGCTAAGCAAGGAGGAGTTTACAGATGCCTTAGGAAGTTTCTCCTCGTTCATATCCCTTTTGTTGATACCTCAGGCTTCAAACACATCTTTGACATGCTGAACTAGTCCAGCATTTGTTTGCATGTGTGGTTGTGTGGCCACTTTGTTGTCTTTTCAGAACAAAGACCCTATTTCCATCAGCTGTAGTTTTCTTTAGCAGGAGCCCAGTGATTAAGGATGTTAGTGGGCTAGATGCCAAACTCTCTTTACCCACATTTGATATTAAAAAGATGGGGTTACACATTCAAAGTATCACCCTACTCAATGAATAACCACAGTGTCCTCAAGAACCTCACTGAGCAGACTTCTATTCAGAGAAAATGCAATTTATGTCTTGAATGAACAGAAAGTAAGTCCTAGTCAAAAACCTGCAAAACCTAGTTTCCGGATTGTCTTCAGAGTTAGAATGAAAATTGTATATGGATTGCTGTCAATGCCTATAGTAAGCTAAGGTATCTAAAATTCTGGCCTAGGATGTAATGAAACTTTTGATCAGCTACAATGTAGAATGTCACACTCCAGTGTATTCAGGTTCATCTTTTGAATAGTCAGGTACAACACTGTCTCTGTTACATTTGCTTACTGCACTCTGTAGGAGCTTTGGAACTTCCTTTGGTTCCATACCAAAGAATAAAGCTGAAGGAATACCCTGCACAGAAGTTTCACTGTGTGTTTACTAATTACAACATGAACACATACTCTTTCTCATAGCCAGAGAGCAACTCACAAGCAAGAGGCAAGAAAGAATGCTTGTTCCCACTTCCATAGCAAATCAATTCAACAGCAATGAAGACTTCATTTTCTATCAATGTTGTTATTAAAAGTCACACTAATTCATTTCCCATTACTGTTGGTACAGGACACTGGCATGAGGCATTCCTAGAGGTAACCTCAGATCTTATATTGTATTAAACTTTGCAAAATCAGGTATGTATTACCTGCTTTCTCTTCAGTTTCATTAAACAGCAATAAACTAGGTTTCCAGAATCCGGGTTCTTTACATTGATTTTGTGCTTTTCAGCCTCTCCATGATAACAATGCAAATTGAAATATGCATAGGAGGACAAGCCGTCTTCTTGCACGGCAAGATTTCAGTTTCCAATGCAGGAACGGAATTTGAAAGTCAAAGTCATGCAGAACAGGCTGCAGTAGGTTCAGACTTCAAAGGCAAAAGGTCTGATACCACCATAGGTGAAAGTGAGATCACTTCTTAATCGATTAGGATTCAATGTGAATTCTCTGCAGAACATTAGAGAATATGAGAAATCAAATGCCAGAAATTCACCAACCTAAGTCAGTGCAGTGTTTTCACACAGTTCAAAGACAAGTATATTCAAAGCTCGAACTATACTAAAATTAGCCTGAAATTGATCAAACAGTAAAACTAAAAGGCCTTTTTTCCTCAGGAGAAGAAACACTCCTGCTGTTTGATTCACCTGAAATAACTCCTAGTTTTGGGCTGATGAACCAATTGTATGTGGTACATAGTGTACACTGATGAAAAGGATGCGCCTTAGTCAAAAAGGAAATATACATTGTTTAAAACCACATAAGGAGCAAAACCAAACAGCAGCACTTGCAAAGCAGTCTCTAAAGCTATCCCTCCCCCTCCAGCACAGCATACTTAACAGTGTTTTTAGACAATCTGGTATGATAATCATAAGTAAAAATGACATTTTATGAGAACTATTTTTACAGAATAAGTGGAGAGACTGAATGGAAAAAAACATTAGTTTTTCTTTCTTTTTTTTTTTTTAAGATTGAGTTGTTTGTGTGAAACAGAAAAACCAGAAAAACCAAACTCCAAATTATACTAATCCAAGGTCAGCTCTGCAGCAGTGTAAGATTCAGTTTAGACTTCATATTGCTATGAATTTCTCTATTTCCCACACCAGTTGTCAGAATTAAGTAATTTCTTTGTAGTTCTGCAACATGTTTTGATTTACCTAGGTCTGATTCCCAGGGATGGTTTCATGTCAATTCATGACATCAAGTAATCAGGTATATGTTACACACAGCACATGTGCAAGTATTTTGCAATCATCCAAGAAAGTGATGAAGATAAGGCTTTGCTTTGCTATTGCTGATACAGAAATCACTGCTTCACATCCAGGCTTAGTGATAGGCCAGAAGTGTGGGGCCAGGTAGACAGAGCTGTTCATTATCAGCTGTGCGGGCCATGGTTGTGTACAAGTATTTTCCTTGATCTTGCATTAAGTAAATCATTACCTGGATGCATGTCCTCCTTTGCTGATTCAATCCAACAAGGAAATTGATGAATGAGATAGTATTAATTGATGATTACAGCCCATGGGGCTTTATGTTTTTTTGCTAGGGGGAGAAGGAGCATGCAGGTAAGTATCAAAAGGACAGATGGAAAGAGAAACTTCCCTCTGCCCTTAGTAGCTGCTACATCATATTGTCACATGTAACAAAATCACAATTTACCTGATATTAGACATTCATTTTTGCACTCCTAGAAGGAAAAGAGCTTGCTGTTGTTAAAAGCTGAAATATCTTTCTTTTCTTTTAATTCACTTTGAGTCAGTCCCCGAGAGAGGTATGTTGGGACAAAGAAGGGGAAAATTAAGGTAGCACACAGCTGTGTACGTACCTCACAGGCTGCCAGCCAACTCACAAAACCCCTTTTGTCTGCATGGGCTGTCTGGAGGTGACAAACGCTCGTGTCCCACAAGATTGCTACAGCAATGCCACTTACGGGCCAGGGTCAGGGTCAGGTTCTGGCTCTAAACACCAAATCAGATTAAGGTTGTGTTGGGCATTGCATTCCTGTGCCAGGTCCTCAACTGCGCAGCAAATTTACCAGGGTTAGCGAAGTATCATGGATCTTCCCCAGCTGAGGATGTGGGGTTTTATTATGTGGAACATGTCCATAATATCAGATTGTGAGCAAGCTGCCACAGCCATTAGAAAGCTGTCTGGTGCATTGAATGCCTAAGGGCATGCGGATGACTCACTGAAATTCTGTTCAAACACAAGACATCTGCTTCAATATGTTTCCTGCCAGTCCTTTTGCATGGCTGGAAATAATGGGCTAGAGATTCTCTCCTACTCCACCAGTCCTGGCACCAAATGAGTGGAAAACTGCTGTAAGCCAGAATCTGGGATTCCCCTTTGAGTGACGTGAGCTGCCACTTGGCTCTGGGCAGTAAAGTGACCCTCTCTCTCTAAATCCTCAGTGAGCATGGCAGGGAGCACCTCTGCGCTACCCTCGCAGCCCCAGTGGTTCATTAGCCCTGCGCTCCAGTCATGCTGACTCCCCAGGGGCTATAAACTACTGCAAAGCCTTTGCTATTGCCTCCCTCTTTCTCCCAGAAGCTCAAAACTCATCTTATGCCATCATACCTACTATTGTGACATCGGTCTTATGCACAGAAATAACAGCAATTATTCCAATGACACTGTGATGTCACATGAAAGTAAGGAGAAAATTTCATATTAAAACAAAAAAAATTTCTTCAATAAGGAGACTGTAACTAGAATAAGAAACACTTTCAAAACCCCCAAGAACAGTTTGCCAAAGCTTTTGGTAAGATTTGGTTCTGAAGATGCAGTTCCCATGACACAATCTGACTTCAAAGGAAATTTTAGCATATAAGACACATAGATCTGCACAAATGTGATGAATAACAAAGCAAAGTCACTGGCTTGCCTGCAACAGGTCTACCTTAGAACCACACATCATCATACCTTTTTCCCCTTCTGCTGGAGGGTCAGACCTAATTGCATTGTTCTAAGACAGCATTTCAGCTACAAATGAACCCTCACAACTATTTCATGTTAAAAATAAACTTTAAAGTGAAGCAGCAGATGCTGCCATGGAACATTCCTCAGAGCTTTCGTGCAATGGTCACATCTGTTCAGCTGGAAGAGTGACTGTTTCAAACCAGCTATTGGATTTTAAGTGGTGACAAAAAAGAGAGAAAAAAAAAAAGTAGAAGGCTCTAGAAAAAAAGTTAACTTGCAGTTCTGTATTGGGATAATAGCACTCAGATAAAGTTTTGGATGGAAACTTGGGTCACAAACAAAAACAGTTTAAAACTGCCAGAAATGCAAGGAATTATTTCCTGGTAAAACAGCAAAAAGGGAACTACTATTCACCCACACAGAAATACAGTTTTAGAGGCAAAGGTCCATCTCATCTCATAGCAACTTAATTCTTCCTGTAAACTTTGAAAATGTTACAATTTCTGCTGAAAAGTTACCCGAATAGAAGCTGTAAGTAGATGTTGATATCTAGTGAAACACTAGGGAATGATAAATCTGGTTTTGTCTGTTTTCTTTAGTTGTTCTGTTCCTTCCTACTCATTTATAGAAAAACACATGTCAATGGGACCTCTGTTCCCAGTTTTTAATCTTCAACTCACTGGCTTAGTAAGCACAGGTAGTCTTCAAAATGTTAGCATGAACATGGCACTTCTCACTGGTAAATCTTTAAATATGGTTTACAAGTCACCTCAATTAACCCTTTATCCAAGTTTTAGAACATCCTTATGGAATAATACAGGTATTGAGAATTATGCTCATTTTACAGAAGTGGAAAGTGACTCAGCAAAAGTAGGTTAATCATCCCAGGCTACAAGAGATACCAGCAAAAATGGGTCAAGCAACATGAATTCTTAGCTGTTTCTCTTAGGACAGGCAATTAGTACATTTCCCAAACAGAACTGGCAGGAGAATGGAAAAAATTGCAATTTAAGGAGTGTGGTACTGGGAGTAAATATTGTGTTTCCTGAAATTGAAATAGAACTGTGGAAGGAGTGTACAGACTTCAACCAAAGACAGAAGGGAAAAAAAGCCAAACATGCTGCTGTTCTGCCCTTTTCAGAATCAAACTTGCGACCCCAGTTATGTTTCTCTTATGTACTGGCCAGAGATGGTTTGCACTGAACCAATGCTGACTGTGTACAACACCCATACTTAACTACCTCTGAAAGCTGTCTCTGGCTAAGATTTTCTGAGCCAGCAGCCTTCAATGAAGGTAAATGATCTCAAATGAGGATTTAACTGAGTCTGGCATCTAAACCTCTGGGAGGTTTGTAAGCTTTCAAGTATTGATCCAAAAGACTTGCTCCTGAAACATCTGATTGAGTGTTCTGTGGTCTTCCCCAGCATCAGCATCTGAAAACAGTAATTTACTTGTTTGTTCTGCTTTAATTGTTACGGTTACCAATGCTATCAGCAGAGGAGAACTCAGACTCTCATGCCAGTTGGAAAAAAATTCAGACTTTTTTTGAGGGTGTGATGATTTTAGTTTGGGATTTTGTTTCAGGTTTTGGGGTTTTGTAAGGAGGAGGAGGGGGGGTTCCCCTTCCCATATGCACCTATTAAATCATTCTTCTTTTTTTTTAATTCAAGCATGAAGAAAATATCACTTCCTGAGGGTGATGATTTTTAAAAAGATCAGTATTGTATGGGCTTCTATTAGCTACTCTGCAAGTAAGGAGAAAACTACAAAAAGCATTAAGTGTCTTCCACCTCTACCAAACAACAAGTTGCATCCCCTCATCCCCTCAGTTCACTGTTGCTATTTCACCCTTTAAAATAAAAGCTCTTCACCTCAACTGCAAAGAAGAAATGCCAAAGAAAAACTAATACAGCTTTGGGTCTTAAGAAACTTTTTTGGGTGTATTTGTGACCAGTCACGAGTGCCAGGAAGAAACATTCTTGTCTCTTCAATCCTCTCTTACATAATTTGGCACAAGGCATAAGTAAATCAGCTGGTAAGCAGTGCCCAAACAAGACACTGAAACAGTCGCTTCAGCCTGTCTATAGTACCTTCCAGTCTTCTCTTTATAATTTAAAGCCTAGTCACAACAAGAGATAATTTTTTAATGGCTCTATACAATTTGGGTAGAGTAGAGAAGGAGTTTATTTCATCAAAAGGCTGTCATGTCTGGAGGCTGAAGCAGCTTTTCATACTGAGTTTTTATTGCCATTTTTCTGTCATTCATTGGCAGGATTTATTAAAGTAGTCTTCTATTAACCCAATCAAAAACTTTGAGCAAAATCTCACTATAGTAGTTGCTCAAACTTCTGCTCCAACTTTCTCTTCAGGGTTGGATGTGTTATAAAAGTTAAAGTTAAAAATAAATATACAGGTCAAATGTTTCTGAGCTCTTTGTCTCAAGCTGACTGATTAATCAGGAATTAAGGGATAATAGTCATGCTTCCCAACACAATTTTGGAGTACTTTGTCAATACTTCTTTTACCTTATTTTACCATCTTCTTCATTCTTTTTCCACCATTTTTTTTGTTAAGAAATTTTGGTCAACAATATTTGCGCTTTCATGCACATTATGATTTACTGTTGTCATAAGAGGAGACAATTTGATCTTTTCCAGTCATGTCACAATTTTCATCCTAAACCTTTCTGATAGTTTTGCTAGAATAAGATCACCTCATTGATAATTGGTCCTGCCCAGAAGGTGTCTGTTTATTGGAGAATTTGGTCAGACTATATGCAGAGAGGCTGTCCACTGGATTACTGCAGCATTTGTCTTCCACAGATGCCTTCAAACACTGGAAAGAGTTCTATGTGCTAGAAGACTGTTTCATCTCGAGGTAGGGGTGAATTCACATGCTGTGCTGGCATCAGGTCCAGTCAGAAGGTTTGGCTTTGTGGTTTGTTTGTTTGTTTTTTTTTTTACTCTCTCTATTGAAGTGATAAGCAGAATTCTTTGAAAAGTTTGCAGGGAAATATGCATACATATTCTTATTTTCCCAGTATAACAGCTCTTTTGACAGATGCTTACATTTCTTTTAGTTACATCAGTATAGATTAAAATGAGATAGTGTAATTTGGACTACAAATAACCTTTATATTTGTAATCTGTTAAGTACCCTTAATAAACCCAGCCCCTGAGTAAGAACATTTTTCCTTTTGCCAAGGAGTCTCTACCTGAGAGGTGGCTGAAGTTTTAAAGTGATTTGTTACTGTACTCTGTTACATCCAGAGTTAGAACACCTGATAGGAGCTATATCAAGACTACTAAGGCACAGCACATTCTTTCAATCTCATTTTTATCACCAGATTTAAATACTAATCAACTGATAGGAAACAGCTAAGTTCAGATAAGAGTAGGCTGCTTTTGAGATGGAAATTTCATTTGGAGATGTTTTTTTTTCCACCCAGCACCATTGTGCTAATATACAATGCAAGTTGTTTTCACTGAGTCAACATCAGGAACCTAGTTAGTGAACAAAGAGCTGGAATAAATGTAAAGCCTTCAATTCAATTTAAAAAGTATTCTCCCCAGTCACTTTTTTCCCCCAAGGCATACTGACTCAGTGCTAGTCAGGTAGATGTTAAAATAAGGTCCTCAGTGAAGCGAACTCCTGCACCCTTTTGGAAACAAACTGGGAGCTACTGTAAAGCTAGGGCTGGAGGTGGATCACCATTAGTCTCTGAGCTCTCAGCCCTCAAGGCCCTGGACTTTTCTCAAAGGTATTTTTATCATGATGTTCACAACTGCTTTTTTACTTTGTTTATTCAATGGACAATGAATCACTGTCTAGGTTGAAGAGTAATTGACAATTCCAGGGGATTTCTTTTTGAAAAACAAGACATCTCTACATTTAACCTGCCCAACTGGTTTAAAGAAACTCTGTTTGGCTCTTGTAGATCCCACAAAGAGTCTTTGTTTTCCACTGATTTCCCCCAGTCCTCTCCCACCCCATTTTACTTCTTACAGTTAGCAATTACTTCTTTTGCTGCACATAAATAATTCCATTACTAGGATTTCTAAATTGGTACAATTTCACAATGATCAACATTTGTTACACCACCACCTCCCCCATCATATTGACCAAGGTGATAGAGATTCTGATGAGAAATCCCAGCCTCTTCTTCCCAAGAACACAAAAAAACCCCATTACTCTTTCCCCCCACCCCAAAATATTCAAGAGATAAGGTTCAATTAATCTATATATTTTTTTAATACAAAAAACTCAGAAAAAAATTGCATCTTAACATGGGAAGGCCTATAGTTTTAACTGTTATTTTTAAAAAGGCCTTATTACTACATTAAGCAAAATCAAATCTAATCCAAAAAGCCAACTGAATTGTTTTCGTTAAAGGAAAACTTAATTTTTTCTGGAGCCAGGATCCTCATCTACAGATTTACAGAAGAAGGAAAAAATTATGAAAACCTGTGGGATACAAGAAATTCAAAAATTCTTTTGAGATCTGAGGGTACTTTCCCATAGTTTCAGTTCAAAATAATTCAACGAAATGATATGCAGATAGAAAATAAGACTAACTTCTGACATCTTTGAAAGGAATACATCCTTTCAGCCAATGCAGTGATTTGGAATCCAAACACTTTTGAAAAGATAAAAAGGTAAGAGGTCTAAAGCTGAGTTTGAGGAAGAAATTAGCTAAAATCTGGACCAATCAAGAGGCTGAACCTACCTTTAATTATATATTCATTTTTGTGGCAAGGCTGCTCCCATGCTGGGAGTGTGAATAGAATACACTGTTCATTTGAACTCATTTTACTAATTTTCTCCTTGAAAATTAAAGCATAATTGAATATTTCTCCAATTAGATACTTTTGTCAGTACTTTCAGTAGTTGCTAGTGGAACTGTAAATGGTTTTGAAGTGTAGGTGGGCAGACTGAAAAAATATTCCTTTTAGGTGCATAGCTAGGGGAGGAGTTTAATCTCATCCTGAAGAAATATACACTGCCCTGTAGTTTTTGGAATGGATACTGAGCAGGGAATCATCCAAAACCCAGCTCCCTGTACATGCTATGCAAAAGTGTTGCCCTCTCGTGGCTTTTGTTGCACTGATGTCTTAGAATGATAATTACAGCTATATGAAACTGTTACAAATATCTGAGAACAGATATTTAGCTTATGCACAGGTAGCTTTTCTCACATGGGGAAAATGGCATTGATATTTCAAGATATCTATTTATTAAAGTGTGGATTTCATAACTATATGGATAATTTAAGAACAATATCTTCTTGTCAATTTCTTCTTTGTAGATTTTTTTACATGTTAAGTAATTTTTAAACTAAAATAATAAAAAACAATTGTCCAGCCATTATTTCAGGAACCATACTTAAAATACTAAGTATTTTGAAAATGCACACAGGCACAAGTTGATTAACCATTTTTTTTATTTTTTAACTTTATAAATGCCGCATTTCTGAGCTCAAGTCTTGCTTTCTGTGAACTCTTTCCAATCAGTGCTTTAAAAGTAAAACTTCCAAGTAATACTGGTAGCTTGAGTGCTTACTGTAAGGAAAGACAAACAGAACTTGAGCACAAAGCCCACAGGTATTCAGAAGAGTATTTGTGGAAAGATTTTTTGGTCAGGCTATGTGACCTACAATCAAGAACTGTTTGTTTTTGTATGTCACATCATAAGGTTTAAGGAAGATGTGCTTCTGAATCAACACAACGAGGTTCAGGTGTCCAAAGGCAACACCTCCCTTCTGTCTGGATACTCAGAACTGTGTCTCTGCCTTCAAATGTTAAACTGCAGAATTACAGGGCATCATCTCTGCTGGAAGAGAAGAAAGAAAAAAAAAAACAAAACCCAAAAAGTCCACAGGAAAACAGCCCCAGAAGGCCTGAACCACAGAACTTTTCTTGGCCCTAGGAGGGAAGGTCAATTTGGGACAGGGAAAACAGTGTCAAGGGATGGAGGAGTCACCACTTCCCCTCATTTTCTGCAGCATGCTGGCATGTTCAGGGCATGGAGCACTGACAGCTGTGGAGAAACTTTTAAGTAGTGGGATAGGGTCTCAAAAATGTGAAATGTGCCAGGCTATGTAGCTTTTTGCTTTCATAGAATCATGAGGGTTGGAAAAAACCTCCAAGGTCGTTGAGGCCAACCTTTGACTAAACACTGCCACTCTCACTAGACCATATCACAGAGTGACACATTTACTTGTTTTTTTGAACAGTTCCAGGGATGGCAACTGCATCATCTCCCTGGGCAATGCATTCCAATGCCTGGCCACACTCTCAGGGAAGAAATTCTTCCTGTAGCAGCTTTAATCAGAACATTACTAATTTACCTGATAGCATAAGCCTTGGAGAGCTGTCAAAGGTATTCTGCATTTGCAATCCAAGAGGCAAGCTTGTTATTGTTAGTGCCTCACCTATGAGCATTATTATACTTCTTCTGAAGATTTTGTGCCAAGAAAAAGACAAATTCAGTACAAGAGAGTATAATCCACAGAGATGCATATGTCCCCATTTCCCTGATTCCATATGTATGACTACTCATTTATACAAAAGCACTTAATAAACCAGAAACTTAAACATACAAAGTTAAAAAAATAAAATTGATATTTGTGAAATAAAAATTCCTACTATGTTGCACTGCTTCTTATCTCCCTTCAGAAATACTGACTGGTATCCATAGGAATGTACTGTGATATTCACGTCCTATGAAGACAAGGTATGACAATCCCTTGTATGAGTTTTAGGGTAAATTGGTCCCATTTGTACCAATGACAGGTACAAAAGCACCACCAAAAATGGGTTATTTGGTGGTATCTAGCATAAATGAGCCTATGTTAGTCCAACTAATTCATTATCTGCATAACTCTGAGCTATAAGTAAACAAGATATGCTGTTTAATTTGAATGGTATTTTGATCTCATCATGTCTAACAATTTCATGCATGTCTCAGTTTTGCTTTTATTCTGATCTGGATCACTTCTTCCCTACTACTGTGCAAACAACCAACTCTTCAGGTTATTCCAAATCCTGTCCATGCACTACATGCATAGATATTTCAAGAACTAGTGATTTGTTGAATTTTCATATTCCCTTAAACATTTGCATGTTGACAGATTAAATTCCTTATTGAACAGTTTCCTAAGACTGTCCCAATCAGGGATCAAAACCAAGGTTCTTCAAATAGAAGGGGAAGGAGTTGAAACCTTTAAATTTTGACAGCTTTTTCCATTTCATTTGTCAGTTTCTACTTCTTAGAAGTCCCCTTCATAGAAGTTACATATACTAGTACAACCTCAAAGAAAGGTTTTGTTGTTTTTCTTTTAAATGTGTACATTTTAGTGAAATATGGTATTACCTTGCTATTTCAGTGGGTACTTACCTTTAGGCTCTAGACATAGTTGTTCTAAGTAATAAGACTTGTTAAAATGACAGTCTGTGTTTATGATTCAATAGCTGGTTATTTAAGCATTGTCAATACAGAAATTGGTTAAATATTGAGGGAAAAATAAGGGACACGAGAGTAAAAGATGAAAGTCCCTTTAGGCAGAAAACTGGGAGTTTGCCCGGAGCATTAACTCTTGGTGTCATAGCTTCAGGACTCCAGAGCTCCCAACAGAATCTTTTTGACAGCTCATGCACATACATGGTAGTCTTTCCTAAATTTCAATAGTGATATTATCTAATTTGTTGACAAGAACTGTCCATTCACTTTTTCAGTGCTGGCCCTGGCAGATGAATACCAGTCTGCCAACTCTGCTGTTTGGCACTGCTGGCAAGCTACAGGAGCAGGCAACAACCCAAGGGGGACACCCCCTTTGCAGGTGCTCTCAGCTCCTGACTGAAAAAGTGTGGAGTTCCTTCTTATCACAGCTCTGAAACATATGTCAAGATAACTAGACCACAGTGATTCCCCAAAGCAGCATTTTTTGCTGTTGTTTACTTATTTTTAAATAATATTTGTCTATTACAGGTGTATATGCTGTCTTACTTGAATACATTTTTCCACAACTTGCTTCTGAATCTTTTCCCTGATTCCTTTTACACTTTGAAGCCAACATGAAGTGGTGTATGAGCTCACACAGTCTTTTGTCTTTTTGGCTTATAGCATCTCCCTGAAGATGAACTGGCAGCCAGCTTTGGCAAGGGTATAGAAAATAAATCTCTGGTCTCTTCTGAGTATGGAAGATAACTGAAGTCTTGCTTTCAAAGGAAAGAAAGCATCTAGCACAAATGCTTAGGGAGTAAATGACTTATTTAAACATCTGTGAAGCAAGGGTGACAGAGAACAAGCTAAAGACTTTCACATGTGTTTTATTCTCTGTATTTTTCCTCTATCTGTTGGCAGGAGAGAAACAATGAAAAACCTGGAATTCTTTTCCTCCTTTCCAGGGGACTCTCCGCCGTGTGTTTGAACATATCACCTGACCAGAACCTGTCCTTAAAGCCAAGATTGATTAAGCACTGTGAGTTAATCAAATGACAGACATCAGCAAGGGCATAAAGCAGTATTTGTCCTAGACACAATATGTTGGCCCAAGGCTTATAAAGATACAACAGCAACAAATTACAGTACAGAGTTGTAATGTGCTTATGAGGAAACTCATGACTGCTAATAAATTTTGTTGACAAACACCTGCCCAATATATTATTTATCTATTGCCTAGCCAGCACTATTGTGAGCTTCAATGTTTTTCTGGATTAAGGAGCAAAACTCTACTTAATTTTCCATAGCATATTTAATCCATTAGATTAAAAAAACCCTAGAAAATATTAATACAAAGTAATTCAAAACTAGGTCCATTTGATAGCCTGAGTGGCTATCTACGTAAAATAGCTGTTTCATAGAAAAGAAGTAATAAAAAACCAGAGAAACTCTCAGGATGTCTTAAATGCTGTGTCTTCTGTACACTTCTGTGTATAGAAATGTGAAATACTTTAATTCCTAAACTAGCACAGGTATATAGGTACCTGAAACTGTGACACTGTGTTCACAACATAGGAACACCATAAGAGACACATATCTAGTCAGCCAAAATGAAACATCAGGCTGCTATCAAGCCTCAAGCTACCTTGCTTACTGTGCTGTATACACAGCACAAGATTCTGATGGAAAGTTCACGCCAACATGGCTAGCCTGAGATGCCTAATATCATAAGCCTAAAACTCACACAAAGGCTATTTTCACTTTTCATAAGACTTAGTGTAGTTTTTGTTTCTATTTCCCTGACTTCAATAATCATGTCTTGCTACTTGCAGAGGCCTTTTAAATTATCATGCTTATCAAATTTATTTCATACCAAAAGACTTCAAAAGAAAAAAAATGAAACTATATCTCTTTAATAGGTTTGAACCAACGAGCTTAAGATTTGGGGAGCAGCACAAACAGTGTCTTTACTTTGTGTTATGATCATTCTTACACCCTTATTATTTATACCAACTTAAAAAGGACATGGACCTGCTGGAGCTAGTCCAGAGGAGGGCCACAAAAATGGTTGGAGGGTTGGAGCACCTTGGACCTAGGTAGACAGGCTGAGAAAGTTGGGGCTGTTCAGCCTAGAAAAAAGAAGGCTCCAGGAGGACCTTATGAGTGCACCTTCTAGTATTTAAAGGAGGACAAGAAAGCTGGAAAGGGACTTCACAAAGGCATGTAGTGGTAGAACAAGGGGAAAAGGCTTTAAATGGAAAGAGGTCAGATTTAGATTAGATATTAGGAAGCAATTCTTTAATGTGAGTACTGTAAGGGTGGTGAGACGCTGGAACAGGTTGCCCAGAGAAATTGTGGGTACCCAATGCCTGCAAATATTCATGGTTAAGTTGGCCTTTGAGCAACCTTTTCTAATGGGAGGTGTCCCTGCCCATGACACGGGGGTGTTAGGAGATGATCTTTAGAGTCGCTTCCAACCCAAACCATTGTACAATTCTGTTCTCAGTGCTAACTAAAAGCCCTCGCCTTACCACTGCCCTGAATAATTGTCTGTTATTTGAACACTTCAGAAAATGCCTGGAATGCCTTCTGGTCTCAGAGTGCTTTGTATTCTCTTGCTCTCATTAAAGAGAAAGTGAGTCTATGAACTTTGCTAGAGATTCAGTTTTTAAAAACTCATGGGGTTCAAGCAGGTAAGCATTTGGTTCAGGTACAGATGACAATAGCACCTGGACTTGCTGAATAATGAATTTCCAGACAGGTTCAATTCAGCTAAACTTTTCACAATTAGACTTGGGAGTGAAATGACAGCTGATGCCTATAAATATAATATACAAACATGTTTTTAAAATACATGGACAAACTCACTTTTCCCTGAGAAGGCACCAACTCCTTCAGGAAACACCATTTCACAGTTTCTTTCCAATGTGGGCAGCTGCTTCAATGCAGGTAAGCTGCTCATAATATGCAATTTCACAAGGCAAGGGAAAATCTTCGGATATAAAACCACTACCTCTTCCAAACAGTCCTTTTAATTACAACTCTTCATTGAATTGCAGCTCTGGGCTTAATATAAAGGGGCTGCATAGCTAGCTAAGGGAGTACTGCTCTATTTGCTAATAGTACTCTGAATCTCACCATTTACTTTGGCGCTGAAAATCAGAATTTGGATAAGAATGCATAGTCCTATATAACCTAATACACAATTTACAGAAAATGCTGTATAAAAAGTTCAGAGCAGCTGTTGGTGGATGCACTTGGCAAGTGTCCTATTTCTGTGATAGTAAAAGACCTTTCCCTAAATGTATTTTGAACATTCTAGCAGAGCTTTTATTTTTATTTCATGACAGAAAGCCATATGGGCAGAAAATTAGAGTGCCTTCATTACAGGGTCACCCCAAGGACCACTTCCAGAAATAATAGAGTGGTGAGGGTTGGAAGAGGCCTTAAACCTCGTCTAATCAAATACACTGAAATGTTTTTAAAGGATGGGGCAGATTTATTATTTTGGTCTGAGGCTGAGACTCAACAGTAGTACAATTAAAGATTCACTTAATATAAGAACAGTTACTAATAAATGCTATGACGCAAAGTTTCACCTTCAAATTTCACTTGCTATTACCTGAAATAAAGATCAGCCTTGAAGAGAAAACAAAGTAAAGGCAGATTATCAGAATTAAAATATTAGCTCAGTTCTAAATTTAAATCTTAGATTTCTAATTGCATGCAGATCATTTACCTAGACACAAATATGGTGTCTTCTAGAAAGTCTGAGTGTGACACTGAAGCCCAAAGATAGCAGAAATCAAGTGATGGTAACTAACTCTCATTATTGTGTCTTCCTTTCAGTGAATAGTAAAGTGGCAATTTATAACATATTTCAGTGGCACAGGTGCCATTCCAGTAAGAAACAACAGCAAAAATAAACAAACCACCCCAAAACCAAAAAACAAACCAAAACAAAAAAGTCTGTTTGGTCTAATAAACAAGGTAATGCACAAAGAACTTCAAAGCCCCAGGACTTATATTGTACTCTGGGCACATTTGGCAAGAAGTGGAATAACATAAATTAGATGCTAAAAGGAGTCTTTCTCTCTCATATTTCTCCTACGAATTATTTAGCTCATGGCTTTTCTCACATATTCCCAAGCTGAGCTCATCCTGTATTTCGAGGGCTTCTGACACAACGCCTGGATCTAGTTGATCTCTTGGGTAAGATTCAGCTTGAGAAGAAACATACCAAGAATTCAGCCTTTAACCTTTGGCTTCCAGAGTGCTATGAAGAACAAAGACATCTTTTCATAGGTCAACAAAGTGATCAGCATTACATCATGCTTTGGATTTCTAGAGGAGACGAATTTACAAGTTTCATTTTATAAAAGGGTCTTATTTTCACAGCTTCCTTTCTTGCTGTTATATGCCATTGTAAATGAATGCTCATGTAAACTGAGGTAAGGGGGGTAGCAGAGGGAAGAGAGGGGGCAGTGTCCTTGCCAGTGCTTCAGATGCCAAAGCTGGAACAGCAGATTTTCGATTCTTCCCTTTCAGAGAAGTCCACAGAACTGAAGCAGGCAAAGCAAGTACAAGGTCTTCTCCAGTACAAGGTCTGCCACTGAGACATTTCCACACTTTCTACTCCTCATTTTGTGTTACCCTTTATCCAGGATCACTTTGAACCAAAGCCTATCACACTGAAAAAGACAGAGACACTGTGGGTAGAGCTGAGTCTAATTTGACCCAGTCCCTCCCTATAAGGCAATCTTACCATGAGGAAAGAAACTGAAGTATCTTAAAAGTTTAGAAGAGATAGAGGTCTTTCTGTTCAAAAGTAAATTGCTCTGAGATGATTGTTTCCCTTTGTTATTTTTGGCCTAATGAAGCAAAATTGCTGTATCATCAACCCTCTGTAACCAAACCAATAAAGGTGATGGCAGAGTGTATTTTGGCCACCTCCTCTTGAGACATGATAATTAGATCATTGATCCTGAGGTTTTCTGACGATGTGATTTGGTGATGCTCCAAACCATCTCAGCTCTGTCATTCTTGAAAAGGTGCAGTTTAAAGAGAGAAACAAAACATACCAACCCAAAACCACAAGAAAGCAGCAGTTGCTATTAAAAAAATTACAAAAAAGCACCTTTCACTGAGATGTACAAGTATGTTCTTTAAAAGAAATTATATGGGTTTGGTCAAAATGAGCCTGTTTTCATACATAATAAATATCTAAAGAGGCAAGTTTGAATGACAAAAATGTATTAACTACTTTTTCATTTCCCCTAGAGATTGCCAAAACTTTTTATGTCTTAGCTTTAAATTAAAAGAAATTAAAGCATTTATACAGTGAAACAAAAACCTTCAGCTGCCTCATGCACATAGGACTATTCCCTGCCTCTGGAGAGTGCAGCTGCAAAATGAACCACACACAGAGCAGGTGACATTTTCCAAGGCATGGCTAATTTCACTCTTTGTAGTTGCAATGAGCAACTCGACTCTTCCTGTGCCAGCTGACAGACAGGTCTTGTGACACTTACCTGTCCCAATTTTTAGAGCTCCACAAAATAGAATGGATGATAGAAGTAGGCAGCAGGCACAGTCAGGCCACCCTATTTTAAGATTATCACTGGTCATTTCCACTGGCAGTAGAAAATGTGCTAGTTGCACTAATGACATTAAAAAGAGATTAAAAGTAATTAAGGAATGGCGGTGTGTTGTGCCAAAAGAGGTCAGTAAGGTAATACACTGTCATAAGGCATCATGAAAATGCCAACTGCTCAAAGTGCTCAGGAAATAAAGGTAGTTCTTGAAACATGTACTTCTAATCCAAATTCCTGACAAAGACACCAATTAATACTTCCCAAATATTGTTCTTTGTTCATGTACCAGAACAGAAAAAAAATGGATAAGGAGTGTTTAATTTTATTGTAAACTGGGTATTTTAATGGTTCTTATAATGGAATTGAAGGATATGAAAATACATTGAAGCTCATGGAAGAAAGTAGATGCTTCAGCTTACAATCCTCACAAGAACATTTGGTCAAATTTTTTTCCCAGTAGGTCAGATAATTCAATGTTTCTTCATGAATAATTTTTGGTTTTTGGTAAGGATTTGTAATTCTAGACATGGATATGACGCTCTTTCTTAGTAGGTTTCAATTCAAAGCCCCAAAGATACTGGTCTGGGGAAATGCAAAGACAGGTTTGACACTTAACTATGTCCATTGTAGTAGAATTTAAAACCATTCCATCTGCATTTCCACAAGTACCCTAATGACCAGAAGAATTAGCTATTTTGGGGTAAGAAAACGAAAACTGAAGGGCAGACTGACCTGACCTACCCTGTAGGAGCCCTTGTTTCTAATCAAGACTTGCCTCTGTTTCGGTTGTAGTGTTTTAGCAACTGTGATGTGGGTTTGTTATGATGCTCACAGACAGTAACTATTACAACATTATAGAGGGTATTGAGGAAAGTCACTTTCCCCGAATTTTATTTTCTTAGCAGAAGAGGACTTACTTGATGGGAAATCAGTTCAAATCAAATATAGTTGGCTAAGATCTGTGGATTAGGATTTAAAAGCCTCTGTTTGAAAGGATCTTAAGTAGACAAAAATTGTTATTTTTGATGAGGGTAACAAAAATCAACCAATAACCAAGCCAGCTAAAACGTCATTGACAGATTCACCAAGATCCTCAAGCATTTGAGGAAAAATTTAAGTAATGAGGATCAATAATTTTCAAAACCCCTAACCTTAAGCAAGGACTTTCTGCCAGTTTCAGCTGTACGAATCAGAGATTTGCCTCAATAGTTATTTTTTCAGCCTCAGTTTATTTCTCTGTTGCCAAATGTGAATATGACCACAAGCTGTAGAAATAGTCAGCATATACCATTCAATCCCCAATCCAGGATCAGGGCAAAATGTAATTAGCTATGTCATGCATGCACTCCTGACAGGGGGAAAAAAGTATCTGAGAATTCAGATACCTTAGCCCAGAACAGGATGCTCAAAGCCAAGTACCAAAACAGTTCACACCATGAGTAGTTCCTACTTTTTCTCCTCCTTGAATAAGTTTTGCCCAGGTGTTCAGAGACTACACCATTAGATGATAATCTCTTCAGAATTCACATTGCAAGAGTAAATCAAGGTGACTCTGTTCTCTGAGGCGGCTCTTCAAAGACAAATCTTAGTCAAACACCAAAAACCTATTTTCTTCCCTTCAAGCCATGAGGGAGTACAAGAAGATTTGGTGTGTGGATCCTGTTGAAGTTCCTCTTGGCACCAAAAATTACTTCACTTCATCTGCAACCTCTCTGTGGTTTAGCTTACTTTGCATCAGATTGGAACTTACAGACCGGCTTATTAAAGAAAACTACCCTAAGAAAAGCCCGCTTGCTATCTTAGGGCAAACAGCAAATATTAAATAGCATTGGAAGCAAATACATGGTGCTATGACATCTGCTGTGATTCAAGGTCATCACCTGACTGCTTTGTGTACCACAGACCTCATGGAAACAGGATACAACAATTGCTGTAAAGCAGGGACTCCCTATTGAGAGGGTTGAAGAAGAGAAATAAGCAAACAGCTTCTGGCATTTATTGTTATTTATGTGGAAAGGAAGAGGCCTGACATCTCACAGCTTGTGTGTGGGTACACAACAGACATGCAAAATGTTAGGCCTTCAGAAGGAGGAAGAATCTGGGTGCTACCAAAAAGAAGCACAGTCTATTTTGTATTAGAGCTAATTAAATTAAAAGCATTTGCCTGGGGGGAACAGCTTTCTCTCATCTCTAACACTCCTGTCTGAGGGACCAGGAACAAGTAACTGGTGAGCAGGGACATGATCTGTGATACATCTTGACATGGTTGTTCCTCACCAGTGAAATAATTGTGCATGAAGTTCACTGGATAAATGACCATTTCATGTATATACCAAAAGGAAACATCTCTTCTGACGTACTGACTAAATAGCTAATACTTCTGGTCATTAGGGTACTTGTGGAAATGCAGAAGGAATGGTTTTAAATTCTACTACAATGGACATAGTTAAGCGTCAAACCTGTCTTTGCATTTCCCCAGACCAGTATCTTTGGGGCTTCGAATTGAAACCTACTAAGTTCCCAAACATGGCTCTCTAGCCAAGCTGAGTCTTTAGAAAATATCATATTCAAAAAGAAAAAAAGATAGAGAAAACCTCAGTGTTTTCTCTTTAACACCCCCACAGTGATTGTACACCCCAGAGTGGACCAGTAGGCAAGATACCAAAATCTGAGCTTTGGGAATCCCGCTGCACCAGTCAGCACAAAGCCACCAAATCTCTCGGCTAGGGATGCAGTATGGCAGCTTAGGGAGAAAATACCAGCAAACCCATATATCCAACCTCATCTTTCTTAGGTAACAACTGTGAACTTGTCACTGCCAATTTTTCTGATTTAGGTTTCAACAATAACTCTTAATGCTGACTTCAAAATAAATTTTCTTGAAAAGCCCTAAAGATTAGAAAGGAACAGATTCTCCATTCCATTTAGGGGAACTGTAGGGTAGAAAAGGTATATCTTCTCAAGTGAGCATTTAGCAGGCCTATTCCTTCCCTTCAGGTCCCTTGGTTAGGATAATGGGCAACACAAGAAATAAAACCCTTGCCTGATGGATCCTGTGATAACAGCACACTCTTAATTCTCAAATGGTGACAAAAGCTCTGAGATAGGTGGGTACCATTTCCAACTCAGATACCTCCCTAACTTCTGAGGAGTTAAACCTAAAAATGAAAAAAAGACTGCAGCTGTGGAAACCTGAGTACTAACATTTCTACCTTTGCAGGATGACAATTTTTTCTCAAAATAAAATTAATTGTAGACAAGTGCCAAACCTTACTAGAAGACAAGTTCATCCCACCCATAGGAAATTACATTACATTTTCCAAAAATGGCTCCTCAGGAACTCCTATCTTGTCCAGCCCAGTTCCTTTCACAGTTGACTTGTGTATCCTTGTAACTTTGGGCTGCATAGGGCATGTTCATGCTGCTGCTGAGGTCTGCTTGAAAGAGCAAATATTCTCTTTAAATGGTGACAGAAAAGGACTGAAAAATGCTGGGGTTTTGATATTTTTCTAGCTGTGTGCTTGTTTTGTTTCACAGCACTGTCCTTCACACTATTCTATTAGCTTTTGCTCTAAAGCCCAGAAGGTGTTCAAAGCAATTAAGTCTCAATAATTACATGTACAGATCATTACAATAAGCCTGAGCTGTTGTCTTGCCTGGCCACTGCACATTATCAGCTGGGTCAGACATGTGCAAAAATTTTTTACCAAGTTCACTGGAAGAAAGTATGAACTTAGGTAATTAAAAATATAAACCCATTTATGTTTCAATAACTTAAAGAAAAAGTAATTAGAAAAAACCTCCATGCATCCCTTGAGGAAAACAACAACAACAACGACAACAACAACAAAAACAAAACAACCAGGACGTGCCACAGGAAAAGAAATATTTAAGCAAAGCTCAACAAGAAAAGCACTCATTAAAATGACAGCATCTTCAGTAAAACTCCAGTAAAACTCCAGGCAGAGATCTCCCAGCCATTTCCCAAATTCTCATATTTTCTTATCAGCGTTATCATACATATCCAACAACTAATCAGAAAGTTCAGAGCCACAACAGCAGCAAGTTGTGTTGGATCCTCCGCAACCGTCAGTGCTAGCTGTCCCCTCCTTTGGAGGGACAAAAATTCCTAAAACTCTGGATGTGCATCGCCCTCTAGTGACGGTCACCTGCCGCCACACTTGGTTTGCTCAAGGCTTGGTGCTGCCGTGGGGGCAAAGCCTTAGGGCCGGGAAAAAGCCTGTTAAAACACAAACGTGAAGCACAAAGAGCCAGTTATTGCACACCAGCTTCAGCAAGAGACCAGAGACAACTGAGAGCTGCAGAAGGGTGAAAAAAATCCATCCATCTACCCATCCAAAGTTTTTTGTATAACGTGTACTGAAAAACTAAGCTGGAACTCGTGCATTTACTCTGCTTAGGCTCTCTCAACTTTTCCTGAAAAATTAGGTTTAAGGAATCCTAGAACATAAAGTTCTCATTAACAAGGCAGTCTGATTTCCTTGAAGTCCAAAATTTTTTGTTTCAATCCAGTTCAGTATGAATTTTTGCTGCATTCAATCGAGTCACTTAGGAAAATATGAACATCATGCTTAAAATTCAAACTCTAAAACTTATATTTATCTGTTTCTCCAGAAAAGTTTTTCATAAAAATCAATGTCTTTATTTTCACATTTTTGACAGAAAAGCTTTCCCCATGGAAATACACTAACTCATGTATTATGCGTTCCCAGATTGATACCCTAAGAATAAAAAACAGAACAAAACAAAACAGGAAAACAACCCCGCAATAAAAAGCAAAGTAAATTTACTCCAAATAAGCATGGGAAAAATTAGACATAAAAGATCAACACTAAATTGAAAAAAACTGAAAACCAAACTGATCTGCTTAGGATGTTTCTTGTAGCACACACACAGAGTTTGTCAGGCACCCTTACTGAATCTCGTGGTATCTTGACAAGACACACTTTTGATTAATTAATAAAAGCAGGCTGCTTCCAAAAGTAATTTCTTTTAATCTCAAATACTTGGATTCAGGGCAGTCTGAAGAGGTAAGTGAAAAGCTTCTCATGAGGTTAGTGCTTCCCCAGCTGTATTTCTGACTGCCTCTACTGCAGATGTCCAGAGTTACAGCAGCCATCAGTGCCTCTGCCCATTTGATCTGTGCAATCATTATGCCGTTAATTAAGAGCCAAATAAGACCCTGTAACTTATATCAGCAAGGAATAAGATTATACCTATGGTACTCCTATAGAGCAAGATACTCCTCTAAAAGTGTGAGTAAAATAAGACAAAAAGGGTTTTCAAATGAGTTGGCCAGGGCTGACTAGAGAATCTATGTCTGCTGACTTGCTTGTGGGGCTGCGCTGCTTTGAAGAGAAATTTGATGAGATTTCACCATAGTCAGCATTATTAAGAGATGCACAGCTGCATGAGCACAGAGAATGTTTAAACATTTGTGATGTAGCAATCTAAATAAGTTGATCATTATAGAAATGCCATAAACAGCTCCATGGTTCTACACTGTTACTCAAATCCCATGAGCTTTTCCATTGCATTTTGAAGCTACCATTCCCTTCTGTGGCCAAAATCTTCAGAAACAAAAATTATTATTTCTCTTTCTCAGATATGAGCTACAACACTATCTATTTTTATAAAAGTTTTGCTGAAAAAGAGATATTCATACATTACCATAAATCAATGAACTTGAGAACTTAGGAGCACTTTAGCACTTGATTTGTAGTTTGGACTGCTCTCCTTTTGCATTCCTCAGCAGCACATCATTTGTGTCAATGCTCCAGTAGGATTTAGAATCTTCCCAGCTTTAGCATGCTGCTTTGACTTTCTGACCTTCAGTTTTTAAATGCAAAGTCACTGGGAAGGTATCTCAGCTACACTCACTCCAAAGCTTGTAGGGATTACCTTCAGTCAATGCTGTGGAGCTCTGCAGGAGCGATCAAAGTTTAATCTGTCTCTAATTAAAAGCTGATCTGCTTGACCCCATGCTCTAAAAATATCAATCTGTTTATATAAACTGGTTTTTATGTTTTTTTTTTTTTATCCTCATGATTTCATAACACAGCCAATAAAAGAACGTGAGGCATCAGAAACAGTTGTTTTTAAATGGATACAGGAGGTTATGCTTTAGAATAATCAACATTAGAAACTTCAAGAACAATTAGAAGTGTTAGAAGTGAAGAGGTAAATAAGTAAGTGAGCTCAGATAAACATGACCAGTTTTTCACTACAGAGAGCAAAGGCAGTTCAAAAAACAGCAACAGTGATACTATAAATAATCATTGCTTGTGTGATGTACTTAATTGAAGAGATTTTAGGGTTGGATTAAGCAAAAATGAAGAGATAAAAAGAAGTCTGTATGCTACCTACAAGGGAGACCATGCAAGTAAATGGCACTGTTGTTAGGTTTTTCAATGTAATATTTTCTAGCTAATATTAGGAAACAGGCACCTGATATTCTGGCCTACAAAGTACTTGAGAACAAAGACTCAGCACTTAATCTAAACTGGTTTCTCTGAAATACCATTTTCTCTTATTCTTTTTTCCAATTAGCCTTTTTTCCTCTTTTCTATTCAGATAGAACAAGGTCTTCTGGATTATTTTATATGTTTTTTAAACAAAACAAATTTTCTTAAAAAAAGAAAGAACATCTTATTTTTTGTAATATTCTTTTTTTACATAAAAGATTGAGATTTTCTTACCTCTGAATGATGGCCTTTTAAATCACTGTGATACAGAAAAAAAAAGGTTCTCTAGAATATCCCATTACTACAGAATTTCTCAAATGCAGCTCAAAATTTTCCAGATAATTCATGGAGCTTTCACTGTGTGCTGTGATGTATAAACTCCAGAAATCCATATACTGAGATTAAAAGGTCTCACTATCAGGTCCTGAGTGTCTTATATGACTCTGTATTTTCCTTTGAAATCTACTTGCAGTTGCATGGTCTTTTTCTCTGCACTCGGTATCAGAAGCTCTGTGATAACAAAGTTCCTCTTGACCCACATTCAGCACAGTGGACAACAGACATGTTTGAGAGACTTGTCATACCAAGAATTAGGGTTTTCATCTGAAAGCTCCTCTGAAAGAGGCAACAGGGTTCCAGTCTGTAAGCATTTTTATATAATTTTGGAAGAAATTGGATGAAGTAAAGTCACTAATTAATTTAATAAGTGTGTGCACAATACGCAGCTGAAAACATTCAGCAGCACTGTTTTTGGGACCCACAAGTGATACAAGGACATGACTTAAATGTAGAAATTCCAGTTTAGGCTTGAAGGTGGAGCTTACATTATATTAAGACAACTTAACTTGCTTTTTCAGAGGTAACAGTACCATTTGCCTGTAGAAACTGGAAAAGATTTCGCGCATAATTTCATTTACATACCTCTTTGTTTTTCTACCAGTGTGGATTCCTTCTACTAGAATTTGTAAAGACATTTTTGGGCACCCTGAATGTCCAGTGAAACTTTCTCTTCTCTCTTGTAGCATTTTCTTTTCTTACACTTGGCCACATATGTGTACTTTCAGCTTATGCTGCTGTGGTGCACTGTATTTGAGGCTGTGACTTATTATGACAAAGAAAACATGATTTTAAATGCATGAGCTATTGACTCATTTGTTAAACAATCCACCAGTAAACAAACTTGTTTCAGTGCTTCATAATTCATATTGACTGGTGTTTGCTGCTCAGAAAGAGCTTAGGATCTTGGTCATCTCAGCCAGAGCCAATTGTCCTAATTAATAACATTAATTTTAGGGGTGTGTTTAAACAAAGATTGATTGCTGCCTGCTCCAGCCATCTGAGAATGCCCTCAGATTCTAAGCAATATCATTTTAACTGCCAAAAATTCCCTTCTTCATGTCATAGATGTCACTCAGTAAACCATATACTACTGTGCAGCTTTGCCATTTTGCAGGAAACTCAAAATCTTACTTTTGAGGAGGGAACATGACCTTAAAAATATTTTCCCCATCACCAAATGCTGCTGTTAACATATTGTAAATAAAAAGTCACACGTAAGGTATTTCTATTTATATGTTAAAGCTGGTGGTTTTTGTTATATATATACTGTGTTGCTAGAAGAGATTGTTCAGGTAAGGGTTGGTGTGTGTTTGCATATAGACGCTAAAATTTCTGAAGTCTTCTGCTGCCCAGAGAAATGTGGGGTTTGTAAGATTTGCAATAGCACTGGATTGTAGATGAAGTTGTAAAGAAATAATGGTGAATTACCTGATAGTAATGGGGTTTGTCTCTTTTCAGAACATGCACTTGTATTCTGTTTTGATCCATTTTCTTGCAAGCATACAATAAGGTAAGAATTGAATGTCAGCACAGTTGTCTTACAGAAGTAAGGTGCATGAATAATGAATGGTAACTTGAAAGCAGATACTGTTAGTGATGATCCTAATTATATACATGTTATATTCTAAAATGATATAGCAATTTTCAAATATTCATATTTAAAGGAAGGAGAAATTATATTGCAGAAACTATGGAGAATATTTTATTGGTCAGGAATCAGGAATGGACTGGAAGGGATCTTAAAGATCATCCCATTTCAATCCCCAGCCCCTTCCACTAGATCCGGTTGCTCAGAGCTCCATCCAACCTGGCTTTGAACATTCCCAGGGGTGGGGCATCCAAAACTTCTCTGGGAAACCTGTTCCAGTGTCTCACCACCCTCACAATGAAGAATTTCTTCCGTATAACTTGTCTAAACCTACTCTCAGTTTGAATCCATTCCCCCTTGTCCCTACATGCTCTTGTAAAAAGTCCCTTTCTGTATCTCCTGTAGGGTCCCTTCAGGTACTGGAAGGCTGCAATTAGGTCATAGCTAAGGTTTGTCATGAAACCTCAGATAAATTATCTTAACTGTATCTTTAGCTAATTGAATCTTTTCAGTGACAGCATTTCATGTTGTAACCTGAGAAGACATCAAGTGAAACTGGTAAAATGCAGCCTGAGTTTAAGCAGGAGAAATTCTGATGACTATAGCTGGTTTTACAGTTTGCTAATTCTAAGGCTTGCTATCTATTTACAGTCTTTTTCACAGCACTATTTCCAAGTAATTTCCATTAGAGAGCTGTGCAGATCAGGGTCATATGTTTGCTGGGCTGTGCTTTGTTAAAATAAACATCTGCATTTTCATCCTACTTTTGTGCCCAGGTGTTAGAAAAATGTGCACCAGCAATATTGACTTCTTAGTTATTAGTGTCTGCTCTGCTGGTATTTATCTGGTTTCATCCCTGGAGAAAATACATTCTCTCCATTTGAAAGGTCTTCCATACATTCTCTTCCATTTGAAATTTTTTGATGGGGAAATAGGAAAAGCAAGTCACTTGGGAAACTCCTGAAATATCATGAACTGTCTGATAGGAACAAGTCTGAGAGCCAAAAATACTACAAAACTGTCTTAGAATAGTTGCATACATATAAAGATGTTTTGAACTCCCACAAAAGAGACATAATTATGAAGTTCGGTTTGGGGAGCTTTTTATCTACCTCTAGACAAGGACCTGGTTTTTGAGGTACATACTCATGGAGTGACCAGGCTGTGAATAAACATTTTGAGAGTTCCAGGTACTTGGCAGTTGCTGTGGATTGTACTAGTATAAATATTGTGAAGGACCCCAAGCTCTTGCTGTTAAATAACTGAGCTCACGCAAATGGTTGTACTAGATAAATGATATTGGGGCAGGGGTGGGTTAGCAGTGATAGATGAGAACAGTCATACCTCTCTGTGAAGCCTTTCTCCAAGGTGCTTGTTCATGAAGATTTAGGCACAGGGCACTGATGCTTTGCAAGGTCACAAGTTCTGTCTTACTCAGGTGGAAGAGCATTCCCGAACAAGGAGAAAAGCTTTCACTTCCACTAAGCCAAACTGATCTTCCCTAAAAGCAGTGTTTGCACAACAATCCCCACCTTTGTAGAATTAATACAGTTGAAAATGTAGATACAATTATGGAAATACCTACTTCGCTCATTGCTCCATGCTCTGTTTGGTCATCACCTCTAGTTCTCCCATATGGCTTATTACTCCAAATATCCAGGCACTACAGGTAATGATAACAGCAGTGACCTCCAGCATTAAAACTAGTGTCTATTAAAAAGAGGGAAAACTTTAACAGAAAAAGTTGCCCATTTGGAACAACTTAACATTGTATAAAAGACAGTATAGTAAGTCCCATGCCAGCAGGTTTGGCATTGTTTTTGGAACAGAAGGGACAGCTGGCACCTCAGTATGAAACAAGCCATAGCAGCATCTGTTGTCCAAAGGAAATACTTCAGTGTATATTTTAAAGAAGAAAAATTAGAAAAGGGTGAAATATCCTCAGAAAACCCTCAACAATGTCTCTTTTATTCAGACCTCCATCTTGGGAGTTGTTATAAATTTATGAGTAGATGTAACTGCTCCCTCCCATTGCTATCCAGGTGCCACCAAACTGCCATTGCTATCCAACTGCTCCCTCCCATTGCTATCCAGGTGCCGCCAAACTGCCATTGCTATCCAGCTGCTCCCTCCCATTGCTATCCAGGTTGCTTCTGGACTCAGCTTTGGCCAGTGGTGGGTCTGTCTTGGAGTCACATTGTCCTGGCTCTGTCCAACATGGGGACAAGCTTTAGGTACCTGTGTGCAGCTCCCCAGGTACCAAAACCTTGCTACAGAAAGGCAATCCAGTCTCCTCTGCTATTTCACAGTATCAAAAAAAAAAAGGGTAAGATTGGAAGTGACCACTGAAGAACAGCTATACAACTTCCCTGCTCATGCAGGGTACCTTAGAGCACGTTATGCAGGATTGTGTCCAAAAAGCTTTTTGAAACATCTCCAGAGATCTTTCCTTGGCAATCTGCTCCAGTGCTTGGTTACCTGTACAATAAAGATGTTCTCCGTCATATTCAGGTGGAACCTCCTGTCCATCAGTTTCTGCCCATTGACTTTCATCCTGCTGCTTGTCACTGCTGAGCAAAGCCTGGCTGCATCCTCCTGACTCCCTCCCTTCAGATACTTAGATACATCAATAAGGTCCTCCCTCAGTCTTCTCCATGCTAAACAGGCCCAGCTCCCCTGGCCTTTAACAATGAGAAGAGAAAAGGAGAAAGAAGAGTGCAGTCAGCAAATTGTTTCTGTAGCCTGAAACATCTCTGACCTTAGAGCTGTTATCTAACAAGCCCCTGAGTGCTTCTATTGTTTCTCCTTGTTTTGTTTTACTTAAGATTGTTTATTGTCCAATTTTGAAAAGAACTCCGAATGAAGCAGTTATAGGGGGGACCGTGGTGCTGAAGGCCAGCTCTTCCTGCAGAACTGCAGTCTCCTCCTTTTCCAGAGGAACAGCTCTCTCTGACTTCCTTCCTTCATCTGTTGCTGTTTCTTATGCACTTCCATGTAGGCTCTGCCTGTTTCTTCAGCAACACATTGGCTTAGGGGTTTTTATGAATTTCTAGGCAGATGCCACTACACCCTCCCATTGCTGTGGGAGTACAGATTATTGGTCATATTGACCAATATTGATCATATTGATCATAATTGCTGCTTACAGAATTTCCACTGAAATAGACAAGTATCCATGTTTTCAGGAGTGATGTGGTGCAAGCCTGTCTTGTATCATCTTCTGCAGTGGGCAGTCAACCACAACCTGAGGGAATGCTGAGGTGTATGAGAGTGATGGTCATGGACTTCCATGAGCTCAGTTAATAAACTTGTGCTAAATTGTAGAGCTTTTATGCTGAAATACCTATAATGCATTCTATGCTCTCTTTATTCCCATACACTCAACTGGTTACACTGAACTGGTAGAGAAGAAAACGAGGAATTCTTCAGGGTCTGCAAGATTGGCAGAGACATACCCTGAGAACGGCTGTTGGAACATTTTAAAATGCTGGGTGATCTGATTTGTTTTTATGGTCATCAGTACTCTGTGACTAGGATGTTTTGCTTGTTTTGATAAAGCAAAGTTATTGATTTAAAACTCAAAAATGTCATATTTATTTATCTCTGAGGCAGCAGTTAGAAAATTAGACTTCTTGCATTCACTCCTTATGTTAGGCGGACAATTTCTTTTCAAGATATGCCTCTGAGGAAATTGTAGTTCAGTCATGTTACACAGGAAAACTTGTTTTGCCAGAATTTTGATTTACTTTGCAGTTTAAATTCCAGGCAACTTTGAGAATGCCAACCTGTCATCCCAAAGCCAGTACTAACATCACCTCTTATTTATTTTTCCTAATATCATAAATATTAATAGAATTTTTCAATAGAACTTAGTTTTCCATTCATGAATTTCAAAGGCTTTAAAATGGTTAAAATGTTCTTTCTTTCTGACAGTTAAAGGATTTTAAGCCCAGAATTTTGTACCCATGATTGTTCAAAGGCTAAGTTAATTGCTTATTTGCAGTTTATTTCTATGCCTTTCTTGAATAACTCATTGAATACAGAGAGCTGACTAATATCCATACTGTTGGTAGTTAAAATTTAATCTGGAGTTGCCTAGTGACGTGGAGCAGTCTGGATTTCCATGGATCACTACTGGATTCTGACTACCTCTTCAACAGGAAATTATTTACTCATTTTGAGCAACATTGGATTTGAAACCAAGAGATAAACAAAAGGTTTCTCTGCAATAGAGACTAAAAACAGAATTATGGAACCACTGGGTGTCACTGCTTGACTGCCTTTTGGTGTTAGAAATATTTCCAGAGGTCTGAGAGAACTAAAAATAATATTCAACAGCTCTGAATAGTTGCAGTATTTTCACTTGGAAAATACTTAATTACTGTTCAAGAAACCGCATTTGTTATTAGTATCACAAGTTCCAGGAAAACCTTTCAACTTTGCTTGCAAAATGATGTCTTTGAAAGATCTAATTTGTTTAGACTGGCTCATTTTTTCTGGAAGCTTATAAAATATAAAATGTTATTTTGTACTAAGTCATCAGGAGAGTTTTTAAATACAATGACATTGAGGCAGGAAAGAAAAAAACCCGTTTATATTAACTGAAATAATTTGCCCTTTCTTGATGTCTTTAACCTTCTTCAGATTATCAGCTTACTAGGAAACAAATATTTTTAAAAAAGGATAGAAGTTCTGAACCAAACTAAATGAATATGTAAAAGCCCTAAAGGTATGTGCTATTGTTGTTTCCATTTATGGACTCTGATTTTTTAAAGGCATAATTTGAACACTTGCCAGAGAATGGGGGCTGATCCTGCAATCTGAGGGCAAAATCTGTAATTACAGTGGTAGTTTGAACCAAGCCAGACTGTAGTTATAGTTTCACACACGCAATGGACCTATTGCTCATAATATACATCACAGGAAAGACATACTAAGAAAACTGTTAATTGTCAATTTAAAGAGCTGTCCATCAATGCATTACAATAGCACTGCTTCATTACTTTGGTGTATTTAAAGTCCCTGATGATGTCATAGTTATAATTGAGGAAAAAGCAGTAACACGCCCCCTGTTCCCCCCCAATTTCTTGTTGTCATGTACCCTTCTTTTTAATTTTTTTTTTAATTTTTGCATTTCAGAATTTAAAATTTAATTGGATTGAAATGAATTTCATAACCTTGAAATCCTGCTCAAAAGAAAGGAATCTCTTCTCATATTTATAGTCTTTCTAGAATTCCAGTCAATACACAAGCAACAGCCTGTATCTCATTATTGAAGGTTTGGAGCTAGCAGTATTGTAACCAGATCTAGTTCCTGCCTTGATGGCCTGCATCAGTGGCAAAGAAGTCCATTCAGTTGCTGGAACACCACAGTGTAGCACTGTTGCTCATTTCTAACACTGGGAAATGAGTATTCTGCCCTTTTTGTGTTCTTTGTTGTGTAATGTCCTGATTAAGAGCTAAAGACAGCATAATACCCCATATTCTAACAGCAGGACCAACTGCTCCAGACAAGTCAGCTGTAGTTTCTCTGAGCCCCTTTCATTTAGTTTCATTTTTCTCTTGTACACGTATTTCAGTATTCAGCACTGCTGCTTTGCTGAGAAAGTTGCAGCCCCTAGCTAACTCACAAAGCCCCAGGAACCTCCACAGCTGTGAGTACTTAAATCAAAACTCACATAAAGCCTAGGGAGTATTTCTGTACATCTCGGAGAAGGTGCAGATCTCTTTTCCAGAAGACTTCTCTAGAAGCTCATTCAAAGCCTTTCAAACAGAAGAGGAAAAAGCTTCCACTAGGATAGCAAGTAATTGATAGGGAACAGCTGTTGTGCCCCTTATGTTAGATTCTGTCCTAAACAGGCAAACCCACAGATATTTACACCTTAATGACTGGAAAGGAAGTAGCAGGAAAATCAGTTTAAAATATAACAAGGCTCAAACACTCTTTGAAATATAAATTCCTTTTATAATTGAACTTGCAACCTAAATATAACCAAGCTCAACTGTGCAGATCCTAACCTAAATTTTCTCCAAAGAGCATCTGGATCTGGGAATCTGATCAAAAATCAAGAGTTCAGCTGAATCTGGGCTGTTGTTACTGTGAGTGCTTACTTTGCTGTTGAAGAGAGAAACTATTTCAACAGGAAGCAACACAGACTGGTAAGATGTATTGGTTGTTTGGACAACAAATATGGAGTAAACCTCTGAAGTCCAGTACATAAACTATGGAGCAAATAAAGGGATAAGGTTAGCAGAAAGCATACGATCAATTGTTTTTTAGAAAAATGACAGAATCTGCTGACATGATAGAAATCTCTAAAATAAGCAAAAGGGAAAGTTCCAAGATTTTTATGGTGAAGTAAGAGAGAGCCTCCAAGAAAGGAAATTCCTCACACTAACTATAGGCTG
>NW_005054464.1:1081544-1083334 GCF_000277835.1 Geospiza fortis
TGAAAATCCTAATCCTTCAGATAGTCCTTCCTCCATTAATCCTTGCAAATACAATAAATATGAATGAGGTTATATCACAAATAAATTGAAGAATATATCTTAAGACCAACATATCCAGCATCACAAAGCTGTATAGTGCAAACATACTTGAAATTACTCTTACAAGTGTTAGAGCACTAAAAAATATGACACAAGTGCAGAGAGGATATATTCTTTGAATACATAATGGATGACTGCTTCTCTTTGGTTCTGAAAATCTGTATTTTAAAATGTCTTCGGCATACAGCTTTTAATGGATATTTCCTTCAAAGGGCTTATCAAAACCAGGCAAACCAATACTCTGTTTTCACAGAAAGTTTAAAATTTTTAGTAATTTTTCTTTGTAAATACAAAGAATTCAAGTCAAGAACACAGAGATTTCTTGAAAAAACAATTACTAAAAACTAATTCACCTTAAATGCTTCCAATTTGGCTTTTTGACACTAACATGTATTTAAGGAACACTGTGAAACAACAGATAGCACAAAGAGACAGGGAACACTGCATGAAGCAGAAAAGAAATTATAGTAAACACAATCTTGGTGGAAAAACCTGCCAGTCATAGGATTCAATAAAATCTCAATGTTTAATTTAAGTTTCCTTATTATAACCTGTATATTTATCGAGTTACACTACATATGATCTTGCTTCTCTATATCATTAAATTTGTAAAAATAACTCCTTGAGCTATCACTTTTATGTTCCCTTTTTGGACTCTGCTTGTTTCACTACCTAAGCTTTCCCTCATACATCTAATATTTGATCACTTGAATTCATTTTTATGGATCAATTTACCAACTCATACAATATTTTCATGTTATATTTATTTTTTTTTTCATTAAAATCCTTTCTTGAGCTGTGGCCTCCAAAACCAGATACAAGATCTCTGCCACAGTCACAATGAATTTTTTTGTAGTTGCTAGCATAACCTTTTACTCCCCTGTTCTGTGCTTCTGTGATCCTACAAGGAATACACACACTTCTTTTCTCTATTACGACATTCACCCTCAATTAATACTTAAAGGCTTGATTGTATCAGATTTGAAAAGTCCCCAGGCATTTCAATGTTGACAAAATTGCTTTTGTCAGAGGAAAAATACTTTGGCATTACCCCATAAAATAAGTGACTAGCTTTTAAAGTAATTTTTAAAAAGAGTGGTCACTGATTAAAATACAAATAAGTGCCTATGTTTACAAAATTTATGTAATTACTTGAGCTATTCAAACAGCATGACACCCCTTATCAATAAAACAATTAATTGCAGAACTACAGGTTCACAAAACAAGAACTATTCAAAAACAGAACCATTTGACTTAGTTTTTTCTTTTTAATGAATGAATAAAGAAAAAAAAAGGAAATTAAAGACTGGCCAATTCAAAACAGGAATGAAGCACAAATAAATTGCAAGGAAGTATAGCTATTGGAGCAAAATGCTGAAAGAATTGAAGACCGGAAGATATGCTGGTAGCCCAACACAAAGCACACTGCTCTCTAGTCAATCCTTCCCGATTCTTCAATGACAGCATTACCTTGCTCCAGATAAAGATGACTCAACATCAGTGGGAGCATAATAAAGTGGGAATTACTGCTAGCAACAGCTATTTTTCCAGCTAGGGTTTGAAAAAGAACATATTCTGTAAAGCTTATTTAGAAGTAGTACCACTCCTTTAAAAACTCTTCAGTATGCCTCATATTTTAAAACAAAGTAGAAATATGTCCCTCTCTTTTTTTATTTTTTAAGGCATGATAA
>NW_005054464.1:1083389-1089779 GCF_000277835.1 Geospiza fortis
TTCTGATGTGTAGGGGTTAATATCAGCATAGCTGTGGTGGTGCCTGAAACCAGGAGGAGCTGTCAGCAAAACACAGAATCTGGTGTTTTGTCTCAGCACCCCTTCATTTTCCTTGCTGAGCTGAGACTCTTTCAAGTAGGCATGTTCTTACTCTATTATTAAATTCAGAAAAATCAGTGAGTGATACTACACTTGGTACAACAACACATAAAATTTTGGTGCTACAACATATGTCCCTTTACCTAATCTGTCCCTTCAGCTGGGGTCTGCTTTTAAAAGCGCTTAAATCAATACCATCTGACCTCATGCATTTTTTTACTCTATAAAATTGCTTTTGTTCTACATATAAAATTACAAATGTTATTTCTTCCTCCCTCCCAGTTCTATCTGGCTAAAACAGAATGTTTTTTTTTACTTTTCCATATACTCCTGAAATTTCAAAATTCGCTTTATTTAAATGAAACTTCACTTAGATCTTCCCAAATGCATTATCTTTGGAATTTATGCTAAGTGGTGTTTATGAAAAAGTTGTAGTTTTTTCCCAGTTTTGCACCAAAATAACGGACTAGGTTCAGTGTGCTTTGGACCACATTTTGATATTACGCCAGCAATTTGAAGAGTGGTAGGCCAGATGTGGTACACAGCTGCTATGAATTTAGATATGGTTAGATGAAGACGATGGTTCTCAGCTTCTAGGCCAAAATTTTATTTATTTATTTTTCATAGCCTGCACATGTGCAGAGGCAATTTTGTTTCAGGCAACATACATGTACATACAATAGGCATTTCTAAGCCTTCTTTGGCAGTAACTTCATCTCTGGCCATGGAGGAGGCAGCCTGTTATAGCCACACTATTCTCTTATAGCAGGAGGTGTTAGTTCTCCCTCTTGCTTCTTTTAGTTGTATCTCTACCATTCTGTGTCCTTGGTTACAGGCTTTGCCACACAGGTTTTCATGCTGTCCCACCTGTTGATGGAAGCTAAGTAAAAATCAGTAAAGCTCAGTAAAAAATATTTTCCTTGAAAATCAAATTTGAAGTCAGCACATGACCCCACATTTAGATGGGGGGAAGAAACAGGACTTGAAAATGCACACTCAGCTAATCATAGTGGAGGTAAGTAAAACCAATTGAATTGTTTAGGGAAGAAAGATTTATGGGGGGAAATTTCAGCTGCAGCCTTAATTAGATAAGGGAAATAATTATGGGATGCCAGTGCCAACAGAGCAAGTATGATTGTTTACAAAGTAGCAAACACAAACAGTAGGTGCCTTCCTTCTTATAACATGAAAAGCACCATCCCTGAGTTAACTTAAAATCGGTTAAGTTGTCAGCTCAGATTCCTAAATCTTTATTAGCCCATTCCCCTTTTAAGTTCCATTTCTGTAAGGCATTTAAATATGTGCCTACTTTTCAGCTTAGAAGGGCTGCTGGTGAAGCCAATCTGAATTCCAAATTAGCCATATATATTTAAGTACTCTGCCAAACAGGAGCTTTGAATAACAGGATCAAAGAATTGGGTATTTTGTTCCCTTTACATTGATTAACCCGAGATGACTGCATGTCTCAAAGCTGCAGCACTGTCCGGTCCATTTGTCACATCAACTATTGACTATCTTGTGTTCTTTAGGGATGGCAGCTTGCAATAATATGACATCAGGAAGACTGATTTGTTTTATCATTTTTCTGATTTGTGGAAGCCTCAGTCTCTTACATTCAGGGCTAGGGTTTGATAAAAGCTCTACTGTAGTGGTTCCTAGTATTTATGGTGCAATATATTTATGGTGAAGGTTACAGTTGCCACCATGTTACATAATGTGTTCTTCCTTTTGACTTTGAAATATATTATCCTGCTTGATACAGATGGAAAGACATGACTTGGTGAAGGCTACTCTATGATGCCATAGCTAATGGCATGTTGCTACTTAATTTTAAAACTCACTAAGGGAAATGAAGTGCTCAAGAAAGGGGAATGCTTGAGGTCCCTGCACATGGAAGTCCTTCAGCCTTTTCCTTGTGATGCTTATTTCTGCAAATATGGGATAAGGATGGGTGAACTTTCTCCCACTGCCCCTCTACCATCCTTTTGTCCATATGCAGCCATGGAACCTTTGCAAGAAGAAGGTTAGTTCTGATTTTTCCATCTTTAATCCTTGCTCTTTTATTGAGGCTGCATCCAAGTGAAGTAGTTTTGTGTTGTTTTTTCCTTGTGAAAGCTGTCTACAAGCTGGAGATTGAAAACAGCAACTCTTCATATATAACAGAGGATGCTACGAAGGGCTTGTTAGCAGGAAGGTTTCCAAAGATTCAGAGTCAACACATTTTTTTTAAACTTCCTGGACAGCAAGCAGTTTTAAGGTAACCTGCCCTTTCTCACATTCTATTTCAGTCCAGGGTAGTAGATAATCTTTTGACCAGTTGAAGTACTCCTACAAAAAACAGCATTCTTCCTGTGTCTGGGAGCAGGAGGGACTCAGACCCAAAGGACATATCTAAATGCTTTGCAAAAATCTCTTCTGAACGGCATGTACACCTCTGTAAAGCATCAGCCTCTGCCTGTGGTCCAGTCTGTACTGTCTCATTAACATTGCCATGATTACTTTCACAGTGGGTACAAATTTTCAATGGTGGTTGCTTTTAGATTTACTAATACAGAAATTACATGAGATTGAGCAATATGTAATGCAGTAAAACCTGCTTGGTTTTCTCATTCAGTAAAAAAACAAACCTGGGAAACCTGGGAGGTTCTGTGTCCTGGATGTCACAGAGAGATCAAGAATGGCGCCACTGAGTCTGCAACTATATGGAGTCACTATTTCTGACAAAAAATCCTGTCATTTCTGGGAGCAACTTGGATGATCTGCGCTGTGGTCACACCTGCTGATACAAGGGCCTTGAACTTAGCTTTCATAGAAAATTATTTCTTGGTTGCCAATGGGGTCTATTTGTCGTTTGCAACTGTTGCACAGGAATTTAGCTTTTGACCTTCAAGGAGAAAGTGGAAAAGGAAGGTGGTTGTAATTAACATAGCAAAAGCAGAGTGCACAGCCAGAAAGACGAATTGATAGCATGCTTTTCTTTATGTTCTGTTACAAATATGACCTGTATACCTTTTCCCCAAGAGATATCAAACATGTTAAAGGCAATATTGGATTACTACATACTGCACTTCTGCATACTGAAAAGTACCAGATAACTTTTACGGACTTCTACCTACCATACTCACACATTTGCAAAAGTCAGATTTCCATCCCTTAAGAGTCTTTAATACAGTTAACTAATTTTTTGTTTATTTCATTAATCTAGAATTGCTTTCATAGATTTTGTTCAAGGATTTTTTCTCTTATGCATGATTGTCCTGAGTTCCAAATAAATTTTGTCTACTCACAGCAATAAAGATATAAGGACTCATCCTTATGTTTTATTTTAATGAGATTCAGATGATATTCCCTCTGTATACTGCAGAAAGAACCCCTCCAGACTTTGCTTCTGAAAAGTGGTGGTTTGAATTTGAATCCTGTATGCTACCTGCTGTGCTTAGTGCATCTACAAAGTTAATGACTGCTATTTTTGCCCAATTGCTTTCTGCTTGTGTACTATGTGGAAAGAGTTGCAAAATTATTTTAAATATTTAAAGGTGTGGGAAGACAGCATATTATTTAATAAAATTGCCATGCTTACTATAATATCTGCATTTTTATTACATCTGCAGTCTTGTTGCACCTTGCTCTTAAATAAACAATCTATTAACAAAGTTTTACTTGCAAGTAAAAATTAGTAAGTTTTGGACAACCTTTTCTCATGCTAAGGTTAAAGTAAATGCCCTACATAGAAAGAGCTGTGAGTAGTGTGGAGGGTGGTAGGGAAGGAGTATGTTACAATGAGAAGAAAACCTTAAAAATAACGTATGAGACAGAAGTAAATGAGAGGGAATAAGAAATGAGATGTATAAGCTGGGGAGTAGTTATCATAGAGTCATAGAATTATTTGGGTTGGAGGAGACCTTACAGTTCATGTTCTTCTGACCCTCCAGGGTAGGGACACCTTCCGCTAGACCAGGGCCTTATCCATCCTGACCTTGAACACCCCTAGAGATGGGACATCCACAATTTCCCTGGACAGCCTGTTCCAGTGTCTTATCACCCTCACAGTAAAGAATGTCTTTCTAATACCTACTCATCCTCTTCCAGTTAAAAGCCATTCTTCCTTGTCCTATCACTACAGGCCATTGCAGTGCTGTCCAGCTCTCACATAGGCCCCCTTTAGTTACTGAAGGGCTGCAGTAAGGGCTCCCCAGAGCCTGCCCTTCTTCAGGCTGAACAGCCCCAACTCTCAGCCTGTCTTTATTGGAACATAATGAAACCACTCTTGGCTGTCACAAAACGCCTTATTTTTCATACTCCTTGAAGTAGTTTTCAGTAGTATCTATTTCATGATCTGGATGGGCACTGAGGTGAGATGGACCAGCCTATAGTTTACTGTTTTTTAGGTTTTTTTCCCTTTTTAAAAAATGGGGGTGGTTTTCCCCTTTTCCCAATCATTGAGAACTTCACCAAATGGCTACAACTTCTCAAATGTAATGGACAGTGGCTTAGCCACTTCCTCCATCATTTCCTTCAGGACTCATGGATGGAAGGCATCAGATCCCATGGACTTGCGTACCTTCAGGTTCCCGAAATAGACTTGGAATTGATCTTTTTTTACAGCAGGCAGTTCTTCATTCTCGCAGTCCCTGCCTTTGCCTTCTGTTTGTTTGATGGTGAGGCTGGAGCACTTCCCAGAGAAGACAGACAAAAATGTCATTGAGTACCTCAGCCTTCTCTATATTCTGGGGAACCAGGTCTCCTGCTCCCTTCCAGAGAGGACCCACATTTTCCCTAGCCTTTCTTTCATCAGCAATGTACCTATAGAATCTTTTCTTGTTGCCCTTGGCATGCCTGGCTGTACTCAATTGTAACTGGGCTTTAGCTTTCCTAACCTCATCACTGGCTTCTTGGACAATTTATCTGCGTTGTTACCTGTCCTTGCTTCTTCCCTCTGTAGGATCCTTTTTCATGTTTGAGTTTGTCCTGGACCTCCTTGTTCATTCACACAGGCCTTCTGGCATTTTTGCCTGACTTCCTCTTTGGTGTCATTGCTTCTGAACTTAGAGATGATCCTTGAATACTAACCTGTTTTCTTGGGCTTCTCTTTCCTCCATAGGAATGGAGGCTACATTCCATGGCAGTCTACCTGGCAGATCTCTGAAGAATCTGCTCTTCTGAAGTCCAGGGTAGGGAGCTTGCTGAGTGCCATCCTTGCTGCTCTTAGGATCTTGAACTCCATCACGTCACAGCCACTGCATTCCAGGCTGCCCTTGAGCTTCACGTTTGTCATCAGACCCTCCCTGTTGGTGAGAAGGCAGCCCAGCACAGCACCTCTTCTCATTGACTCCGCTCACTTGTAGAAGAAAGTTAACACCAGGGAATTCCAGGAACCTCCTGGATTGTTCTTTCAACAGCTTTTGTGGTGGTTGAAGTCCCCAATGAGGATAAGGATTTGTGAATGTGAAGCTTCTCCTATCTGTCTATCTGCTCAGTTTTCCTGTATGGATGCCCTGAAGCAGACCCCCAGTATAACATCTCCTGTCCCTGATGCCTAAGTTCTCCAGCAGCTCCTCATCCATCCCTATGCACTCCAGTTGATCATTGACATCCTTTCCTTATCTGTCTAGCCTGTCATTCCTAAAGACTCTGCATCCTTCCATTCCAACACTTCATAGGAGCCCTCCCACCACATCTTCCCAATGTCAATGAGATGATAGCCCTCCAGGTGCGTACATGCCTCTAAACTGCTCTTGTTTGCCCTCCATTCTGCATGTGTTTGCATAGAAGCATTTGAGTTGGGCCCCCCAGGAGGCTGACCTGGGACTGGAATTCCTTTGTAGTGCTCCTCAGGCGCTCTCCCCTTGACATGTGATCCCTCTCCATACACTAGGCATTGCTTTCTGACAATGGCATCAAACTGGTAAGAGTGGAATGGAATGAGGTTCCCCTCCTCCAGCAACTTTAGTTTAAATCCCTCTTTCATTATGTACAGAAAAGATTACTTTGCACAGGAGAGAAGACTGAGATCAGAAAAAATAAATAAAACTGTAAGATCAAAGAGAAAGGTGCTGAGTCAACAGGAGAGTGTGAAAATAATGGGCAGTGAAAGAGAAGACTGATCATAGAAAAAGGAAACTTCAGCAAACAGCTAATAATGGAAAATGAAAAGCAAAGGTAGAAGGAAAATAGCAAACCCAGAGAAAGAAATTGTCAAGCAGGAAAGAGTAGATCTGAGGGAGAGTCTCTTAATTCCAAGTAAAAAGGACAATTTTTGCCATGCTCTACTGGTGGTAGCAATGAAGTATC
>NW_005054464.1:1089825-1092354 GCF_000277835.1 Geospiza fortis
GCTGCTGGTGGGGAAACAAGAGTGCCTGTGTGGTAGTTGCAAGCTGGGGTTAAACCATGACACGAGTGCAAGGATTGCTTTTTCCTTTTTTTTCCTTAATATGATATATGCCTGTGATGAAGTAATGAAAAACAATTTCTATCAGGTGATAACCTTTGTTTCACTCTCTTTTCCAAATTTCTAATCTCCTGTATTTTAGGTTAATATTTTCCTCCAAGAAGCTCCAGATGTTATACTTCTATTTGATAATTCCCCTTACATTAAGCAATTGTGATTGCTTTCTGCAGCAACCTAATTATGATCTAGCCCATACCAGTAGCCATTCTAATTAAAATTTTCACTAATTGACTTGATTTTGTAGAGAGAAGAGTCACACAATCTAGACTGCTGAACTAAGGATGCTGCCACTTTTCCTTGAATGGGAGTCACTTTCAGGGAGTTTAATTCCAAGAAAGAGATCTCTGCACCCAGGAAAGCCCTTTTAAGTTCAGCTACTCTTGACGTTTTTTTTTTTGCGAGAGCTTCACTCTGAACTCATTGCTTCGTAACCAACTCTAAGGAGCTCCATATACCCTTTGGCCCTTTCTCTATTCTGTAGGTTGTGTATTCATTAGGACCATTTACTTACTTATGTCCTTAAAAAGATTATATACCACTGACATTCTTGTTCTCATCACATTGGGAAACAAAATTTACCCTCCAGGCTATACTAGCAGGATATTAATCTGCAATACTGAGACCATGTTGAAGTTGGCCAATGTAATGAAGATTTTGGTACCAGCAGCTAAGATTTCCACTTACTCATCCCTGCATGAACATCAGAACGTGCCATCTGAAGGACACAAATAAGTTACTGGCAGCTACCTTACAATAGGCACATAGTTTTCCTGTGTCCAAGAAGATTTTGTGCTGATCCACAGTGAAATGAATCACAGAATGGGCATCTGGACTCAGCTGTTTCCATTTTTCTGCACCAGGCTTTAGAGAAAGCAGGTGGAAGAAACAGCTGGAAACCTTCTGGAGTGTCTTTAATAAACATTTCCACCAGGCTCAGCTGCACAGACCCTCTCTGGCTGCTAAATTCCTTTCACTCGAAATTTATATAAAGGATTAGCAGCTGCCAAATAAGCATAAGAGAACTGCAACAGGTGATGAGTCTTTCATTTTTAGCAAGAAAATCCTAATCAGCCTGTTCCTGAGATGAAGACTCACCACAATTCACTTATAATACTACAACAAGATGTGTGGATTATGTCCGAGACCTGCAATTGCTTTCTGAGTGCTATTTAGCATTTGCAGAACTTACGTATGTTGGAAACTCTCCTTTCTAGTGATGGTTTGCATATTTCAGTCTCTGCTTTGTTCACAATCTGTTGGAATATGCTAATACCTTGATTAACAAGCCTCAAGATTCTGCTGATAGTCCGCAGTTTGCTTGAAATCTCACAGGTATGAAAGGCCAAGATGAAGCCGAACTATGTCTCTTCATAACACTTTAAATTGAGTGCCAGTAAAATTCTTCACTGACTACAGAATTATATCAAGGATTTAGTTAAATGTGTTTTGTACCTACTGTAAGTTTTCCTCACAGAGGTTTTAAAATTACTTTCACTAGATATTTATATTCCAGTTGAATTCAGTGCCTCAATAAGAATCAGGTCTATAAAGAGCCAGTTTTAGCTTTTAAAATCCAGGGAAAGATATACAGCAAGAGGGGTAGAGGGGAATAGAGCTATGCTTTCAAGTTGTTACAACCCTGGAGCAATCAATATGATTTTAAAGCTGCCATGCATCAGAGGCTGCAGAGCTGCGCACCTCCCCATTTGCATCACTGCTGCTGCTCTGAGCTCATAGAAATTCCTGGGCTTTGGCATACCTTGGTGTAGTACAGGAACTTGTCAGAGAAAAAGAGGCTTTCATTTGTCTGACAGGTATATCACTGTTTGCCTGGAGCAGCTATCATGGAAATGTTTGATGGTCTTGGCGTAACAAAAAGGTTGGGCCCATTATTTACAATAATGGCTTTGTAATCATAATAAAATAGTAGTTGGAGTGGTCATTTTGTAGTTTAGCCTTGCTGCAATTGCTTCATAAATATGTCGTGCTGCTACAAGAACACTGACAGAACTTAGGGCAGTTATTTCATCCTACATTGTATGTATTGACATCTGTATGTATATGCACAATGAACAAGTACATAATCTGAAAAATGGACTTACATGAGCATGGTTACTTACTAATAAATATTTCGTTGCTGCAGGTATGGTAATTTTGCCTCTAATTGTCTGAAGCAAAGATGATTACTCCCTTTTAGTTACTGGGATGCTGACTGCACGTATTATTGATTGATCTGCAAAACAGTTTATAAAGGACAACTGATCTGCTCCTATTAACCAGTTGGTATTCTCAAATATTTTCTTGTTGGAAGAAACAAGGAAGAAAAAAGTGAACAGAGAAGTAGCCGTGACACACATACATTGGAACATGGAGAACAAGAGAAAACCAGTGCAGTATTTTGTTCTGCTGAAC
>NW_005054464.1:1092364-1099256 GCF_000277835.1 Geospiza fortis
TCCCTGTCTTGATGTTGCAGAACTTGAAACCATCATTTAAATATGCACTGGAGTGCATTTCTCTCTGGTTACTAAGAAATGCTTGCTCTTATAACAAGGTTTAATTGCCTATACTAATCACATGCTTGTATGATGCATTTTATGGCCTTGTTGGAAAAATGTACAAGTTTCATAGAATAAATCTGGGATGAGCCTTCCCAATTCTGGTGTTCAGTTCTGTCTGCAATCCCTCTCTGTTCCTCACCCATTGAACACAATCACCAAGGCTTTATGAAGTTTTCATACATTTCCTCCTCAGTCAATTTTCTATGATGGAATATCTTTTTTGAGATGAAAATATTCAATCAATTCAATGTAATATCACAAATATGTGTAGAATATCTTAGCTATATTTTCCGGAGAATTTATTATTATTTGTTAGCCTCTCTATATGAAAATATAATAATCAGAGAATAATGTATATTAACACTTTGGATTAATCCTAAAAGAATAAGTATTACTCCTAGCAAATGTATAGGTCATAAACATGTATTTGAAAAAAAAGCTGTAGCTTTTAGAGAAACTTTGGATATATAGGCTCTATTCATACTCTCTATGGCATCTAAGCATTTTCAACTTAGTAAAACAATGACTTCTATTTACAACATCACTGTATGTAAAATGTTTGTGTTATCATCAATATTTGTGGTTGCCAGGTAAGGATATGTACAGAGCAAAGGGGAAACAAAGTATCCATAACACCACATCTACAATGCAATGTATTTTATGTTCACATTCTTCTCTGGCAATTCTGTAAGCTCCTCCTTATTAAAGCAACTAGAGGCGTGTTTTAAGAAAACTCCTTCTTCCAGGTTTCTACACACTGTGATTGAGCACACACATCATCACATGCTTGCTTGTAAACTCCTGATAGCAACTACAGCAGATATTTTATAGGTAAATTCATACTTGGAGATACTCATATGTACCCTACAGATATTCTCATTTGTCTCTCCAATGTCTCCTGTTGTGCTTTGGTATTGTGTTGATGCTCAGCTGCACTTAAATTATCAGCGTAACCTTAAGTGCATTTGGCAATAGACCAAAGGTATAGAAAATGAACAAAGGCTTTTTGAAATAATGGACTAGGTCCTCAGTTCAGCTGCTTTGATTTATTCTATCTGAAGTCCTGTTCCAATATCATCAGTGTCTTCAAAGAATCTATAATGCTACAACTTTTGTCACAGGAACTATATAAAAGTCCTATGCCTACAGTTACAATAAAATAACTGCATTTATGTGATCTGAATGAAGTATTGTCCTGCTAATGGTCTGTAACCATCCAAAATTAAAATTCTCTGCTTATTCTTGGAAAAGAAAAGAAAAGAAAAGAAAAGAGAAGAGAAGAGAAAAGAAAAGAAAAGAAAAGAGAAGAGAAGAGAAAAGAAAAGAAAAGAAAAGAGAAGAGAAGAGAAAAGAAAAGAAAAGAAAAGAGAAGAGAAGAGAAAAGAAAAGAAAAGAAAAGAGAAGAGAAGAGAAAAGAAAAGAAAAGAAAAGAGAAGAGAAGAGAAAAGAAAAGAAAAGAAAAGAGAAGAGAAGAGAAAAGAAAAGAAAAGAAAAGAGAAGAGAAGAGAAAAGAAAAGAAAAGAAAAGAGAAGAGAAGAGAAAAGAAAAGAAAAGAAAAGAGAAGAGAAGAGAAAAGAAAAGAAAAGAAAAGAGAAGAGAAGAGAAAAGAAAAGAAAAGAAAAGAGAAGAGAAGAGAAAAGAAAAGAAAAGAAAAGAGAAGAGAAGAGAAAAGAAAAGAAAAGAAAAGAGAAAAGAGAAAAAAGAAGGGAGGGAGGGAGGGAGGGAGGAAGGAAGGAAGGAAGGAAGGAAGAATAAAATATCTGTGGTATAGATGCTGAAAACAATTTCTTTGTATCATTACCGTTTCAACATCAGGATGAATATTTTAGAAGTAAACTTGTGGCTCAGTCAGGTATCAGAAAAATTTGTATCTATCATTTATTTAAGGGTCAGCTTTCCTTTAAGTGGCTAATTAATGAAGAGGGGTGATTGCAAATGGATGCTCTTTATTTCTGTGTACCTAAATCTAGGTTTTTTACTGTGAAGACCTTAACCCTTTGTGAAAGCTTTCCCCTTGTGAGGATAGTTGCGATACCACAAACAAAAAATTACATTTCTAGGACATTCAGGTGAAAAGAAAATTCCTTTTAATACACACATACTAGAAAGAGCAGAACCATACAAAACAGAAGGCAGGCTCATGAAATTAGGCTATTGTACTGAATAGAGAGTTTGCTATCATTACTGATGAGAGTAAATGAAAATGGCAAGCAGTTCCTGCTTAAGTAGTAAAAGTGGTTAGCAGCTTGCACAGGGAGAATAAATAACTGAAATTACTGTAGCTTGTTTTTAGAAAAACAAATCTCTGTTTGATGTAGAAAATAAATAAGCAACCACGTTTTCACCCTCTTTGATCACTCAAAAGACTCAACCCTCTACTTTCAGATTACGTAATTCAATAATTCTAACCAGAGGACTAGAATAAAACATATATATGCATACTTCTATATTATATTATGTTAAGTATTTTAAAGAATGGGATTTTTTTTAAAGTATGGTGCTTAAAATTATAATACATGTATAATTTTAATACCCCCTCTCTTTCACATACACATTTATATGCACATATGCATACATATATAGATAGTAATTGATATGAGTCAGGTTTGTAAAACAAGCACACAGCTTGTCTGCTGCATGACTTTTTTTTCCTGTGACAATTCCTAGGTTTTAATCTCTGAAGTTGTTGTGTGTGAAGCAACTAAGATGATGGGAGGTTTAAAATAAGGAAATAAAAAAGCAATCTTTCAATCTCAAGGGTTTCTTACATGACATGCCTTTCTGCAGCAAAGAGAGCATGTGTGTGATTATGCTATGTCTCATAACAGTTCTTAACTGATATTTCAGCCCCTTTGTGTACAGCACAGTCCTTGCCTATCAACCTCTGTCTTAATCCATTTGCTTATAGGCAATTGGTAAAGATTTATCTCTGTATTTTGGACTTTCATAAGTGATGGGTAATAATGGGTGCATTGTTTTAAAATACCTGGATTAATATTAATCTCAAAGGAGAGGAGTTAAAGGAGAAATTGTCCAGCATACTCCTAAAACACTTTCTGAAAGGACATCTAACTCTAAAATGGCAGTAGTTAGAATAATTATCACTTTAAAAAACCTTCTACTGCTTTAATTTATAAAGCAGCTGTTTCACATTTTTCCAGTGAAATGAACTCTTTAGGGTAGCTAGGACTCAAGGACAGTTGGACTACTTTCCTCTTGCTAATTCTATGTGCCACAGGTCCCTTCTGCCACATAGAACTCCATGTTTACTATCTCCCTGATCCACCAGGTACATGGAGGAGCTGCCTGTTGGGTCTGCTGGAGTGCTCTACACCGCTGCCCTCCTCTCGTGTCCTGATACAAGTATTAGTGACCTGCCAGAATGGACACTGTTGTGTTGCTGGGACCTTGAGGTTGTTTGCAGCACAAGTTGGATTAAGGTAAGTAGACAAAAAAAGTTCCAAATGTGGACATTATAGTTACAAAATTCTTATATGGAACACACAGAAGAGTGATATTACATTTAGTTGTGTCAAGATCTAAACCAGCATGTCTCTTGTCCCTTTTCTTAGGAGGGCTTGTTCCTCAAGATATACAGAAAGTAATTGGATATTCCTCTTTTCTGGCTATCATATATTCTTTTTCTGCAATTACTAAAGACCCTTTTGAATGTCACCATGATTGATTGAATTATCAAATCAATAGCCTGTAGAGAAGTAAGTATACTTTCTTACTTGGCAAAAAAATGGTTTGTCACAATTTGAAGCCCATACACACTTTTGAGTTTACATTCCATGTTATTGGCGCCTCACACCTTACACACACACACACACACACACACACACACCTTGTCATGATAAATGTAGCTCATTGCTGAATCTTGAATCAAGCCAGATTGACAGCAATCAATCATTTTGATATGACAATGGATTTGTGGAGACTAATCTTCAGCCATGCTTTAAAAAAACACCTTGACAAATCACACACTCATGCTGCAGGCGAAAAAACCCCATGATTTTTAAAGCAATGACAAAGAGATGAGTGCAGATCTGTCAGCTCTTGGAGATCTGGCAAATGGGTCTGTTGTTACATGGCTGACATTTGTGTTCTCCTACCACCTAAGAAAAATTACTTCCATATCTTTCTGTCCAGGCATATCTGTGCACTGTCTTGTACTTGCATAACAGTATTATACATCCATGCTCCTCAGTGTGTGGCCAGACCATATAATGAGGTATAACAAAATGTGACTGTTGTGCATATCTTGTGTTTTGTGTTATGCTTCCCTGACTCAATGTTCAGTAGTGAGAAACTTTGGTATTCCTTTCAAAACATTTTTTATGTCAATATGAGTTACTTTTGATCAAATCTCTGTGAAAAAAATACCTTTGTTATTCTACAATTAATTTAAAATATTAGGTATTAAAATACCAAATATATTTTAAATATTTTTAAAACGGTTGACATTACACAGAAAGAAATGTAGCAAAGGAAAATCTATGAGAATAGAGTGAGTTAAGAAAGATTTCTCTCCTTAGCCTGACTTCACTATCACCTTGAGCAAATATTTATTTTTTTATATATTTGAAATATAAGACAGCATCAGCAAAACAACACAGAGTATATCTCTGACCTCTTGCCCCAGTTGTCAACTCAGCATACTGGAAAAATGACTCATGAGAAAAGACAATTCAAAGAGCAAAGGATTTACTAAGAGGTAGAGGAGTTTGACATCTTTCAATTTGTGTTAGATATGTCCCATGATGTCTTATTACCTGCTCAGTTTTGTAGGTGAATCCAGTCCAGGGTTTCAAGAGATTTTCAGCAGAGGAAGGGATTTCCCCAGCATTGCAGTGTCTCCCATAACTTAGGCTTTTGACTTGAAACAATTGGAATAAAGAGGTTTTTTTCCTCACTTTGTCCAATCGGATTTCAAATTTTGTTCTATTAAATATGTAAATGGAAGAGCTTGGAATCAAAATGGAATTTTGGTGACTAAAATATTTACAAGGGTAAAAATCAGGTCTGCTATGAACTGACACCTTGATAAAATTTGTTGTTGTAAGTTAGTTCCAACAGAAGGAAAGGGTAAAAGAAAAATGTACCTGCGAAACTGTACAGTTTTTAAGTAGTATCCACACAATCAAATATATTGGATGAAATGCTTCCTCCACAGTGTAAATCTATATAACTTGTCAGAGGCATTACTTGGTCTCCAGATGACCAGTGTAAAAGAAAAACCTGGACTACATTTCTGCCATCTGCTGATCACACTGATTATTTTGACAGGTCTACAGAATGTTTAGTTCAGTCCAACAAAGAAAAAAATGTGGCTTTATTGGAAAGGTAAATTGGTAGTGTTACGCAGACCTCAGCAGTGGAAATCAGTCCAATTTAATCAGCTAGCATTAAAAAAAATCTATAATTCAAAGTGGAATTCAACTCAGAACAAACACCTGCCTTTTTCTCCAGACTTTTCATAACAGCTAGGCTACAGACTTTTGCTGGTAGCTGGGAATTCAAAAGCAAGTTTAACTATGAAGCTCAGGAAAATCTAGTCCCCTGCTTCACTATATCAAAAGTTACAAATTCTTTATTTATCTGAAATACAACTTTCTAAAACTGTTAACAATATACAGTTAACAAATAACAATTTCTTACACACCCTACACAGGTTAAAATCTTCGCATGAAAGAGTAAGCTTGCACCTTATTAAAATCAATCCCAAATAACTAATTGGCTAATTGCTTGTTATTCTCTCTGATCTATATTCCATGTAACCAAGGAGACATGGTTATCTCCGATTCATGTCCCCTTCTCATCTCTCTTATTTTCATGTGCCCTATTTTCATGTGCTCTTTCATTTACTTCACTCTCATCAAGCACATCCCATTTAATTCAAACAGGAGCCACTTCTTGTAAGCAGAGTGACATTGCATTTATTAATATGCCACCGCATTTAGTAATACCTGCTCTGTGTGTACAGCATCAAAGATACTTAGGAGCTTAATTTCTTTACGTTAGGTGGCTGAATGGTCTGTGGATGAGTGCCCAAGTGTCCAGTTAAGAATCATGAGCTTCTCAGAATCTAAATAACCACTGTATTTACCTCACATTTTTTGAGATATTCCTGCCCTCAGGTGGGGCTACCTTGTCACATTTATTCAAGCTTTAAGGTCTATTGTAAGACTTTGAAATCCATCTGAGCAGCAGACCAGAGAACATGTTTACTCATTCTCCCTGACTCTCAGTTTACAGGGAGAACTGGTCATTTCACACAATCATTTTTTTCCCAAAGTGTCTTACTCTCTACCACACACAGTCAGTAGGGAGTAAGGACTGTTGCTGAAATTTTATTCCATATAGCTGTCTTTTACTGGACCTTTACTCCCCTTTATATCTACAGGGGCCAATGCAGGTCTATGCCCTTCTTTCACAAAACTATGTTGAGCTGCCCACTGGTAGCTGCAGACAGATTTTCTTTTCCTGTGTTTTGCTGTTATTCTTCTCTATATTAAAATCTTGGAAAAAAGAGAATTCTTTCCCATAAGTACTGATTTTGAAAGGTTCTGTGAAATTGTATTTTGGGACACCTTCTCATGACAGTGATTATTGACACAGTACTGAAAATACTTTTACAATAACAAACCAAATGAAACGGTTTTCTGAAAATACAGACACGAGATATTGAAGTGCACCAGTGCTTATTCTGCCTGCTTTTCCTGACATTTCCTGACATTTCACGTTTAAGGTAGCTTTGACTAAATTTGCCATAGATTGTATCTAT
>NW_005054464.1:1099361-1116199 GCF_000277835.1 Geospiza fortis
CCCTACACAATAATTTCACAGTTCTGTGAACATACAGAATTATGGACACATGTCTCTGGAGCATTCAAGAAGAACCTCTTCTAGTATGATCTTCTATAACTACAAGGGTAACTAAAAGCTTTTCACATGGACTAGGTAGTTGCAAGGAGGAAAATTTCTTTACTGCAGTTTAGCTGAGTTGTTGAATGAAACACAGCGCACTAGACATCTCATTCTTAAATGTGTACATATATATATGTATATATGCAAAAATTTGTCTTTCTCACTTATAAATATTGACAAAAGATGGGTACAAATACATGCGCAGACACTGGTTTTTATCACAGTGGTTAGATTTCTTTTTCTATTGGTGCAAGTTATATAAAAATTCTTTAACATCTTAGGAAAAAAGATGAAGTCATATCTTATAATGCTGTTTAGATTGTCTGGTATTCTTTGTAATTATGATGTGTCTATGTAAGACTGACATTGAATTTACTGGGAGATTTTTGGGGAAGACTTTTGATCGACCCCTGTTCAGAACCCAATTGTCTCACACATACATGCTGAAAACTAGCCTAGTGTAACAAAAAGAGTTTGTGACTGTACTTTACAAAATGAAATATACATAAAGTACTTCAGATCTCACAAGGTCTTAAATTTTGAGAACTGCTGATTGCAGAACTAGTCATGTGAGTATTATTGTAGTCTCTCATGGAGAGCAAATATAATAAAATAATGATTTGATATAATTGAATCACCTTGAGTCACCCATCAAAATAAAATTCTTGAGTACAGACCAAAGGGGTACAGCAAGAAAGAGATGAAATTTAGCTTGGACAAAGACAAACCAAAGGAGGCAGAAAAACCAAAGTAAAATGATTACTAATTTCATCAAGCCTAACATAGGTAATTAATGAAATTGATATTTACTATTTGTTTGTCATCCAAAATGAAAAAATAAGTTATTTTAAAAGGGAAAAACATTGACAGCTGCAGGTAGCTTTGAAATAGTTTCTCAACAATCTGGTTGAGATATGCTTTCAGTTCTTTGAATCACATCCTCTGAACTTCAGAGAGACTATTGAGTTTAATTTCTTGTCTGCAGAGCATGCTATGAAAATATTGCATTCAGATTAGCAGGTAGAGGGCCTTCATTCAGCAGGCTCTGTCAAAAATGCACAAGAGTAGTGATGGAAAGGTATTACCTTCATGTTTTATGGCCTGATCAGGATTTAAATATTGGTCTATTTAGGTCTTCCATTGAAAATATTTTCTTTTGCAGCATTTACAGAAGGACAAAACCCTGAATGGAAAAAGACAGGAAAGTTTTTTAGTGAGGTTATTTTACCAAACTCTGAAATCTGACACAGACTTAATGGCTGAAAAAAATTCCATTGTCTTCTATGAACCTAGGGAAAACTTGCAGAAGATGAAGATCATGCATTTATCAGTTGTTGGCAAAACACCAGGAACAAAGACAAAATATCTTTTAGAATCAGTTACTGAAGTTTGAAAAAGCTTCAGATGGAGCTGAATGTGTGAATACATCTATATGTTATATAGATGTAATATATATATTTGTAATATATATATATGTGATGAATCTACATGTGAAAATATGTGATATATGTAAATATATCTGAAAAGCACCACCTCACTTTCTCAGTAGAAAAACAAATGAAAGCTGGCTTCTATTGATTTGCTCCCTACTTGGTCTTCAAACTGGATCTGAAAGGCAGAGATGCTATTTTATTCTACAGCAGCACCCCAAATGATGGCCCTAATGAGTGAAAAATTGAAAAGAACTGACTTGGTGAAAATATTTTTCAGTGCTAACCAATTTCTTATGCTAGAGAATGAATATGGGCATATTGATAGTAAATTATCAGAAAAGGGAGACTGGTACTTTAAAAGTATAGAAAAATATAATGTGTCACTTTCCATGGCTCTTGATAACAATTTCTAGCCTACAGGCATAAGATATAACACTACCTAGAGATAAATAATATTTTGCAAAATTTTCAGGGAGCCTTGATATCTGTCAGCCAACAAATACTATTAAAATGAAAAAAAAAGAGAGAAAAGAATTTAAAGTAATCAGGATTTATCTAGTTCAATAGTCCTGAGGATTACAATGAATCATACTTTCTCTCTGTAATCTAATTTGCAATTAGGTTTACAAAGTCTTCAAATTATACAACACAGCTAGATATAAAATTCTAATTGATGTGGAGAGAGTTAACACAGTGGAGTTTTTAGGGGATGTGTTTTCTTTTTGTCTTTTTAAAAGACTTGAAGGAAAATCTTTCAAGGTTTCTAGCAGGTGATTCTGGAGAAAATGTAGGAGCTTGAAAATGTAAGTACTTCTTTTCCTTTCCTATTGATATTTTCATGGGTTTTGATGTGGTAGAACTACAGATGCCCAGTGGCTAACTGCTCCAGGGCAACAGGGGGTCATTTATTGAATTCAACTACAGAACATTTTCTTTGGTGGCAGAAATGGAGAAAATGGAGAGTATGTGCAAAATAACAGCATCTATGATGCATTATTGAAACAGTTTATACTAGGTCCTTGGCATGGAAGTGGCCCAAGACAATGTAAATTAGCAGAGCTACTCAGGAGTTTTAAGCTATGTCCTTTATATTAGATTGTTTTGTCCAGCTTACTAAAGACGTTTAAACTTTAAAATATCTGTATATTCTAACACTTTGCAATATATATTAATCATCACAACACAGAATCTGAAGAGGTTCTTGAGGAGTCAACTATTTCATTTAATTTACAGAAGCCTGAGAAAACTACAGCAAAATTATGACATAATTAATACAGATATAGTTAAGTGATTCAGATAACAACTTTTTTGTACTAGAAAAGCAACACAGAAAACAAATGGTCTCAGCTGGATGGAGTATTTCTGGGTAACAATATTAGACAATTTTTAATTTACAGATTATATTTTTGGTGATTAATATTGTCAAAAAGATAAATTATCTCTTCCAGTATAAATACAGATTTAGAAAACAGTACTTAAGAGTTTTACCCAGTAGTTGTATATCATCGTCAAATGTAGGAAAAAACTTCAGGGACTAAAGCCACAAAGCTGTGCTACAGAGCAGCACGGTGCTGATAAATGTACAGTTTACTTGCAGACACATCATTATTTTTTGTTTGCAAATTAAGCTTCTGCATCTTCTGTGTTGCTGCATACCACGATCTCAAAGATAGAAATATACTCTCTCCTCCTTCCCCTCCACTGCTTCAACCTCTAGCCTCTTTGCTTTCAAAAGATTGCCAAGAGTATTAATTCCAGACGGGAGGAATCTGGGACTGTGATATTGATTGCTTATCTCTTCATTTGAGTCACTTCATCTCAGTACTGTCTCTCATTTTTTTTCAGAGGTCTGAAGAAGGTAATGACAGCTGCTCCTCCTAATTTATACCAGAGGCTGTGATTTAGAGAAGCACTTGACCATATTCTTTAAATGTTTTGGTGGAAGGGTGGGTTAGGCAGGGATAGGATTGAGGCCAGGAAGTTTTCTCTGCTGCAGTGGAGCAGGAAAAGAAGGCTACTCAATTCTCTTTATTCCATTTCACAAATGAAGATGTGATGTATAGAGAGGCTAAATCCCAGAGCTGCAAAGAAGAGAAAGACTATTCCTCCTGAAACTTGTAGGAATTGGAGACCTAAGAACACTTTAAAGTATCTAGGCTCAGTGACTTGCTGAGATTAGTTTGAAAATCTGGATAGAGCAGGGGACAAAATGGAGTACTCTTGGTATATTTTCAATATTAATTTTTATTGTTTGGAGGGGAACTTCGGTTTTTTCTATTGGCAGCTGGGTAATAGCACAGCCTCTTAGTGTGGGATATTTTCTTCCATTCACCTTATCTGTGACAGAGCAAACAGTCTTTAGTTTCTCTGCTGAGATGACTCTGGAGTATTTAAAAAAAATGTAATAAGATCCCACAGAAATTTCTGGGAAAATGGTAATGCTAGTAGGAAAGAAGATCCATTTGAAAGCAGTCCTAACATGGAACTGCTGACTCATTTATATTCCTTGAAATTCACCTGACTACCAACTTCACTGCTTAGTTACAGCAGAGGAGAAAAGGTGAATAACTTGAGTCTGATTAAAGTAATCCCCTCTCTGACCCTCTTGGCTCAGACTGTCAGCATTTCAGGTTGAGTCTGAAAGTAACTTCTGTTTTATGCTGTCATCAGCTGTGAATTATGTGCAGTCTCAACCTCCTCTGACAGCATGCTTAAATGCTTTGTTAGCTTCAGGTCTGTACACAGGCTACACAAATAGCCAGAGACTAGAGGCACTGGGGATAAAGCTGACTATTTCAAACCCTACACAAAAGAAGCAGTAATTCTATGCTGACTTGCCCTCTGTCTGCAGTCTTCAAGCTTAGTAGTTTTCATCGGTCCCTAGCTATTTCTACTGATGGTCCAGAATATCTGCAGCCCAGAAAACCTCCTAGTCAGCCCTTGGAGAAATTTAGCAAAGCCTTGACATGTGTGACTCATAAGTTTAAATCCAGCTAAGACTTTGAATCAAGCAGTATTTCTGTGTTCCACACAAAACAAATTGTAAACATTTCCCTTTTTTCTCAATCTAAAATGTAGCATTCTTAAAATATTTAACAATTTATAGAAAGTGACCTTGCAGGAAAGGTGAGCTAGCAGCACTGATTTTAAAAAAATGTTTTTAAAATAGTGTGATTGGCAGCAGAGTATGTTCAGATTTGAAGTGAGTATCTGCCAGTTTAGGGGACGCAATTTCAGCATGTCCTACTGTGCTCCTTTGGTGACTGGCATTCTGACAGCCGGGGACTGCTGAAGAGACTTCCTTGAGAGACTGCCATCCTGGAAGTCCATTCTCCCCATTTTTGTGAACATGGAATTGATGGCCAGGATTCTAACATCGGGCCCTCAGTGCACATCATTGATCCACTCTTTTGGAATGGACTTAATCTAAAACACATGACAAACATACCAAGGGGGCAGTCACTGAGATGGTGTCCAATTTTTAGTGTAATTTAATATAAGGAAATAAGAGGTCATAAAGGGTCAGCCTATTTTCCCAGGCAGCTAGTGATAGGGCAAGGGTATATGAGAAATAGCTACTCACTTTTCATAGTTCAGGAAGGTTTATTAAACCTTATCAAAAATACAACAGAAGACTGAATAAAGAAAAAAGGTTATGGCACCAGGAGCAAAAGATTTTCCCCGCCACGTGCTCAGTCCCCTCACAATGGAGGTTTTCCCTTTTCAACCCTTTAACCTCTTCCAAAATTCTGTGTATCCACCCCTTCTTTGCTGTCCAGTGGTGGAGATCTCTTCCTCAAACCCTGATTGGAGGTCAGATGTCACCATAGTGACAAGCTGGCACTCCCAGATGTCCCAGCTCCAGCTGTCCCTTGATAACCACACGAGGGGGTAAAACATAACTATAAATCTATAAAATTGTTCTTAACCTATATCCATGATATTTGTCTATTAATTGTGAGAGTCAATCGTCGCGTTACTCATCTATCACAGGTAAATGGACTCAAATTGCACCAGAGTCAAATAAATGTAATTACTGAAAGAGAGATTGAGGATTGGAATGGGCTCCCCAGGGAAATGGTGGATTCACCATCCATGGAAGTGAATGTTCACTCCTGGAAGCAAACAAAATGCAGAAAAAGAATAGGTGTGACACTCTGTGCTATAGTCTAGTGGGCATGATGGTATTTGGTCAAAGGGCAGACTTGATCATCTTGGAGACTTTTCCAACTCTAATGATTCTGTGATTCAGTGACGAAGGCAAACAAATTTGAGAAACTAGTTTTAAAATGGGTGTCTCCCACTGAAGCAACTCAGAGAAGAAAACAGATTTTGGTACTCTCTTGCTACTAGGAAAATTTTTGTCCCTCCTTTGAGCATCAGAGAGATTTTTGGGAGATTACCTGGCCAAGTTCAATGTTGTCAGCTGAATATCTTAATTTTTTCAACTTTCCGCTGCAGTAATATGGGCTAGGCCTCAAAGAAATAAGAAATTGATTGCAACAGACCAATTATTTGTTTTTGCAAACTGCATGACTGATGATTACATAATACTGTTTTCTACAGTAAACAATGTTGCATGTCATTCAGCTTCCCACTTGCTTAGCTAGGAAGCTGAAAAAGTCCCTCTTGTAGATTCACTATAAATGGAATAAGCTCAAAGACTTGCTTGCTTTCTGTTATATGCAGTGGCTGTGATGTGAGCTGCTGCTAATCTGTGAGAGGACAACAGAGCCCACAAAATTGGTGTCAATGGCCCCTGAGGTTCTTGCAGCCAGAAAGGACCATACCACACAGACAGTGTTAACTCCTCTTGTGATTCAAAGTCATTCTTCTGGTTTGCTCCCTGCCCTAAATGTGCTACTGAGGCCCCTGGGGCCATGTGCTGACTCAGCCGGGCTCTCACAGGCTCAGGGCTGCTGTGTTTAAAGTGGCTATTAGTTCCAGGCAGGGTGATACTTTCAGGGAAAGCAATATCGATGGATTTTCTCTATGACATATTTTCCAACAAGGTCCTAACATTTTAGGGACCAGCAGATGAGATGTTAAGCCTACACTTCTTGAAAGGGTCAGTGCAGTGGAAATAGTGTGTCTCTGTAAGTAGCCCCAGTGCATATGTCTGTGGTGTAATGAGTGTGCTTGTTTGGCCTGGGCTAGAGTTGATTGCCTTCACAATGGCTGGTATGGGGCTGTGTTTGGGATTTATGCTGATAACACAGGGATGATTTTGTTATTGCTGGGCACGGTTTGCTCAGAACCAAGGCCTTTTTGTTCGTCCATGCTGGCAAGGAAACAGGAGGTGCATGGGGTTTGGGAGTAGGCACAGCCAGGAAAGGTGACCCCAGGTGACCAAAGGGTCATTAAGACCATATGACATCATGCTCAGTGCATAAACTGGGGGGAAGGAGGAGGTAGAAGGTTGTTTAGAATGATGGCGTTTGCATTCCCTAGTGTCTGATGGGGCCCTGCTCCCCTGGAGATGGCTGAACACCTTCTTGCCCATAGGAGGGAGTGAATGAATTCCTTGTTTTTATTTGCTTGCATGCATAGCTTTTGCTTTCCCTATTAAACTGTCTTTAACTCAACACATGAGGTTTTTATCTTCTATCCTGATTCTCTCCCTCACCCTGCTGGTGGGTGAGTGAGCAAATGGCTGTGTGGGGCTTGGCTGCTACCTGGGGTTAAAGCATGACAATGAGTTAGCTTCTCTTCACCAGTGCAAGCGAACTCACAGCATTCCACTCATCAGTGCATCCAAGGCCTGCACGCTCCTAAAGCCATTAAAGTTCACACCCCGCCATGCATTATTCCTGCCAAATACAAACCTTTGTCATCTTTTATATGTCCAATATAGCTAATTTTCAGAGGTAGACTTTACAACTGAAAGCATATTTCTGCATCAAACTCCTCTTTGTAAATTAGACTGCGCATATTTTGAATTCAAATAGCCTTTAGAAGAGCCAGGTACCTACAAATACCTGTTATTTTCATGAACATGAAATACAAAGAGTTTGCAAACTGTGTGGAAGGTAAGAGTTTAATGATACTCATCTAGCTGTGAGACTGAGGCTCAGGCTGTTTACTGGCAACAGCTGTGCCTGTAGTACAGCTCAGGAGCATAACAACCCACAACAAAGCACTGAGGCATAAAAACCCTTCCTTCATATAGATAGGAAAAAAACCAAACAAACAAACCACGTTTTCTGATCTATGTCTGGGGAATTTTGCCTATGTAGCACTCACATTTCCAGCAAGAACCCAAACAGACAATTTTCCTTTATTTCTTACTTGCCTTAGGGGACTTCTTCACTCTACAAAGAGAGCCAAACACAGGAAATTAGTTAGACTTTCTAAGATAGAATCATTTAATCTTTATCTTTCTTCCTAAATGAGAAGGATAAGCCACTGTCTCTGTCCCTGCTTGACATTTCTAAATAACAGAATTGGTTAGTAAATACCTATTTTTAGAATAACAGGATAGATATTCTTCCATAGTGATTCTCTGGAGGAAAGAGTTGCCACTGAGTGGTTATAAGGAATTTTCCTACCCAGTTATCAATCCCAATAGCTGTATCTGTCTATCACCTGCCCGAAGAGAGTTTAGTTGCTCCACTGAGTCCCATTGTTAAGCTGTTAAATTGACTCAGTTTTTATCTGAAGAAAACATAGAAGTCCATGCCCAGGTAAACTGCAGGTCATCTTTGCCTTGTAGTGCTTTTCAGTTAGCAAACTCAGTGAATAAACAAATTCATAATATGCCAATTGCATGTCTCATTATAGGACTTGGTTGACACCATTCCCAAGCAGGCATATGTAGGCATCACAAAACTCAGTGCTGACACTTGGGTTTCTGATTTTCTAACCTCTTTGCACTTATTTCTAAATATTTTCTCCACAGTGACTACAGATGCTCTTCCAGATGTCACACAAACTAGAGAGCTATTAAAACTAGAGAGCTATTAAGAGCCCTTCTTCCCTTATTCTCTTTCTTCCTATCTCCTGAAAGGATCTTCTTTCTGCTACTGTTAGAACACGAGCACTTAGCTATCTTTGCTAGATGGCTGCACGTTCCTGGATTTACCAGCCCTCAGACCATCTATTATAAAAAAAACCACAGTCTTGTATGTAGGATCCTTGTCCAACTGTTCTATATGCCAGCTGCCTACTCCTTAACATGCAAACACCAGACATCATCATTCACAACACCCTCTTTATTTTCTTTATTTCTCTGGGTATGTTCTCACTGACTTTTTTTTTTTTCTTAATAAAGAAGGGATTGACTGGGTAAGTGAAGAGTTCTGACATTTCTCTCTCATTTTTACTTCTGTTTTCAGGACTGTTTAAAGAAAAAGGTGAATATGATCTTAGGTTCCATAATTACCCCCTAACTGGAACCACTTTTTAGATTTGCTCTTACGTATACATGTCCTTGCCCTACAATATCCTGGTTCCGATGGGGTTCTTGCTATGTGATGCAAAAATTCAAATTGCTTGTGTGGTTTAAATCTCTTCTTAAAAAGTGTTTAGCTGTAAGGAAGGATCATCGTCTTTTTTGTATTTTTAGTGCTCTAATAAATTAAAATCATCTTGCTTTACACTGTTCCACTGCGGATGTCTTCCTGCATCAGGGGAAGATGTACAGTTTTAAACATTTTCAGTAGTTTTATACTCCTCGGAGTAAGCTGCAAAATATCAAGCTGCTGTTGTCAATTTGCCAAAGAGAGAGTCTGGTTCCTTTTTCCTTTCATTTTAGGGACTGAGAGAACTTATTTGATTTTTGAGAGGTCCCTTGTCAACTTTCTAAAAGAGCTTGAAGTGAACCTGTAAGCCATGAAATGCCTGGCCAGGAAGAAATATATTTATCAAGATCTAACAGCTGGATATCTTGCAAGATGCTATGATCTCTTCCCAATTTATCATCTGTGCTTAAGCATGACTCAAAGCTGAGTTGATTTTAATTGGTTTTGGATCAGGTGCTATTATTTATTCGTTGCATCAAAAGGATGTTCAGGATCTCCAGTTCTGAAACTTTACCCTGCTGTACAAGAAGCCACAACACAAAACCAGAAAATCTCTTTGTGATTGAAATGATGTATCACAACATGATGTATTTTTCTAAGAGTTATCTGAAAATCTTAGCTATTATTTCTGAAGTCTTATGCAAAGTAATTTCAAGTTAAAATATATAACTAGTAGGAACTAAAAGGAAATCTGCCAATGTTCTAAAAGAAACTAATAAAATTCTTATTCTGCATGACTACCGAGAAAACCCTGCATACATGTTATGAAATTAAACACGGTTCCAGGATCTACCTTACTATGTTTGCAAAAATAGAGAGGTGTTTGCTTGCAAATTCTAGGGATAGCTGCTGACTGAAGTGCTCTACAAGAGCTTGAGAAAGTTATCATTTTATTGTCAATACTTTGTTAAGAAGAAAGGGAGGTCAAACACAAGAGGGTAAGGGCAAAAAAGGTCCCTGTTCCCTAAGACTTTTGTGAACTACAAAATCTTGTACGTCAATACACCTTTTATGTGGTTTATAGTTGGCAGGCCCTAACATGCAGAGCTCATTAACTAAATTAACACAGAGACATGATCCTCAAATTGTGCATTGATACTATATCATGATAGTGCCCTAACTGTGAAAAAAACCACTACACTGTGGTGTTTCTTTTGGCTGTATATGTACTATAGACTACAATTTCATTCAGAAATTCTGATTAAGGTTCATCAGTACAAGCTGCCGTTCCTGTTTGCATAGGTAATTTCCTTACTTTTCTTATCAGGTTTAAAAAACTTTTGCCTGCCGCTTGAAAATGCCCTGTAATATCATTGTAGATGTGTCCAGGGAAACCTTTAATGAACTAGAAGTGTCAGGTATCACCCTATTTCATATAACAGTTTAATATTCAGAATGAATATTACAGGCAAATGGATTAGTTTTCCTTGATGTTTATGAAGCTGCTGTAAAAGCAGATGGATAATCACTATAGCAACTTAGCACATAAGGAGAGAGTCATTGAAAAGCATTCTGTAATCAGCATTGTGACCTTGACAGCTCTCACTTCCAATTGCCTAAGCAATATTTTTCATCTGTTGTAATCAGGCAAATTTCTTGCATACCAGTAAAGCTAGCTGGACTACCCCAAGACATACTCTGTGTTGGAGTGAACAAATTTAAGAAAGGTCATGCCTCTCAGTTCAAGATATTTTATTATGTTTTCCCCTTTGGCATCTTAAATATTTTTGTATTTCAAACTTAGTACACTGAAAGAATTAAGTAGCAAGTGGATGTAATCTATATCAAACTTGTAAAACACTGTCTCTCAAAGGTTCTTCATGGACAAACTGAGACAAAAAGGCTAGAGAAGAGGACGACCAGATGGGCTGAGAACTGCCTGACTTGCCAAACTCAGAGGATTGTTATCAGTGACAAGACCTCCAGCTGGAAGTTTCTCTGTAGTGGTGTACCCCAAGAGCTGATGCTGGGATCAATATTATTTAACAGCATCATTGTCTACCCGAATAATGGGACTGAAGGCAGCGTTGGTAGATTTGGTTAGGACTATATGAAACTTTGGCACAGTGACTGATGCACTACACAGGGGTAGTGACACTCAGAGGGACACTGACAGTCTGCAGAAACAGGCTGAGAGAAGCCTCATGAAATTCAACAAAATTAAATGCCCAATCCTGTTCCCAAGGCCTTGTGCAACAGTACAGGTTTGGACAGAGTAACTGAAAAGCAGCTTGGCAGGAGAGGACCTGAGTGTCCCAGTGGACACAAAGTTATACACAAATAAGGAATTCTCCCTTGGTGTAAAGGGTATCAGTAGTACACTGGCCTGTGATAGGAAAATTGTTGCCAGTTGGTCAAGAGACGTGAATCTCCCCTTCACTGGTGCAAAGAAGACATGGATGTACTACAGAAAGTTGGAAAAGAGTCAGAAAGATGATTAAGGCACTGAAAATATGTTGTATGAGAAAAGGCAGAGTCAACTGGAACCTGACATGGGAAGTTGTAAAAAGGATGAAACCAGAGAGAATCAGTGTCAGGACAAAAGAAACAATAAGCACAAAATCAAATATGAAAATTCCAACATAAACATAAGGAAAAAAATCTAAACACAGTATTGTCTGGGTAATTCAGCACAGAAACAAACTGTCCTTCATCCTTTAGGATGTTCAAAACCAAAGTGGATGTGGCCCTGAGCAAGCTGCTCTTGGTGACCCTAATCTGAGCAGAAGGGTTGACTAGACCATTTCCAGATGTGCCATTCAACCTCAGTGACTCATTGTGTGGTAATGCATTGTGATAGGACTCGAACCAAAAGAGGTGATATCTGATTTACTGCAATTTATCTACCCATCTGCAACTGCCCAGAGATCTTCACCTTTCCTGTAGTAGCCCAGTCTAATGTCAGTACTGCAACCTGTCCTGCTGCTCCTCTCATGAGCTGGGATCATTATATAACTTTGTAATGGCAGCAGAAATAAAAAAAAATCTGTATCACAACATTATCGGTAAGATCTGTGGAAAGAAGAAAGGAAAAATAAGAAATGAGACCCAGCACAACTTTCCAACAACAGGTATGTGTATACCTCCCTTCTGGAAAGTACCATTTCCAGCTCCAGAGGGAGTAGGCAAGTATATTCTGCTGCAGACCTGCAGGCTGAGGACATGAGCTACCCTAACTTTACCATAATAGGATTACAAACTAGAAACTAGAGATATCTCATTGGCTTAGCTGACTGCTCTACAAGTCATTCGGGCATGTGTGACCAGTTTCCATGAAAATCTCAAAGGATTATACTTTCTCAGAATTTCTGGTGGTTTTTAATATTTAGCTGAAGTCAAAGTATCAAATGAACAGGCCTTAGAACATTTCACAGATTAACCAGGAAATCTTGAGTATTTATTTAGTGCTCAGAGGGATTTATGTGCAAAGTGTTGTGGGTTTGTCTCTTTCCTGCATAAATGTAAGTACTGAGAAATTGAGTTAAGGAATTCAAGGTAAGGATGGTGGCTGACAGCAGAGAGTGGCAATGCCTTACTCCAGAGGGAGCAAACAGAGGGAACCTCTTTCTCTTATTTTTTGTGTTTGTGCTCCAAGCTGAAAACAAAAAAACATTTTGGCATGCATTAAAACATTGAAAATTATTAACCCTGTCTTAATTTAAAAATCTCTGTATTAATGAGATCTTGGATAAGGTTTTTGTTATACAATCAGGCCAACAATAATAGATAACAAAAACCCATATTAAAACTGGTGTCAAGAATTTTTTATACCCCAGCCATTCTTCAAATAAAGATAAAATTTCTCGCTTGTTGTACTGAGCTGACTAATGGAAACTTTCCTGACTGACAGTAAAGATGCCCTGCTGGGGGGTGAATTACCCTTCTTTCACAATAGAAAGAAGAAGCAAGTGTTTTGTTTTTTTCTTAAAATAAACTTATATTTTTTTAAGGAAGTAAGAAGTCATTTACAGCAGATCTTTTCATGTTGAGAAATGTATAACTCATCCTTGAACAGTGTCACAGTTTAATGATACATCATGAATGTCCCTGGGATTTCCTGGAGTTAATTTTGATCTGATAAGCCAAGAGGCTCCAAGATAATCTTATCACAGACAGCAACCTTCATGTATTCCTTTTGATTATGGTGGAACAGAAAACACATGGGAGCAATATCACCATTCGAAAACAATTTTGTATCTGAGTATCTGAGAATTGAAGTAATGAAAGATGCAATGGAGGCAAAGGCCTTGTTTTGGATATAGAGATGGGAAATAAGAAACTCAGCTCCCTGAAGTAGCTGCACATTGCACATTGCCAGTGAACAGTTTATTTCCAGGGTGCTTTCTTCAATGCTACTGAGTCCTCACTGCATGGTCCAAACTTGCTAATTTGCCTAACCAGTATAGAAATCACGCACGTAAGCAGTCACAGAATGTCTTGTATCTGCAGATTGTTTTATGTATAACAGACATGTATATGAGTTTCTTCCAATGGTCCTGACCTTAGAAATATTTGGGTTTCAAATACTGATTAAAAATGTATGGAAAATGTGTAGACAAAGTTATTATACTTCATGTTTATTTTGGTCAGATCAGAACAATACTTGCCTTGTAGTGAGCATGTGCAGCCTTCAGAAGCATAACTAAATGAAAGCCTGAGTGTTCAAGCTGCTCATGGCTTGGAGGGGTGCACTGTTCCCTGGGTAAATACTGTCTGGAGAGAAGGGTCCAAAAAGTGATAGTGAATGGAGTTATATCCAGGTGTTGTCAGGTCACAAGTGATGTTCTCCAGGGTCCAGTCCTGTTTAATATCTTTATCAATGATCTGGGAATCAAGGCAATCAAGTGTGCCCTCAGGAAACTTGCAGAATACACCAAGCTGGAAGGAAGTGTTGATCTGCTGTCAGGTAAGAAGGCTCAGTAGAGCATCTGGACAGGCTGGGTTGGTGGGCTGAGGCCAGTGGTGTGAGGTTAAACAAAGTCAACGTTGGGTCCTGCCCTTGGGTCACAACAACCTCATGCATTGCTCCAGGCTTTGGGAAGAGTACACATAAAGCTACCTGGCAGAAAAGGATCTGGGGGTGCTGCTGAATATGAGCCAGAGTGTGCTCAGGTGACCAAGTAGGCCAGTGGCATCCTGGCCTGTATCAGAAAAAGTGTGGCCAGAAGGACCAGTGACTGTCCCCCTGTATTCAGCACAGGTGAAACCACTCCTCAATCGCTGTTGGGATGAGTTGATATTGGCTGGGCACCAGATGCCCACCAAGCTGCTCTAAACTCTCCACCTCCTCAGCAAGACAGGAGAAAAAAATGCAATGGTAAAATACTTGTAGGTCTATATAAGGCAGTTTCCTAAAGCAAAAATGAAAAGTTGCATGCAAGCTAAGGAAGGAACTACAGATTTTATTCTTGAATTTCCTACAGCACGTGATGTTCTGCCACTTCCTCGGAAGCAGAGATTCATGGTACGTAGTAGTTGCTCCACAAATCAAACATAAAAAACTAATGCTCCCCCTTTCTCCTCCTCCTTTCTTTAGCTTTTATATCTGAGCAGATGTCACAGGGTATGGAATGTCCCTTTGGTCACTTTGGGTGACAGTCATAGCTGGCCTAGCAGTGTCCCCTAGATCTTGCCCTGCCCCAGCCTATGGATGGAAGGGCAGAATGCTTGAGAGACACCCCCCGGTGCTCAGCAGGAGCCCAAGCACTCGTGCGTCATCAACACCTTTATAGCCATCAATGCCAAGCACAGCACTGGGAGGGCTGCTGTGGGGAGAATTAACCTCATCCCAGCCAGACCCAATACAAATGTGTTCAGTTCTCATCCCCTCAATACAAGAGGCAAATGGCCTCAAGTTGCACCATGGCAGGTTTAGATTAGGTACTAGGAAAAAATTTCTTCATTGAAATGGTTGTCAGGCAATGGAACAGGCTGCTCAGGGAAGTGGTAGAATCACCATTCCTAGAAATATTCAAAATACATGTGGATGTGACACTTGGGGATATGATTTAGCAGTGAATATAGTGGTGCTGGATTAACGGTTTGACTCTATGATGCTAGAAAGTATTTTTCAACCTTAATCATTCTGTAATCAAGCTCCAAGCCATCCCCAACATTGAGAGCTCTGGGATTTTACTCCTGTCCCTGAAAGAGCTGCCTGCTTGGGAACCAGTTTCCTTCATCTTCACCCAGGGCCATCAAAGTCCCTCTCATGGAGACACTCATCTTCATCACAGAAAATCACCTGCTGGTAATTCCAGTTCTGGGGCTCACTCTTCTACACTTGGCAGCGATATCAGGACAGTTTGCATTACTTGTGTCACCAGCAGGGTAGGATTTCCTTCAAAGGTATGTGATACTTACAGGTAGCAAAAATTTTACTGCCCCTAGTAGACTGTGGGGCTTCATAACTTCTTACCTATTAGTAAACGTGGAGCATGATAACTTAAGCTCTGACTTTGGTTTGAAATTCAGCGATTGCTGAAATATTTAAAAAGCAGATCTCCAGATATACCCTGTCACTTTTTTCATGACCTCACTGGCAACTGCACAGACCCACATACAATGTATGGGTGTAAACCTTTACAAAAACGTTATATTATCTAACCTTGCCCTGTTAATCCAGGCTGTTCTCTTTTTCCCCTATTATATATACAATTGGAGCAGACTAACTGCCTTTCAGTTCAATATTAATTCCTGCTTATTAATAAAGCATGAAAATTTTATTACAATGGGAGCTTTATTAAAATAGCTTTCTGAAATAATTAAGATGTAAAGATATTAATAAAAAGCACACTCCTAAACAGCCACATGAATATATTAATCAACTTTAGAAACTCTTGAAAGAACCTCGGGTGGTTTATTTCCCTTCTACTGTTTGAAAATAACATTAAAAAGCTTAATTTGCTTTCTCAAGGTCACACATTTAAGTTACTGACAGAGTGGCAATTGCAGGGTAGAAAAGCCAAGGTACTGAATGCTAGCAACCACAGCACTGGCACTGGTGCCCTCGGTCTAATCAGTGCTTTCCTACTCTTGGGATAAATATAGCATTTTGGTTTTTTCCCTTTTCCCTTAAAGAAAGAGATGATCTGCAATTTCTGCTGGTTGCTGAACATTTGGTTTGCTGGAGCTTTGGTGGCTGAAAATGAACCAGCAGCAGGTGGCAGCAGTTTGTCACACTTCCTTCCTCCTCTGGGTTCACAGGCAACAATTTCTGGCCACATAAATGACTTTTTGCCCCTTGAATTTATTCTGTATTTCTGCAGAAAAGATATTTGACTCTCCTGAAAAGGTTTTCTACCAGGCTCCAAAGAAAGCTTGGTACTGGGCAACTCCTGGTCATGCCAGGTATGCCCAGCCACATATTTTGGCTTCCTTGGAAGACTGCCTGCATGGATGCAGAGAACAGTGATGGTCTAGGAAGCTTCGGTCCAATGAGGAAGAAAGGGGCATATACATATTCTGTCAGTCTCTTGGGTACCACAAGTGTGTCCTGAATTACGTGTGATGATCACAATCACTTATGCAGACCTCTAAAGCAAGACTATAAAGCACTATAATATTCCCTATGAAGTGAACCTATTAATTGCAGTGCTTAAGTGCTACATTTTGTTGCATCCAAATACATGCCAGTAATGTATTTTTTGTTTATTTCCAATTAACATGCATGGTTTCTTCCATCTTAACTTGCGCTTTATAACACAAGCAGAGTCTCAAGGATATGTAAGCTAATTGTTTTGCACTGAAATGGCCATGTTTTTCATCTCTTAGCTACAGTTAT
>NW_005054464.1:1116232-1189993 GCF_000277835.1 Geospiza fortis
AAAAAGAATGATGATAGTCAATGAGCACTAAGCTGTGGGCTAATGGAATGATGCATGGTACAATGTAAGAACAAGGGAAAACAACAAAAGGAATTCCACCCTTGCAAGCAAGCTGAGCTTTGTGAAATCTCTAAAGATAAATTCAGCAGGGTAAAGAGCGATTAAGCACATGCTGCAAATTCTGCTTCTTAGTAGAACAAGCTGGTTCTGAGAAATCTATTAAAACCACCTATTTTCATGTCCTTGCCAGAGGGAAAAAAAGGGACAAAAGTCTTCTATACATACACATTATGATATGTGGAAGAGTAGCATAGGTGAAACTACGCACGTTTTAGCTTCTATTAATTTTTACTATTTAATTCATTACCATTATTTAAACACAGAAAGTTGTCATAGTCACCTTGAACAAGTGAATTAGGACATACTTTATAAAAGAAATTTAATGAAAGGCAACATGCCTTGCTAAATAGGCAACTTCTCTTCTACTAACCCAATATTCCATTCCTGTTTATTAGAGTGATTTGGAATATAAATTTTCTGAGATTGATTCACATCTCTTGATTTCTGTTTCCTCTGTTCCATGGATGAGGATAGTGATTTGCATCTCCTGTTCAAAGTATTCAAAGTGATAGAGAGCAAATGCTGCCTGATATGCAAGTAAAAATGAACCTGTGGCAGTACAAACCAGAAATAACCCACTAAAGGGTTATATTTTATTTTGCTTTTATCCTGGAACACTAAGGGGGTGAAGGATACAAATGTTTGTATTTTGATATTTTCTAATGCCAACAAGCATTTTCTACACTCTTCAAAATTGTCTTATTAAGCTGTTGTACCAAGCTGCATCATCGATGTAGTCTGTGACAGTGAAACTAGAGATTTTGGAGCTAATTTTCAAATTCAGTGTCTGTGTTGAAAGAGACTGCAGCTTTGCAGGAGCCATAATGCAGTGAAATTCAGCAGGACAGGAGTCACTGCTTTTCCTTTTTTGTGGCTTTGCCTGTGTGCCATGCATCTGAGGTGCTAGGGAAGGTAGCCTCTTGCAGTGGTGAAGATTTGAGGCCATATGAAAACATCTCTGTAGAAGAGAGCTCGCAGACTACACAGGATATGGAAAGGTGATATCATGAAGTTCCAGCTTCCTATTTTAATTTGCTATCTAGGAGGAAACATAAAAATGAGTGGTTCAATTAGCCTTATTGTGCCTGAATAGGCAGTCACAGAATCATGGAATCATTGAGTACCCTGAGCTGGAAGGGTCATTGAGTCCAACTCCTGGCATGCTGTATTTAGCAGTGTTTGTCCTAGACAAGCATTTTCTTTAGCAATTTGAACCCCATTATTTACATTCTCATGACTCTAGAATATTTATTGAATGTTTTTCCCAAACAAAATCCTCTAGTCAGCAAAATGTTAAAATAATTATATACAGCTATTTAATATAACTATCTTATTTCAATCATCCATATGATATTTCCATCATGAAATTCTAATAGCTCTTGGAAGAGTATGAGCAGACAGTTATAATTTTCTGGGCGGGGACTAGATCCCAGCAGAATTAATACATCCATAAGTTTATCTATTAATGCTTATCATCCATCAAGCTGCAAGTTCTGACTTGTGTGTGCTATTTGCTTTACATCAATATGCCAACACAATCAAATTGGCAGTTCAGATTAATTAAAAGCAGATTAGGAACTAGAGAACACCAAAATTTTTCTAGAAAGAATATTCCTAAAAATAAACACAAAGTAGAAATAGTGACTGAAAATTACTTAGAAAAAACATTACAGAAGACTAAGAAATAAATCTGACTGCAAAGTCAAGTTAATATTAAGAGTATCACACCTATGCACACAGAGTGTAAATAATTTGCCTACCAGACCCTGTTTCAATCAGTCTTATTTTCTTTACTTCATTTTACATATGGGAAGAGTTGTTTAATTTCAGGTTTCTAGGCATATTTAAAAGCCAATGTTACCATACATACACCTTAACTTAGAGTACAGTGTGCAGGAGATGAGAATGGGTAGTTCCTGGGAAAGGCTCTCTCTGCTGCCCAGGACCATCTATGGTTTGACTTCAGTTTCAGGGCAGAGAATTGTCTAAAGGCTATTTTACAACTCCCTAGTATTGCCAGGACTTCTGTCATATGAATTTGTCTTTTCCTAAGAGACTAGTTTTTTTTCATCATGTTAGTGTAAGACTGGGAGAGCAGCTGCATTTCCCATTCAAACTTTTTCCCTTAGGGCTGTGAAAAGTCACCTCCAAACTTCTGCTTAAGACTCTTCAGTTCCCTGAATAACTGGCAGAGAAGATTACTTGGAATACTTTCAGGAAACATCTATTTTATAACAAGTGCAGAACTCCACATGTGTTTGCTGCCTTTTTTCATTGTTGGGGTACTGCTTCCTTTTAGGGAGGAGTTATTGTAGTCCCTACACTACCTGCCACAATCCAGCATCTATAGAGAGATAAGTTTGAGGTATCAGAGCTGCTGTTGTTTTGACATATCATACATATTCCTTCTCCACTTTCTATTTTAACTATTTATTGGTATTAGAGATATTGAGTTGCTGTATGTCTTCTTCCATTGTCAGGCACACTTGCCTTTAACAGGTAAAGAAGAAAGTACCAGTTGATCTGAACATACTGTTTGTGACCCATGAAGAAAAAGATCAGTAGCAACAGGCATGCCAGGAGCAGATTTTATTATGTAACTCAGAAACTTGTTATGGTTTTAACAGCTTTTAATGTTTGACTGAACCAGTCCAACTATTCTTTGCACAACCCTGAATCAATGGGAGCAAGGGCACGCTCATAAGTGTTAAGGCTATTCTTTTTACAGCCTGACTTTGGGGGAGAGATGAAGAGGTAACAAGCAATTTCCAGGGCAACAAGCATCTTCCTAAGTCTGAAAGGATTACATTTTGCAGAAAGGAGGACAATAGGCAATTAGTTTGGGACACTTGTCTTGAACATAACCTGTCCAGTTTAATTTGAATTGTCTTAGGTACTATTCTCCTAGCTGTTATTAAAACTTAAATTTACTTTAATTAGCGTTAAAAAAAAACCAAAACAACAAAACAAACCAATGTAAACATTAACGTTCTTAATATCAGTGGCTTTTTAACCACAGTATGCAATGTTTTGCTGAATTTGAGAAGTGGAAGTCTGTTTTATTAAAGATGGACTTGAAGCATATTCAGCTGGATGCATATGTTTATATCAAGCCTGTAGGGATTTAAGTCTGTTCTCCAACACCCATGTGGTTACAGTAAAACTAGATCCCAAACAGGTTACTGAGCTGCAAGAATTATTTGCATGAAGGGGGTGCTTAAGACACTGCAATCTGAGGACCTGAAACAGTAATAAACCAAATAAACTTACTCACACTTACTGGCAGTTCAGGGAGATGCAAAGTTCCCAGCAGCACAAGTCACAGCCCTACCTCGTTTCAGTCTCAGACAGAAGCTGCACTGGTGGTTTGGAGGGGGGGGAGGGGGAAACATTTCTAAAAGCACACCTGGCACTTCCAAGTGATGCAATGCTTTTAAAGTACTGACATTTAAAGCAATCATAATCTCAGTGGAGAATTAGTTTATTCTGTCATCCTCTGACTTCCTCAGCCTTACTACTCTAAAATCCAGCTCTCATGCAGCTAACAACAGGCCCATTAACTCTGTCAAATCATGGCTTTCCTATTTTCAAACATGGTAGGATATTAAGTATCCAGCCTCTGCTGTCAACGGCTGTCAGCTTTCAGCAGCAGTCTCAATAAGTGCCTCAGCACAGTGCCCAATAATTTACTGGGTTAAGTACATCAGTATTTCTTACTGCATTCCCTACTCCTTCCCCCTAACCCAGCCAAGAGTTTTTCAGTGGCTTTTTAGGTGCATGTTAGTAAAACACAACCTTATTCAGACAAATATTTACTAAAATATGTGTTTAGGCCATGCAAGATATCCTCAAACCAACTTAGCGCGAGTAACTTCTATAATCAGGACGGATCTATGGGTGGTATTGTACTTTAAAGTTTTCTGCTTCACACTTGGTTTAAATTCTCTCTTGTTTTCAACCTTATTTCAAAGCATTTGTGCAGTTACTTTCCCATCCCTGTGATGTGTTTAACAGATTCCGACGCCTCTGCTTTGAAGGTGCAGACACACTACTGCTCTGAAGATGGAGCTAAAGATTTTTGTAAAGTTAAAAGGAACTAAGCACAAATAAAAAGAAGAGATAAAAAAGTTTTTGAGTTTTCTTTTCCCTTGTAAAGAACTGATAAATAAACCATGTTTTCCTGACTGCAGCTTATAGAGTTGGACATCTGTAGCTCATTAGTTTACAACTGTCATTCAAACCAATTAATTGAAAGAATTAGGTACTTTCTAAAAGAGGGACAGAACAAAAATAACTTCATTTTGAAGATTTCTTTTAAAAGTGTTTCTGACATTATTAGCTGCTAAGCACAAATAGCATATTGTTCCAAATCTATTATCTTTTTTCCCCCTCTTCTTTCTCCTTTGCATCATGTAAAGCTTGGTTGGTGTATCAAAAATATCCAATAGTTCCATTCTTACCCAGAGTTTTCATTTTTGGAGAGGGATGTTTTAGACTCTAGACCTGTGAAAAGACCCTCTGGATGCTCTGTTTCTCACCATACAGTGACCTAGTATTTGAGTACTAACTAAATCCTCTGCATTGTACTTCTAGATCTGATTGAAATTATTTTAAATATTCTTTCCATGCTCAATGGTCTGAATTACAAGGAGATTCTCCGACATTTTAGGTCTCCTAACAGTTTTTCTTTTGAAAGATTATTGCCAAATATTCTGATTTTTTTTGGTTCTTCTTGACATGATTAAACTGCAATGGAATTATGTGGTGGCACAGGGTCTGCCTCCTGAGTCATAAGGAGAACTCAACAGGATTTTTAGCTGAATAATAAACCATCCTTACTAAGCACACACTGAGGTTGATGTCTAGGACTTCATGCTCCTAGGACTCTAAATTTGGCTAGCTTGTAGGGATTTCAAAATCACTTTGATAATTAAGTCCAATCCATGCTGAATCTTGAGTGCTCAGATCGGCTTTACAGTATCAAGTCTATTGTGCCACTCAAATGGATTCAAAATGTAAAAATGTAAACTTAGCTAAATCTTGTATGTTCAGCCCTGAAAACCATACATGACTACTGGTTTCAGAGCACCAGCTACAGGAACTCCTCAGACCAAATCTGCCTACTGTGTCCCTTTCACTCTCACTACTGTTTTTCTGTTGGCTTCTAGAAATTCCAGAGGAATCAGAAGTTTAGTAGTATTTTATGCTTCTTAAATTTTTCTGAGGAATTATATTTGATCTGTTTCACAGAATCACAAAACCATCTAGGTTGGAAAAGACCTCTGGGATAGTTGAGTGCAACCTGTGACTGAGCACCACCTCAATTAGATCATGGCACTAAATGCCACACCCAGTCTTTCCTTAAACACCTCCAGGGATTGTGAGTCAACAGTTCCACAGAGTAACCTGTTCCAATGCTTCTAAAAACCCTTTTGGTGAAGAAATTTTTCAGAATATTATATAAGCCTTCCCTGGCACGACTTCAGGCCATTTCCTCTTGTCCTGTCACTAGCTGCCTGGGAGAAGAGGCCAGTCCCCTGGCTACAGACTCCTTTCAGGCAGCTGTAGAGAGTGGTAAGATCACCCCTGAGCCTTCTTTTCTCCAGGCTAAGCAACCCCAGCACCCCCAGCCACTTGTCATAGGACGTGCATAATCTATGTCCAGTTTTATGGTTATAGATCTCAGATCTCAAAATAGTTCCTAAGGTTGTCACCTTTTTTACTGGAAAACAATTCCTCAGCACATCCTTGACCAGTGGCAGCTGGGAAGGCCACAAAATCCTGCTTTCCCAAATTGGTTTGCTCTCCAACAGACACTTGCATAAAGGTCAATTGTTTTCATAATATAGAGCTAAAGCCTTGTGTTACAATATGTTTGCTAAAAACACTACATATAGAAAGAGTTCTCAGGATCATGTTTTGAAAACAATTTACATTTTCATTAATAGAGGTGAGCCAATGGGCTCAAAAATACCTTTTTAACAGTTTTACATAATGAAGATGGTTTATGAAAGGGATTTCCCAACCTCCTGGAGCTGGTGATAGGGAGAGGGGAGAAAGAATATCAGACTAAACAGGTCTCATGATAACATCAGCTTGTAATCCTGTTTAAGATGACTGCAGGTAAGTATTACCTTTTGGGACTCTAGGAGGCCCAGAAAGCTGCACTGTGAAAACTTGAACTACCTGAGCTGCTGGGGAAAGGAATGATTTTCTGTTAATTGTGAAGGTCTGTGATTCCTTACAGTAGTCAAATGTTGTGAGCACTGAGATGCAGTTTCAACATCCCTGGCAAGCTCATTGCAAAGTATGAAACAGAAGGATAACACCATTAGTTAACTCAAGATAAAGATTTTCATAGAGAATAATACCAGGAATAGGTGGATCTGAAGGAAGTCCACAGTTCTTCATAGTTTCCCAGAAATGAAATATTTATGTCCTGCATTGTATAAGCTGCCCTCAGTTTTTTTGTTAAAACTTAAATATAGACCCTTAATACTTCTTGACCTCGTCTCCAAGCTGTTTCTGTGATTTTGTCTGTTGGATGAAAGAATACCTCAGCATCAGATTTGAAGCCATAAGGTGAAACTTCAGATCACTCTGTTCTGTCTTCTGCCTGAGAAACTCCCAACCCACTCAAATGAGTACACAGGAAGCAGCATCACAGTAGAGTTATAGAATCATTTAGATTGGAAAAGACCTTTAAGATCAAGTTCAACCATAAACCTAACACTGCTAAAAATACCACTAGACCATGCCTCCAAGTGCCATGTCTTCACATCTTTTAAATATCTCCAGGGATGGTGATTCAACCACTTCTCTGGGCAGCTTGTTCCAGTGCTCTGACTGTTTCAGTGTTGAAATTTTTTCCTAATATCCAGACTAACTTCCCTGCAGCCAGTTCAGCCAGCTCTTGTGTATCACTTTTTACTTGAGAAAAGACACAGACACTTTTCCTCCCAGCTTGCAGCCATTGGAAAGATTGATCTCACTTCTTTCTGATCACAATTTGCACCTAAAATCTCCAGTGCAGTAGTGTGAAGAGTGGCTCACCCAAATTTTAAAGAAATCCTGGTTCTTTATAGGAGTTCTCCCCTAGGATTGATCATATTCTTATTACCAGTTTGCACCTATATTTTTTAGATACATTCTTAGCCTTTGCAGGCAGGAAAAACTAATGTACAGAACTACCTCAGCCTTGCAACAATCACTGCACTGGAGTGCAAACAATTTTTATAGTAAAATGCAGTCACTATGACTTTTATGATTTTTAGCTTGGAGACTGAATGATCTTTCCTTGAATGTGTATTTCACAATGGTCAAAGCCTAATATTTTTTACGTCACTTTTTATTACTGAAGATATCACATTATTTTTGCAGGTTCGAGTCACTCATATTCCTGCCTCTCACCATACCTGCTCTATTTCCCATATGAAAGGGCTCCTTAGCTTTCAAGAGGGATATGCTGTTACTCTTGTCTCTATCTTCCTGTTCACAGTGTGACCGTAAAGCATTTTTGTTCTTTGGGGAGAACTACCTAAGTTGTTCCATCCTAAGCTGAGATGAAAATTTGGGAAAATTCCAGTGCTGAAAATTTTAGATCACTTCGATTGCTGTGGTATTGATGCTTATCCTTGAGTAGGGAGATGATAGAAAATAGAGGGAAAACCAGCAGATAACAATTATTGTGTTACTAGTCATCTGAGAAACTTGCTAGAAATGTTACCAGCTCTCCACCTTTTGTGAAGTATTTTCTCTGGTAACCATGAACTTCCACCACGTGCCTTCTCTTGTCCATTTTCCCCCAGCTAATTTTCCATATTCTTCTATTCTGCTCCCTGAAAAGACAGTGTTCAGCAAGCAGCTGTGCTTAGTAAAGAAGATGCGCATGCCTTACAATGCACGTGTTTTCAGCAGCCTCCTCCCTAGATGTGGCAGCTGTCAATGACACAGAGATTTGAAAATTGCCAGCACATAAGGGTGTGATATAAAATATTCCCTGTAAAAGGAACAAATTAAAAAATAAAGCCGAATTTCCAGATGCTACTTTTAGTTGAGATGGTCGCAAGCACATGTGAAGTCCATATAGTAATTAACCGTTCCAACACAGGAACCAGAACAATAGTGCAAACGATGCTACTGTTAGAAACAGCTGAAGGTTAAGAACGCAATGATTAAGCATAGAGAATCAGAAATACTCTGCAAATAGGCTATATCCAAGATAGAACAAGAGTGGAGAGAAGCAGGTCAGAGCCACAGAGAATTATTTTGGCTTAGCTTTTAGAAAAATAAGAAATAGATGCATGAAATTATAATAGCACAAAATACTATTTAAAAAAAATAAACTGATTTCTCCTCATCATTTGCTGAAACACTCGTGAAAAATTTACAGAGAAGTCTCATAGTCAGGGAGATGCAATTGAAAATGAGTGCATCAGTGATCTGCTTGTGTGGGAGACACCAATAACATTTGACACAGAGAAAGAAATAATACGTCTCTTTTCTGGAAATATTTCTCCTACATTGGCAGAGCTGACATTCTACAAAGAATAACTACAAATTCAATTTATGCAGTAGGAAGAATGGGCCTGATATTACAAATCTCTTTATCTTTTCCAGCTTAGCTATTGTTTGTGGAAGTACTGACTTCTGAGTTATATTTTTATTTTTATTTCCTGTCTGCTTTTGTTTTCTCAGATTAAATATCTCAGTTTAGACAGAAAGGAAAACATTGAGGGTAAATTTATATGAGTCCACTTGCTTTAACAGCAAGACAAGGATGAACAACAACAAGAACAGAATTTCACCCTGGAGTTATATATATATATATTAAAATTAAGATTGTCATTAAAATGAAAAGTGTTTTGTCTTTCCCCTCCTGTAGTAAGTTACAGGTGCAAAGGAGTGCTCTGTGCGCTACCTGGGACAGTACCTCCACCGGTGGAAGGCGTCAGAAATATTCTGAATTGCTTGGATTTTGTATGCAAACCTAATTTTGGACTTTAAATGCTTACTATTTCTTTTTTTCTGTTATTTTTTTACTTATAAATAAGCACCCAGAGCATGAGAAAGAGAGTGTTTTATGAAGTTACGTTTGAATTTCTCCTGGTTGTTATGCATCTCTTGTATTATTATGTCTCTGTTGTATCTCTATGTATCTCTTTTGCTTATTGTTTACACACTCTATAATAATGGAAAGAGCTGTCATAGAAAACTGTAGGAAACTAATTGGAAATCACTCAAAGTTTGATTAATTAAGTGTAATTTACTTTTTGGCATTTTTGAAGGAAACAAATGCTTTTTTTCAAAAGTAAAGTTGCTGAGTTTCATTTTATCAGAGCTAAGCTGCTTTCTTCTGAATGTAAATGTTTTGATTCCCTTATTTTTATCTAGTATAAAGTCACAATAAACTCTGCATAATCTCTGAGCCATATCCACTGCTACATTATATCAATTTAATGATGGTATAACTCAGTGAAATAAAGAGAAACAAAAATGTACGTACTTAAATATTCAATAGTGGTTATACCCTGGTAAATTAATCCTATAATATAATACCCATATATTTTGAGTCTGATGCTCAAAAAATATGTTGTGTAAAGTGAATAAAGAAGTCAATATAATGTAGCATTATTTTACAGGTTTCAAGTGTAAAAATATGCTAAATTCTGTACTTCTGTTTAATAGGTTCACAAAGTTGAAAAACATACATCTAAGAAACAAAACTCCAAATGCTATTTGCAATATATTCCTGAAAATGAGCTAAATTTATATTATCATTATTTTTTTGTAGATAATTTAGAGTCTGGCCTGAAATACTTCCAGGGACAGTTGCTTCTGTATTTTCAGACTGGTTTTGGATTAAGTACAAAGCAGACAAACTGCTGGAGTTAAAGAAAGAATAGGATGAGATAGCTTTGCTCCAGTAAAGTTCTTTTCCAGTGTCAGAAGTGAGTTATTCCTGAAATTACATGTTATGATCGCAAAAGAAATAGAATAATGTTAACAAATTCCTATTTATTTTCCAGCTCCCTTGGTACAATTTACTTTCTGGTTGTATTTAAATCATGATGTAAATGTCTGTGAATTTGGAGGTTTATATATTCAACATTTCTTCCTTTAACAGTCAACCACACGTTCCTTTTTTTTTTTTTTTGGTTGTCCAAGGATGTCAAGACTGTAATAAGCACTGGACTTGTCAAATTCACAGGCAGTGTAAAGTGTTGGCCTTTCAACAGTTACCTGACTTACAGGTATGTGCTCTGACAGTGAATGTTCAAAATGCATAGGAGATAAAATTTGTGAACGTATGTATTTCAATTTTTAAGAGAAATTGTTGCTATTACTGGGATTCATGAAACTCATTTCAGCACAGGGCTGTGTTGTCCCATATTAAAGTCACTTAAAAGAAACCCATGTATCAGATATTTTTAAATATTACTGATACATGAAGAACGGATTTCTTTTGATTTGCAGCATATGCATAGGGAGAAAATCCACATGAGCAAATTTGATCTGTTTTAGAAAAGGAGAATTTCATTAAGGTTAGAAAAAGTTTGAAAATGTAGACAGTAAAGAGTAAGGAATAAATAGCAGGTACAGGAAATATATCAAGTTAGGCAGATGACCAACATATTAAACAGCTAACTAAGAAACTCTCCAGCCCACCTGGTACTGCAAATGCCTCATTTGTCAGGGGCTGCAACTGAACTGCTCACAGAAGTTTCTGCTTCTCAAATGGCAAATAGTTCCTAAGAAAGGGAAAAAAAGAAACAGAAGAAATCTTTAGAATCACAAGCCTTCCATGTCTGCAAAAAACATTTGTGCCTATGTCACCAATTTACCACCATAGGGCAGACAAAAAATTGAAAACCTTGGAAAAACAGCAGTCCCTCTGCTTCTTGCTACAATTTACTGGGGGAGCAAGCAGGGATGAAAGCCTGGCATCAACTGTTCTGTGGCACCAGCTTGTTCTTGTGACACACAGAGAGCACAGGAACAGTCAAGGTAAACAATACAGAGAAGATCAGTGAACCTACTCATGCTGTTTGGTGGTATTGAATGTCAGCAAGGGTAGGGAAACCTACTTCTACCTTTAAAATGAAGAAAAACCACAACTTCTACAACAAAACTTCCTTGCTTTGAAGCAGTTCTCTACTTGTCATTAGTCTAACTAACAGGGGTGTTTGCTTGGGTTTTTTCTCATTAAAATACAATGTCACAGTCTTAGTTTAGCAAGGTAGCATCATTGTTTTAATATTTGACACATCATAAGCAAGCCTCTCTCCCAGGTAACAGATTTTTCAGAATATTACTGCATTTAGTCTACTTTCCAATGGCATGGGTAAACCTCAGGAAGATGGTAACTCTGAGAGAAAACAAATACAAGGATGTCAGAAAGCAAAAGCTTGCATGTTTACTGTTGTCTTTCCTGAACTAAAGCATGTATCTAAATACAGAAACATCACACTTGTGACAAAATCTGTAATGTGAAAATGAAGTTATACAAGAACAAATCATCCTTGTTAAAATCATAGAACACTGTACATCAGAGACATTTAATTTATATTATTAGGGAAACAAAAAAATAGTTCTGAAAACTCTCTTAAGAACTTAGAAAAATAAATGTCATGATCACTGCTTTATAAAAACAAGCCTATTTCTTCAGAATTACACAACAAAACCCCCACAGATTATTACTTTCTTTGTAAAATAGACATGAAGAATATAATATATAACCCTTCATCCTTGTTAAACCTGACAATTACTGTCACTGGCTCATACATGGATCTTTTTCTTTTGTCAGCCTTATATTTTGCAGCTTTTTGATGCTGTGCTCAGACAGTGACATTTTAATAAAGCTTTGGTATGTGTGCATTGAATTTTAAGCAAAATTACTGTTCACAAAAAATGGGTAGGGAGGAGAATTTTCCCAGACAGGAGGCTGCCAGAGAAGATCAAACCTCCAATGTTTTATCTTCACTGGTGGATGGTGCACAAGGTTCTGATGATAACAATGGTCTTTAAAAAACAATACTAAACATGCAGGTACTCTGTTAGAAAAGAAGGTAAAGTGAGAATAGAGATAATAGAGAGAATAGAGAGAATATAGAGCATGTCGTCTCTTTCACAGTCAGTACTTGGTGCTATAATTTTTCTGCTTAAATTGTTGTCACAGTCTGCAGCTCACAGTTTGTGGATGGCCTCTGCCAGCCATAATTTTCTGATCAGCTGTTATTAGTCAGCAAACATGCTACATTACATGGGCAGTGGCTTCATCCTTTCTTTACTCTCCTTGAATATTTGTTCCTTTTACAAGCCTCCCTCTCTCAAAAAGCAATAGGAACATACATATTAAAATGTGTTGTATGCAGCAATAAAGTCACTTTTCCCTTTTAAAGACACTACCTCAGTGGGTACAGAGATTGATAGTTAGCCAGAATGCCATTGTACATTCTATAAGGTCTATCAGGTATCCTGCTTTTATGCTGCTCTTGTATCACCTCCTACTAATGTTGTCACACCAAAGAACGTTCTGCAATCACTGCACAAGCAGAACAGTAGCCAGCAATTGTCATTGCTTCTGCTTTTCAGCCATGCCTTGTTCCTCCAATGCAATACCTAGTGGCTAGAATATCTTCTGAATGCCCTGAGCTAGTAGCTAAGTTTCACAGCAAAAAGGAAAGTTCTCCTATTTTTACCTAATAGGAACAAAATGGGATATTCACAGCCTTCTCTTGCAATCCTCCTTTTTATTTCTTCTCAAAGTCATGATCTGGCAGCACCCAACCAGTTCCTTATTGATGATAAATCCCACCAGGGCACTTCTCAGTTCTGCAGCTACCATCCCTTTACCAAGAGACAGCCTCTCCTCTCAGGGACTGACCATCTGTCAGGTAGCTGTGAGCAGTAACACTGCTGCTCCAAGATTAATGTCTGTTGAGAAGTGAAACAATGCTGTTTTGAGGCTTTTGTCCAAAGATATTTTTCCTGTTTCAGAAAGGGAGATGTGCCCTATCACAAAGGCATAAGCACTGCTTCATTTTGTGGTTGGAGATTCTGAATGTACCAATGGCCACTCAGATCAACAAATCATGAAAAGAATATTCCTACCAGGAAGTACAGGAACTGGTATAGGCTGGCTTTGAAACAATTTGTTTTACTGCAAATTCTGCCTGCTCAGTACAATATAACTCTTCCTTAAAGACAAAAATTAATAGCTTAAGAATTCCATCATCCTTGCTTTAGTTTCCTAAATTGGAAACATTTGACCCTGCTCTTTAATTTAAAATAGTCTGTGAGGGCCTGGTTCACTCAGGAAACATTAGATTGCTCTCATCCTTGAAACAACTTCTGAGTTTTAATCTGCAGCTAAACTCTAGAATCACTTTCCTTGCAATTTGAGACATCAATTTTAATCTGTCTTGAATTCTGAATTTTCATTGTGTAAGGTCTAGCTTCTCTTTCCAGAGAAATTCACCAAAAAATGGTTTTAATATTCTGGAAAATTAATATAAATTCTTTCTGTACCCCAACACTGTTACAAAGTTCAGGCAGATTTTTTGTCTTCTCTTCCTAAGTCACCTTCTCAGTGGGGCCATAGTGTGTAAAAATTTGCCAGTTTCTATATTCTCTCTGGGGACAGCAGAATCGCAAATGCTGGCTGAAATACATAACTGTGTTCTGATTTTTTCCATTGGCGGGTTTTTTTATTACTTCTCCTTGATGTTCAGCAGTCCTCAGCAATTCCATCAGAGTAGGGAGATACACAATCAGAAGAGCCTGTCTTGCCAGCAATCCAAAAGAGACTGCATTCTTTAACAACTGGCTTTTTCCTTTATTGTTTTCTGCTGTTCAGTAGTACTTTTTACAGGTCCTGTTATTGACTCTGGAAAAAATGCCAGATTTTTCTGCCCATTTAGGGATGACACTTCCATCCACTGAAATACTTTTATTAAATCAAGTCGTTTTTGTTACGGAAGCTCAAGCAGCTTGCCTATTGTGGTCTGTAACTGTTTATTGTGTACAGTTTTCTCTGAGGAACTCAACTGTCTCTTAGAAGAAAAGCTCTAATTTCCATGCCTGAATATTGAATGTATCATATTACTACTACTAATGTAAATATGCATTTAAAGTGGCTACTAAAACTATAATTTGGCAATGTAAAGTGTGTTAGTAGTGGTGTCTTTGCAGTAAGGTGCTAAACCCTTGTGCTCATTCCTTTCTTTATGACTGCTGAATGATGTTGAATCTGATGTGGGTTTTACAACACCAATTTGGGAACTCTGCAGAGCTACTGGGCTAATTTTTTTTAGGTTAAAAAGTATAGAGACATTAGTGGGCACTACTATTCTTTCTTATCTCAGGTCAACAGGAACTAGACTCAGTGAGGAGAAAACGATTCTATCTGAAAGACTCATTCACCTGGCCTGTAGTCTAAATTTTAAGACTTCTAATGCTGGCTGATATGTCCATAGCAATCATATCTACCCTACCAAAATCTGGATGAAATCTAGTGAATTTAGTATCTGCTGGGCCTAGGGTATTCAAATGACACAAGGATGAGCACTCAACATTGATTTATCAAACAAGTATTTGTCTAAAGTAGGTTAAAAAGCTGCCTTTCTGTTGCTCCCTAAGCCAAGGAAGACATCACTACCAACCCACAGGATATATTCCACCAGTCAGAGCTATCAGGGATGAACTGACAATGTATTAATTTCTTTGTGTAAGATCCCAAATTGAATTCTATAATGAAAAATATTAAAATCTTCTTGATCAAACTTGACTCAAAGAAACAGGAAACCTCAACTTTTTAAATTCAGTCTGAAAGAAATTATATTATGCGTCTTCTTGCAGTTGTCTCCTTTCAAGAATAAGTCTCCTGATGGGTTCTGGATCCTTCCCAGTAATGGACTGCTTGGATTGATGAAAAATATTTTAGTTGGAGCAGACCCTTTTATTTAATTAATAGCTATTAAATTCATATGTGGCAACTTGTATTTAGCATGTCATGTCTTTAGACATGACTCCTTGAGCAGAAATGTGTGGGTCTCGAGGGTGTGTGTATACTCACAGCTGCCTGTCTGTGAAACAGCTGCCTGTGAAACAGCTAGCTGTGGACAGATGTTAACTATGCCTACACTGTGAAAAGTAAACAGGCTAGCAAATGGATAGCTACAGAAAATTAGAACAATATGGTTTCATACTAAATATTAACGAAAATAAATTAACTTTTCCACAAAAAGCTCTGGAGGCAATGTGCTCTCCCTAAAGGGATGAGTTAGACAATGAGGTTCATATTAACTCTTTTTTAAAAACAACCTTTTATCCATTAGAGGTACATTCAAGCAACCAAAGCATCTAATCTCTTGGCTGCATTTAAGCATTACAAACATCTGCCCCCTAACACTGATTAAAGTTTTTTTAAAAATGCATATTACCATTCGCTTTTTATCTCACTTGGATAATGACTCAATTAAAAAATTATTTCATCCTCACTTTAAAAATCTTCACCTACAACAGAAAGAGGCTGTTTTTTAAATAAATTGAATGACTCCAGGAGATGGAATTGAAAAGGTTTGAGGGTGAGGAGATACACAGTTGCTGGGTAATTCACCCTACCTGCCATCTACAGTTGACATTTATTAGAGCCTTGAAGCCATTTGTGCAAAAAATCTGCAGTGGTTCCTCTGTTCCTTTTACTGAATTTCAATCAGTCCTATAGGGTTTATTCCTGAAGTGAATCAATACAGAGAGTTATTTTCAAAAAGCCTAAGACATCTATACCCTATTTGCATTGAGAACATTATTTCAGCCACTTTCCCACAGAGCAAATATCACCAGCAGCAAGACCACATCTTTTCATATCTGTACAGGGAAAAGGACAGTTTGTCACTTTGGGCAAAGATCTAAAGATATTATTGGCTAATATATTTGAAGATTTATTCTTTAAAATCTGCCTGAAAAAAATACAAAAGAAAGAAATGGGAACTGTTCTCTTTGAATTTATGTAATGTTGATAATTTCAGAACAGACTGAATGGTAATCTTTCAGAAGGATTCAGAAAGAACCCTGAAATAATTAAAAAACCCCTTGGTTTTAAAAAATTAACAAAACTCCCTTATTATTAGATCAAATAAGCTTAATATAGAAACAAATCACAGAACACATTGGCTAGCATCAGTATTTTTTACCACTTCCAAGTATGTGGATGTCTACAGATCGAGGAAAGGCAGAAAATGTTTTAATTGAAACATTTGTCCAAATTTCAGATATAATTTTGACTGCCCTTTATTAATGGCTACTAATGTACTTAGGCACTATTAGCATGGACATGTATCTAGAGTGGATATTGACACTGGTGAAAATCAGAACATCACTAATGAACACGTTTTTATTGCATTGCTGAGAACCTGGCCCCACATAAACACACCTAGAAGCAAAGTTTGCTGGTTTTTATTCAGAATTCAGTCTGTGTGGATTATTTAATCCACACAGAATAACACAGAATACTCTGAGTTGGAAGGGACCCAAAAACATCAGCAAGATCAACTCTTCAGTGAATTGTGCATGCAGGGATCAAATCCACCACTGTGGCATTATTATCACTGTTCTTTAATCAACTGAGTAATCTCAAGTCAGACCTAAGTCACATAGTAATATATAATATGTAAATATCTGACGAAGTAAAAATTTCATATAAGTAAAAATCTTCAGACTGTTTTACTTTTGTTATAAAACTAGATGATTTTCAAAGTTCTCACCACAGCATTTACTCCAATTACCACATTTTCAGTGGCGAAAATGAAAAATTGATTTGGTACAAGGTATCCTCTTTGTGAGAATAGCCCTTAATGTGCTCCTCAGTCAAGGTCTGGACTTCAATGATCCTTGAGGGTCCCTTCCAATTCAGGAAATTCTATGATTCTATGAAATAACATTGACTTGGATTAGTAAAGACTGAAGATGAATGAAAATAAGGTAAAAGAATAGAATAGTAGAATTCAGCATTTTATATTAACACATAATGTTCACTTGAAAGTTGTGTTATACACAGTTTAGTAATTGTTTTAAATGACACATTTTGCATTGAGGATGGAAACTACAAATGTTCTTCACTGCCATCATTTGAGTTTTCAGATTGCCACATATATATCCTAGAATACTTCCTTTTAGGAAAAGCAGTAAATATATCTGTGATGCTGGAGTACTAGAGCGGAGGTACAGCAGTCCTGTGCAAAAATCACAGAAGCATGGGAATGAAGGAATTTTGATCTGACAGGCATCCCCCAGATCCATCTGGCAGCTAACAAACACAGAAAGTAACACTGATATTCTGGGAAATTCTGGAACAGCATATAAAAATTTGCTCTTCAGTCTGAGAAACGTACATCTTTATTTATTTTAAGTGTGTTAAAGAAAGAAAAGTGCTGCAAGATTTAAGACCATCAGAACTGGGTTCCAGATAAAGCAGCATATGATTTAAACTGTCCAGTCCTGCATTTTAATCTGGCAATTTCACCTTACACCGTTTTTAATTCTATGTTAATTTTTAATGAAGTAGTTCTCCTAGATTTAATTAACTGCTGACATTACAATGTCGGAGATTTCCTGTGTTGACCTTAAATTCTACAATGCATCTTCAAGACAGAAAATATGGGAAAGGGTAGAGAAATTCTATGGGTATTCTGGTTATGACACTCAGAAGTGTTTAATACTTTGGTTGTACATAGAACAATAGGAAGACCTTCTACAAAGGGATATTCACTAACCCTGGTTTATGCCTCCTTACACTGCAAGGACAATTGATTATCTCAATTTTATAATAAAAGTGTTAAGAAACTAAGGGAAAAACTTTATAATTGTTACTAGATTAAGATTACAACACACTTCATGACTCAGATCAGTTGCAAGGTAATGCTTTCAGCATTTGTTTTATTTGTGCATAATGCAAACAAAGCCTTGAGAAATGTTAAAAATTAAATCTCCTGGTAAAATTGTTGTAGTCTACTGTCTTCATAATCATAAGTCTCACAACAACAAATTAACCCTCTGAATTGCTTCATTCTGAGAGTGTAATTAATTTTCTTTCATGTGTGGAATGTACGAATTGCTTGAGCTTGTAGTGAATATATATTTTTTTATTGGTTTAGTGTTGCCAAAACCTCAGAAAATATACAGCAGCCTGGAAAGTCTAGCAACAGAAATCTTCCTGCTCCATTTGCTTTATCAGACATATATCAATTATTTACCAGGCAGAAGGTGCAATATTATTTAGGGTCATTGAATCTATGGAAAATAGCATCTGACATTTCTGGAACAGAGTGATATTGCAAGAGTTTCCTGGTATTCATTTATCAAAGGTGAGTCGCTGAGCAACCTCCAAGTTATTACAAAGAAGGTCAATTTGGACAAATGTATTTCCCTTGCCCACAGAAAACGTGCCCTAATACATGAATACTAGGGTAATTCTACAAAATCCATAAAAACTATATCATTAATTCTAAAAATAAAAGAATACCATTGTTATAGTTCTGTCAGTATGACCTTTTGCCTCCAAAATTTTAGCTTGAGTCAGTTGGAGGCCAATATGACTTCTATTAGCCTGAAGTAGAATAGTCAACCTCCCTCACACCAACATATATTTTTTATTGCATGGGGCAAAGGCCTGATGTCATGTCCCCTGTGGTCTGAGAAAATTCCCTTTCACTGAGATGCACAAAATGCAAGGCAGGTCCAAACTCGGTTTAGTGGACTTAGCTAGACAGAAGTTGTGAAAGTTAGTTAAAACCCCTCAGATATCAACTTGACAAGATTAAATTCCCACTCTCTTTCCACACTCTGTACCTGAAGCAAAGTGTAGGATAGCAGGTATTGGCAGTAAAAGTTAAATGGACACATCTTAGTCTCCCCTAGCCTGAGGCACATGTAAAGTGTTTGTAATGGAAATGGTCAAGGTTTTTTTCAAATTCAACACCTGCAGGAGCTGTACATATACTTTATATAATTGCAGTTACAGGGAGTGTTTAATAATAAGCAGGAAGAAGTATTTTAGCCTGTGAAATGCAAGATTAATGGGTTTTTCGCCTGAGAATCCACACAGATTCTGGCCACTAATGGCCAGAAGTCAGAACCTGTGCCAGGTTTCCAGCACCTGCACCGAACTTGGAGAAAGCAGCAGACACAGTCCAGCTATGATCCTCCTCTGTGACTGAATTAGCCCCTATCAGCATTAAGACTTTATACCCATGGGGACTGAGTTTGCTGCTACAGGACTGAAGATGAAACCCAAAGCAAAGTTGTAACCCAACTCACCTTAAACAAGCTAAGGGGAGCCCTAATTCTTCATCTCTGCTCAGGTGAGCCTACCTGCCCCTGAGGAGCACTGCTGAGCCCTACAGCTACGTTGTAGTTCACTTACCTGAGTAAATGAATGGGGGTGGGGGAGGATTCCTGCAGTTTGGTGCAGAGAAGTAAAAATCCTTTAAGTTCCTTTAAGCAGCTCCCTCTTCAGCTGGCATAGTGTGCCAAGACACCAACAGATACAGAACTAACAATGGGAATCACATGCTGGTCGTTATGCTGGAGTCTATCAGATGGATGAGATTTAAATGTGAGGGATGCCTTGCCATGTTAGGCTCCATCTGGTCTAGAAGAAATGCTAACCACTTGCCTTGAAGAATTTAATATAATGGCACAGGACTATCTTCTACTGACATTAAAGCTGACCCAAACAGATGTTGTAAAGCTATGCAAAGGCTGTGCAGCTCTAGCTGACAGTCTTGGGAGAAGATTTGCACAAAACAGTAAGGGCTGGCTGCCCAGAATGAGAAATCTGTTGCCTTATGTTATGAACAAGTGAAGGCTATGTATTGATAGGTGTTGAAACTTTTGTTCAACTGCTGATGCAGCAGGGAGTGTGTATTAAAATGATGAAATTAATATGTGGTCATATAACATACAACCACGATTATATTTTTTTTTTTTTGACAAATAGTTATTTTGCATACAAAAGTATTTTGTTGCCAGGGCAGATGCAGCATGCTGCTACTTTTAAGTCCCTTTTAAGAAGTCAAGGTGTATTAGAAGCATTACTGCCATGGTGTGCATTATTTTTAAACAACCAAGGTCTGCAGAGTATTTTTGGGGAATTGCCCCAGTTGTCTTCCAGAATTTTTCCTGTTTCAAGCCTGCTAGTAGGAGAGAGATTTTTTTTCACCTGTTATTCTAGACCCAGCTGGTCTTTTCTAGACCAGTCTAGACTGGTGACGGAAGCAATCTGGACTATCCTTATAGCAACTGCCCCATGTACAAAATTTTACTTTCTGCAACTCTTTTTACTCTCCTATTTAGCTCAGTGGAACAGTATAGATACATGAGCTGATCTCAACCATTAGAATTTGAAATTGCAAGTGATCTAAGAAGGCCAAGGGAACTGTGGAGTTTTATTCAAGTGTATGTATGTATAAGCACACACTCAATAAAACTTCTTTTACCACAGTGTGTTGTGTACAGAAAAGAAGGAGGGGAATAAACACAATAAACATAATAAATATACAGTCTTCCCCCAACCAAGCAGTGAAAAAATCACCTTCCTGGTGGTACTAGAACAGCTGGCTACCAGCTAAGCTCCAGCTGTGAGTGGAATAGCCTGGTTGTGCCACTCCAGGAAGCAATATGCTGAAATAGGAAATACAAATTTTATACAGAAGGTTGCCTCCAGGGAGCAGGGACAGCATGGCTACTGCAAGGGAAAGGCCAGCCAGGAGCTAGGGGCACCTCAAGGCCTGCAGAGCACAGGGCCCACCAGCTTCAGCTTGTCCCACCACTCCCAGCATGGAAAACAAGACAGACCTGGAAACGACAGCCAGACTGAACCACAAGCTGAGACTGTAAGAAAATACAGCAGAATGAGACCAGTGTGAGGCCAGCCTGGAAATCAAACCAGAGGTCAGGGCCCGGCCCTGCCATCCCCTGCAGGGCCACAGGGCCAGGCCACAGTCAGGCCAGGAGTGACTGAGGTGCTCCATGGCCAGCAGGGACTGAAGCTGAACCAGACATATCAGTCCTCTGGTACAGCTCAGGCAAGAAGTGGAGGCTTCCTGGCAGAGGTCGGACAGAGCTCCAGGGCCCATAGGTGTCGAGAAACCCCAGTTCCCTCACCTATCCTTGGCCAGAGCCCTTCTATCCCTGGAGTTTGTTACTGGGGCAGAGCGGGACAAGGGGGGTGGCAGTGCCCTGAGGGCATCCCCTGCCCCTGGAGGGCCTGGGAGCCTGATTCAATGGCCAGGGCTGTGCCCAGTGCCTCATTTTCTTCAGAATGCTGGCTGTTGGAGTAAACGGCAGAAACAGGCAAACTAAGAAATGCCACTGCAATTTTAATTTCCTCAAGCCTGATAGGTTTGCTGTTTTGTTGTTGTTGTTGTTGTTGTTTTGTTGTGTTTTTTTTTAATTATTATTGTTTTGGGTTTTTTTTTCTAGTATCAGATCACATACTGCAGAACTTGTTACCTAGTCCATGCCATTTTCAAGGGAGAAGACAGCTGCATTAGGCTGGAGATCCTTGCAAGTGGTCACACTTCTCTTGTAGTATTTTACTGCTGTGCAAGAATGAAAGTGAGATTCAGAGACTGCAAAATGGAGTATACTTGTATGAACGTCCTGATGAAGAGGATGCCAAATTGAGAGAATCTCACACTGCACCACTGCCTTCTCCTGGTAGTGTGTTTTCTATTGACTCTTTCACTCAAAATGCATGATTCCATGGTCTCTTGTGTAGCTATGCTTTTGGGATTGGGTGACAAGCTTCCCACACAGACCAAAGATTGGTTTGCCTTGTCAAAAACTGCAGGGAGGCTTAAAGTGTCTAAGGCTGGGTTTTATTGGAAAAAAAACTAAGATAAAACTGAAAATACAGAAACTACATTTCTGCAGGAGAAGGCAATAAAATAAAAAAGAGGTTTTATATAAGGTGCTTTCTATGTATCCTTTTTCTCAGACTTGTGCTATGTCTGGCAATTTTTAAAAGAAAGAATAAATGCAACTCAGATCTCCAGAAAAAAATTCTTCTCCATAACCTCTACGGTATAGCTTGGTGTTTCTGGTCTTCTCAGAAGCAACTTGGTATCTGCTTATGCTACAGGTGCCTGACCTGTTTGTCAAAAGTTGGGTTTTGAGCCCCATTCTTCACTCCCAAAGGCTCCTTAAGCTTTGTATGAGAAATTAAATTTGAAGCTACAATCTCCCATATTCCTTTTGTCTCAAGGCACAGAGCACTGCACAAAGCGGTTAGTAAACTGCCTCACTTCCTGGACAGCCTTTTTAAACAAGGAATAATTGAATTTATTTTTTTTAATGTGCTGAATAGGGATAATCTGTCTCTTTTGGAGCTGTAGATTAAATGATTCTGGGCAGAAAAAAAGAAAAATCTACTAAGATTGTTGGGAATTGTGCTGTCCAGTTTTTGTCTGACAAAGCATATACAATATTTTCATTTTTACCTGTTATGAACCATCACCACAGAACTTATTTGTTCAGTTTTGTTGGCTAGACAGACTAAATTAAAGTGACATTTGTCTGTAACTAATGGATGATGCACTTCACTGTTTATATTAGGAAAGAGAAATTCTTCATTTAGAGTTGTTTTTCTTTGCTGCCTTGGATTTTTTAACTAATTTAGGGTAAACACTTCTCCTTATTTTTTTGTGTATTGCTTTGCTTTTGTGTATTTCTATGCTAGCCAGTTGACTAATACATAGACTTAGATTATAAGGAATGGTGACATTCTGCATTATCCTTGTTAAATATGGAGCAGAACATAAACAAGGCCCTTACCACTGTTGGCTGTTAATTATGTAGTATCCAGTCTCCATGCATAGTCTCTGGTGGCAGAGATTGACCCATATATACTAGAGTTACTTCCTCTGGGGTGAGTATGGTATTTATTCATAATCATATTTTTGAACATAACCCAGCTTTGTGATCAGTTTTGACATAGAAGCCCAGCTACAATTGTGTGTGGAAATTTCAAATATCTTTTGGGTATTCTTTGTAGGTGATTGCTTTGGGTTGTTATGAAAACTCGGGTGTTTTGAAAACTCCTACTTATTCCTCCTTGCTCTGAATTGTTGTCTTTTGTGTCTGTCCCTGTGCATTCCCTACCCCCACAAGGATGAAGCACGTCTTTCAGTCTATTAAAGGTGTCATGCAGAACAAAATAAAGAATTAGAAGGGAAAGAGGGATCTTTGATGCCTTTGATGTAAATAATGTTGTCTTTGACATCAGTTTTGTGAGTCATTGTTTCAGGCAATATCCTGGCTCACCTTTCGTGAGTAAATCCTCCTCTGCTGTTATTAACAGTGGTTTTCTTTCTCACTGCAAAACATTTTGGCACCAATGTGTTCTGAATTACAACAGCAAAATATTAACAAAAGAATTATAGCTGGATATTTTTTCTCTACACCATCACACATACTAGATGCCTGGTGAGTGTATGAATTAATGCTCCCTGCAAATTGTGTTTGTGCTCCTTTGTTTCACAAGCCACAACACTGAGCCACTAACACTCTGTGAAATGCTATTGGCTTTGTTTTCTGCTGTTTAATTTCCTGTAGTTGAGACTATCAGAAGATCTTGCATGCAGAAGAGTGTCCTGTAAACCATAAATTGGGAACAGATACACTGAGATCTCATGATGTGTTCTTTTTTTTCCTCCCAAATCCATCATGTGTTTTGTATTGAAATGTTGATATCAGTTTATTAGATGAAGTAGAGGAAAACAAGTATTTGAAATACCATGGTACAGTCTGCAGTAGCCAAATACAGACCTACTAGCCTTTTAAGAAGATGACTCAGTAGTTGCCCTACAATTAAACTGACATGTTAAGGAACTTCTGAAATTCTCTAAAAGGCAAAAATATGCCAAACCTAAATGCTTTTTTAAAATTATTTGTATATCTTTACAACTTCTCTTGTGTACTCTTCTTTAAGTCAAGTGCTGCTGTTCAGAGACTTCGAGAAAGTGGCCTGCATGCATGACTGCATGCTATCTCTGGGTGACACTTACAGACAACAGCAATGTAAAAGCTGTCTGTGGCACATAACAGATAGCTGTTGTTCAAAACGTATGTATAGTCTGACCAAACATCTAGTTTGATAAAAACCCCATAATGATTGGCCATTCTCTCAGCTTACTTCAAATTTATTTGTTTCTTTGTGTGATAGTCAACATGGAAAATTTTTCTACTTCAAATTAAGTATGAAACTAATGTTCTAAAAGAAATCAAAATTTCAATAATATTTCAGATTTTTTTACAATATACCTAGTGGAATTTGAACTGAAAGCTGATCTTAATTTGACTGTAATAACCTTTGTCCAAAACTGCTTAATTTTTATTGTAAAAAAGGAGGGGAAATCACATTTTTGAAGCATGAATGTTCAAAGCTGGAAGCAAATTTTTAATTACATGCACACTATAAAAGTTTACAAGTGGGGCTCTTGTGGCTAGTTTTGCAAATCACCTTCCTCTTAAGTTGGTCATAATCTTGAAACTTGCAGCTCAGTCTAAAACTGTAAGGTGAAAGTCAGATGTATACTTTGATCTCTATTGGACTAGTTAATATGCAAGTCAGATGATAGTTTCATTACTCCCATATGAATAAGCTGGGTGACTGAGTAATGCAGCATGAATTTCAAGCTGTGTATTACAAATGCATTTGAATAATTCACAAATGATTGTGTGCTAGTCAATTTAATTTCTAATTTTTTGGAAAAGTTGGTATTACTGTATCATATCTTTTAGAGCCACTCATAAAGAAGGGTAAGCAGAGACTTAAGAATGCAATATCAGAAAAGATACCATACTGTGGGGGGTTGACTTTTGTGCCGCTGATGAATTTGTCTTATTAACTTTGGAAGTCACAGATAATGGCAAGCAGGGAGGCTGTTCTGAGAAAATACTTTTATAAAGTTACTCATCTTACTTATTTCAGAAAATTTATCAAATGGGTGTGTGACAGCAAGTTACAGAGCTGAGCTGGCATTTGCCCCACAGGCAAGACAAGTTTGGATATGTGACATTTTTATTTGAGACATTATTCTTTTCTACTTCATCTCATCATGATTTCAGAATCAAAACAGCAGGAAGGGTCAGGAAGTAGCAATGCACAATGCACAACACCTGGCTGTTAGAGTTTAGCATTTGTAACTTATTGGGAAAGGATGGCGAACCTATATAACCTTATTCTTAAGTTTATTTTATATAATAAAATAGGAAAATACACATATTTCTTAAAAAAAAAGTTTCCCTTCCTTTGCTCTTGGCAGATTGGTGTTTGGGAGACATGGGCTGTAGCATGCTGCTGGTGCGCCCATGTTGCTATCTCCTGTCTGGCTGCTATTCTGTAAACATGCTGCTCCTATCCTGGCTCCCACCCAAATCCTGGATCTGCTTGCATGGCTTTGTGTGGCCTATGATTGAAAGAAGGATATAGCACAGGTGAAGCAGGGTAGAGAAAGGCAGATAAATTGGTTTAAGAGCTTGGAAGAGCTATGTTATAAGGAAAAGAAAAGAGCACTTAGTTTAGAGTGGAGAGTTCTGAGGAGAGGCCATGTAGCTGAAGCTTAAAATCCACAAGGGCAGTGAGGAATGCTGAACTGCTGTTGAAAAACTCCCACAGTACTACAGCCAGGGGCCACTTGAGGAAACTAGAAGAGAAGCTCAGGATGGATAAGAGAAACTACTGATCCTGTGTAGCAGTGAGCTTTGTGAATGGCATGTGACAGGAGGAACAGGAGGCAGGTTGTATCGGCAGACTGGAGAAAAACATCGGGATAGATAATCACATAGAGTGGGTTCCCAAACTGATAGAAGTAAGCAGGGAGAGTGCCCTTTAACAAGCCTCACTTAGAAACTAAACCCACATTGTGGGTGCTAGGAAAGTGTGGAGGGGACAGAAAACAAAGTGGTCAGGCTTACATGGTTTTAGTATACAGCATCTGCTCTGACCATTGCTGGAGAGCAAGTACAGGGAAGGATGGACCATAGGACTGATCCAGTAGGACACTTCTAATGTTCTCTATCTTAAGCCTTGAGATTTTTCCAATAAACAAATGTATTTTAATGAATGCTTGTCCTTTATAGAAAACTTGATTTTTACTCTTTGTCCAAGTCATTCTTTTTAATGCACACAAGAGACTGATCAGTGCAAGATGAATGCTGGCTTAACATTCTTAAAGAAGATTAAATTGTCTGGAAATGACTTTGTGATTGAAAAATTTCACAGCAGAGCCATAAAGTGAACTTTTGTGTCTCTGAATCTGTTCAGAACCTCTTGAATTTTTTACTTTCTTTTTGTCTTTAGTTGTCTCTTGTGAGGTACATATCTCGTAGTATATTTTTTTGCTTTCCACCATATCTGAAGTCATTCAAGTAACTTATATAATTTAGACGCTGGGACATCTGAATCATCATTTTCTGTACAATTTGGGACTTTTCCGAAAGTGAAATTATGGGTTTGAGAGGTCGGCCAAAGAAGGAAAGACTAGGTATTCTTTCTACTGTGGATTCAAGTACAGTAATTTCTACACACATACATTTCATTAGATGGCCATAGTTGTCACATGGCTGCTCAAAATGATGCCTTCTCTTGCATCTTGTGTCTAATTTCAGATATCTCAAGAATATTTCTGTGCACAGAATATTAGAAAGTGATTAACAGCTCAATGTGCTTTCATCACAAGGCTATTATTTTGAATACTTGCACAAAGCACAGGCAGCTGTGTGCTATTCTTCTGTGAAGCATAAGTGCAGTGTCTGGTCATTATACCATCCTAATGTGTTAAATTATACCAATATCATAAAGCAATAGCAATTTAAAAAGAAATTTAAACTGCTCAATTAAAAAAATAAAACCCTTGGCAACTCCCCAAACCTCTCAAAGGAAGCAACAGATGTTGAACTGAAACCATGAGCCTTTATAATTTAGTCAAACATTCATTTCCCAAAACCTATTTAAAATTTCAGATTTTGATCAAAGGAAGGAGAGGGAAGGGAAGCACACCACTTCCTATCCGAGATCTTACTTTACTTTTTCCTCTTAAACATTTCTAAGGCTGCAATTTTAGGAAGCTATAGTGCAGCACAGACTGGAGTGACCATGGATCTACATGTGCAGTAATGATTTCCCTATTTTGTAAATTCATCCACACTGTCTAAATTAGGAACAGATGCTTTGACATGCTTCAACTGGCTACCCCCAGGAGGGAAATTCAAGTTTTCATGGGGAAAGATGGCTGGCAGTGAAGTCTCAATCTGTCTTTTGTGTGCCCAGCAGTTCTGATCCCATTGTCCTACCCTCTCTGCCATGAACTTTTATGTGTCAGCTTCTGTGACATTCTGCCTAGAGTTTGTCTCTGAGAGGTTTTATCCGCTTGAAAAATAACCTGATGAGATAATGTGACTAGAGTGCCTCAATATGCTCAGATATTACTTGAAACTTGCATTTTTTAAAGCCAACTGCACATTGTGTGTACTTCCATGATAGAACATTACTGTATATTGCTTTCCAACCTAGAAAAGGAAGACAAGAAGAAAACGCAGGAGGGCTTCATGCTTGTACATGTGAAGGTGTTGTAATTTACAGGCACATAATACTGTAGCTTAGAACAATGAACATTTTTGTGTTGTTTGGTGCCAAATCACAACAAAATTAATGTTCCAGTTATGCAGCTGGTGGAAGCTATTGCACCTACATGAATGAAAAATTCAGCTTCTGTCACAAGTAAAGGTTATTCCTTAAAAATATTTGAATGCTCCTTTTTGACTACATTACTAAGTTTAGGATGTAAAATGTATTGACACCTGTGTCAGGTGCAAAATATTTTACTACTCATCTAATATAAACAGAGGGAAATTGTTCTTTTGAGGAAAATTACAGTTAGATTTTTTAATACTGAAGTTTTTCCAAAAAGGTTGGTGATTCTAAACAGGTACTAGAAATGAAAGCAATAATTAGCAATGTTGCTATTAGGCAAGGCAACTGAATTGCATGGTGTCTGCATTTAGCAGCTTTGCTATTTCAATTGGATTCAGGGAAATTGGAGTGAAAGAAAAGCAGTGACTAACTGGTCCCAGAAGTACAGATGAGCTGAAGTATAAAGCAAGTAGAAAAGATTCTGGCAACTTCTGTGCAAGTGAGTCAGCTCTTCAGGGTACTATATAAGAAACCTTGCAAGAGAAAAAAAGATGGACTTGTATCCACAGCATTAGTGAATACTGACATAGAAATGAAGAATATGTGTGCTGGATTATTTTTTCGAAATAATTCTTCAGGTCTTCTACAACAAGGAATTAAATTGTACCATGAATCAGAAATAATTTTGAAACTCCATGTTTTCATTATTAAGTATTGATTAATGCTAAAAGAGCAAAGAGAAAATGATTTGTGAAAATAAGTTTCCTGAATCAATGTTTCCTATGAAATGCTTACTTTTAAAAAAAATGACTTTAAAGAACCACTTGGAATATCATTAACATGAGTATTTTTTTTCTGCTTGTCCTATATTGGAACAGGTTGTTGAAGAAAGTAAAGCAAAGACTATATTCAGTAGGCAGAAGCTAAGTATGACCTGGATCACTTGCAGACTTCAAGGTGAGAAAAGTCAAGACATCATCTTTTCTGTGATGTGGTGTCAGTTCCCACTGAGTTGACTGATGCAGGTCAGTACTTCTATTCCTTCACTCACTAATGTGGTTTCAATGGAGTCCCACAGAAAGGATCAGCAACAGTGACATTGCTTCAGTACTTATTTAAAGGAATTGACTTAGCTGTAATTGAATGCATGCTCTACACTGCTGACAGGAAAAAATTGTTTATTTTCCAGCATTTTATGTAGGCAGTGTACATGGTTTTAATTGCTGCCAGAATATTAGAACTCTGTTTTATAGCTGCTTGGAATGCTGGATTCCCCCAGACTACATTTTACAACAATTATTTACAGGTAGCCTTTACTACCAACATTTAGCAGTATTACTCTTGTAATTAATATATATTTGCGTGCTTCAGCTTTCTGGATTGATACACTCTACCACAGCACTCTTTCAGAGTAGCTCTTTTCTCTTGGTATGCTCTAAATACTAAGATCTTGGGTTAGCTGAGGATTATCCCCTTTGAGAATCTTCCAAGAAGATTTTTTGCGATTGGAAAGAATTGCAGTTGCTTCCCTTCCATAGGAGGATGAACTTGTTGGCTTCCTCCCCAGTCCCCTTGAGGATCTGTCTGAATTATCTTTTTAAGTGTCAAAAATGACTCAGTAGCTCAGAAAGACACTTTCTACTCCTAGAAATTTTTGCAATCAGTGCCTTACATAGGCAAGGGAACTTTGGGTGCTAGAGTTATTGCTTGGGATTGTCATAATATTTTTTTTTTTGTTGTTAGCAAATGTTTCCAAAAATAGATATTTTGGGGTCTCTTCAAGGACCAAAAAAAAAAAAAACCCACCAAAAACCAACCAACCAACCAACCAAAAAAAAAAACAAACCAAAAAATCAAAACAAAACCAACTAAACAACAGCAGTTTCTTGTCTTATAGCAGCAGTGAAATACATTCCTTGAAATGAAAGTAACATAGCTACTATGACAATATGCACTCTCCCTTTAGTGCTGTTGTTTGGGAAGGAACCCTAAAATATCCTCACAACACTTTGTTGGCCTGATTTGTAAGTATTTTTCAGCATATCTGCCTACCTGAGTTTGATTTATTAAGGAATACTGTTCTTCAGGTGTTATTGTGGTTTCTGGGTTTCTGGTTTTCTGGGTTCATTGTGATCTGTGTAAGAAGACAAAATTTCACAGCAAAGCTTATATGGACAGAGAAGCTTTGTTTGATCAAATCATATTTCAATCTTTGAAATTATGAAATAAACTTGGTTCACAGATTTAGTTTTAAACAGATCACCAAAGTTATTATTTTATTATGAAAATAATGAATTGGACAGTTCTTCCAAAGACCATATGGTTCTGGCAGAAAATTTATTCTTTTGCACTCATCTTGTCAGTCTGGTATGCCTTCCAAGCTAAGGAGAAATACTTTGGAAATCACATGGCTGTCAGTATCTTTGTCTATCCCTATAGAGGTGATGGGTTTTAGCTCCCTCTGAGCAATTTAATGTTGTAACTGTTCTTGTAGGGTGAAATTCTCTAGCAGGATTCTGCTTCTGTGTTTAAAAGACACCTCTTGGGTGGTAATGTACTTCTGTCTGAATCTTTCTTGAAGATGATTGTTCTTACCTGGAGCAAGTGGAAAAAAGTTTAATTGCAATCATCACCTGCAAACAGATTGCTAATATGTCTTTCTGTGAGAGAATTTATTCTGGTACTTTAGGAAGGACAAATTACATTTTAATCCATTTACCAGCATACTGAAGATCTCTGCATACTGGCAGAGGCGCTGTCACACCTGGTGTCTCCTGGCAATTCTCAGCTATTCATACATGTGATTAAGAAATCCTGGTTTTGTCCAGAAAACATGGAGAGAAACCCACAGAGGAATTTCTTCTAAAACTGAAGGGTTCTTTCTGATTAAGCCCAGCTATAAAGGCTTGTTTCAGCCTCTAGTACGCACAGTTTGATGGGAGTGACACATGGAATATGATGACAGTGCCTGATTTAGCAGTGATCACAGGATAACTACTCATAATTTATTGTTCCTATCAGAAGTACCAATGTCAGTAATGCAATTTAGAAAGCTAGACTAAGTAGTGAGCAAAGAGAACAACCATCAAGACCTAAAACTTCATTAAAGGGGTCTGGAAACTGGAGCGGTACTTTCAAACCATATTTAGACCACATTTTGAGCTGCTGCAGCTGTCAGGCTGCCCATTCTTGTTTGTCATATAACATTGGTACCAAACTTAGGGCAGGTTCCAACTTAGAGAGGAGTCTGAAGCATGCAGCCTAGGATGACACAAGACAGCATCAGGATGAGCATGTATTTTCTTTCATGGAAATATTGATTTATTCTTTCCCACTAGTGACAATCACATTGTACACAATTAAAAGCGCTGTATGATGTTCAGAACTTTAGCAGTGTGGGGTGGGTAAAGCTCCTTCCTCTTCTGGTAGTGATCAAAGAAGAGTATGAAATGGATGGACAAATTTAGAAAACTATGAGTGATGGCTCATATCAATTCTAAGAGGAGACTCAAAATGATTGGCTTGCCTGACAGGAAAAGTGAGAAGGCCAAAAAAGGGCTACTGGCCTAACAGTGTCAAAGAAAGAGGAAGCAGGCTGTAGATAACCTTCATTGTCAGGGCTGTTGCTGAGCCTCAGTACTGTGAATGCATAAAGGTGCCTGTGAGCAGAGTGGTGAGCATGCCCAGCAGGGCCATAAAATCAGCAAAGACAACTGAAGCGTGGCATCATGCAGTGGCCTCTGAGGCAAAGCTAAGAAAAGGTGCCACATGCAGGATTTATTGGCTTCTCCTTGGGATGCGTGTCTGTTTTAAGGATGTGCCAGCACAAAGCATTCAGAAAGGAAGTAGACTCATGGGAAGCTCTTAAAAAACTCATCTCTGCTGTCCAGTGTGCAGATGCATTACCCTGGCAAATAAAATTCTGAATGGCATCTGACGGAGAAGAGCAACAAATGGCACAGCTTGGCTACTGGCATATGAATTGCCTTTCAGTATTTGTCCTTTGGATTTTCAGTACCCAGGAAAGTGGGGTAGGAATGAACTGGATAGCATTAAAAAGGTTTCATGCAGATAAATGGGTATCTGCCAGATGCATCCAAGTGAGGTCATTTAATGGCCATGAGTAGATAAAAAAGCTCTGTTGCCTAAAGCAGCTCAGAGATATGGAAAAGGCTAGGAGTCTCCATTTACTTATCTGACTTTTTTTTTTGCCTCTGGACCCTAGAAACGAGTGATGTTCTGCAGGCTAGATAACCATGACTAGTGAAAGACTGTGTCCACTTGTACACTATCTCTGAGCACATAGGTGTATCAAAGTTGAGCATTGTGTGCATAACATACTGCACTTTTTTTATTACTTTTCTCCAGGCAAAAGGAAAGAAATAAAAGCTTTTATGTTCTTTAGTACCACGGGGGCGTATAACAGTGTAACCTGTTCCTGTCTTTGTCAGGATCATTTTATTTAATATTCAGGGCATGAGTTTTTTCATCAAGTATATTGGCATATTGATCAATGTCTGAATTCAGTGGGCCCACTTTTACTTATTCAATGAAAAAAACAGAGGATGGCTCAGCAAAACAGATTTGTACTGGAATCTGTATGGATTTTTTTTTGTATGTGAACACATAGAAGCTTTAAAATTACTTTTAAAAATTTTTTTCCCATTCTCATGTAACATGTATTACACAGCTCTGTACTCATGAGATACCTAGGTACTCTGGTACAACTGTAGGAAAAGACTGTTTCTTTACAAAACAGTAAAATATTTTACCAATCATAAATACATATTGGTCAATAAAAAAAGTAAATATCACTCAAGTATAATTCAAGCCAAAAATATATTTTAAAATTCTTGCTACCTCAGAAAATACTTCTCTAAGCTTGTAGCTAGAGGTACATAGAGGGTTGTTTTTCTAGTTAAGGTATACATGCACATTTACTCTGCACATAGAATATTGAAAAGTAGCCAAACCACTTTGTGACAGTCTGTAATTTTGTTTATTTTATAATATTAATAATTTCTTGGAAATTATTCTCTCATCTTGTATTTCAAGTGTCTTCTCTTCAAATGCTAGCTGTAAGGTAGGATAAATTAAGACAGCTTCACTGCCTTGCTCTGGGCATTTATCCATTGCATTCTTCTAATCAGAGTGTGCTTGCTTCAGGAACTTAATGAAAGTTTTTTAGTCTGAATAGGGTTCCTGAAATAGCGTATATACAAACCTGCTGGCATAAAAAGACTATTCAAACTCTGTTGTAATCTCTAGCTAGCTAAAAAGTGCCAAACCACTAAGATTTTAACAGAAGCTTCTAAAAGAAATCTATAATCTCAAACAGTGATTTGTATTTAAGTAATTTATTCTTCTAGTTAAATTATTCAAATCAGAGTTGATGGCTTTCACCATTAGAAGGAAAAAAATCCCCACAACAATGAATTATCAGGTGCACAGCAAATGAGATTAGTTTATCACCCAACACTGTTACTCCTCTGTTAATGTAGATCACATGTGTCTCCCAGGTATTGCTTCAAAGAGCTATCATATCTGGGAGCAAAAGTAATTGTTAAAACACAGTACAAGGCTCTGCTCAAAAAAGAAATGACTTGGCTCATGGGGACCTGGTACTGAGAAAGCTTTACTTCCCTTCCATTCACTTATCAATGAGATATGGTTCACCATAGTGTTCAAATTCTTTTTGTGAAGAATGACAATGAAACTGTGTTATTACCAATATAAATGCTAAATTTGCCTTTTTAATTACAGGCTCATTCTTTTCAGGTGGGAGCAATAGAGCAAAAATGATGATCAATGGGCTCACAACAATGCTATACAAAAAATATTCAGCCAAAACCCAAGGGGTGTATGTTTTAAAATGGTTCTGAGGAGCAAGCCAAGTACAAAAAAAAAACCAAAAAAAAAAACCAATAACAACCTGGATATCTAGCTAAGCTCCGTGTACAATTTCCTAATGTATTTGAGTCAATTAGATGTCCAGGTCCTTTTTTTGAAATGTGGTAAGGCATTTAAGACTTTAAACCTCTTTAAAACTTAATGACATTTTGTAGCAGTGCCATTTCTAGAAATTAAAGGGGGTTTGGTTTTTTTCAGAAACTTTAAGAGGGCTTTTGTGTTTGTTTGGATTGTCTTCCTGTTAATATAATAATTTCACCTCAGTCGTGGTAGAATGAATGTCCCACCTGGTATGGGTAATCCACATATTAGAAGAATATTGAATACTCCTGCTGAGACTTTGCCTGATGAAATGATGTAAAAGGAAAAAGATATGAAAACACTCTAATTTCTTTTCACTGGAAAATACTGATGTAATTGTTATGTTTCCTGTACTCTGATTTAGTCTGGAATTTTATCTGTTACATGAATTAGGGAACTAATTTCTAGCCATTGGCTGCAATTTTGGATTGAAGCTACAGGCATGCATTAGAGGTTGGAAGGTTATTTGCCCATCTCTATAAAAGCAGACTCTCTCTGTAAAGCTGGATTTTATCTAAAAAAGACTTTTCCTTGTGCTTTGTGACGCTGTCTTGCTGTTTCCCATCTGCAATCTTTCTCCTATGGAAATATCTACAATTGTGAAAGCTGTGTGTAACAAAAGGTATAGCTGCTGTTTCAAACAGGAATTTCTTGCACTTCTAGACAGGGAGAGTGTTGTGAGTTCACGGCAGACCAAAATCAGTTCAACGAGAGATCTTGGGCGAATGCTTTCTGAGCATGAAATTAGGGGAGTCCTGCTCTGGTTCCTGCAAGTCCTAAGGACTGTTGTCAAAGGGGCTGTTCCTTGATCTCTCGGTGCTTTACAGGTGCACCCTAACTAGATCTGTCAAGCTCTTATTGCTTTTCAGACTTGGCTTGTGTCTTCTCAGAAGTACAAGCAAAACTGAATGTTACTATAAGAAAGATGAAGGGCATATGGCTCCTGCCTCATGAAGGGAAATGACTGGGATAAGAGATGAATTAAGGTGGGAGAAATCTTTTTTTACCATCCTTTTACACTTTTATTTAAGCATGAATTATTACAAAAATGTAGTACTTCGTGCCATACTAAACTAATGTAGTACTTCATGCCATTCTAAACTACTAATTCTGATTTCCAGAGCCCTTCACCCTGCGATGAAGACTGAGTTTAGAAATTTTAATATTTTCTGCATTTAGCTTGATATTCTTCCAATGGCATCTATTTTTAGGCCTTACAAACTGGTTCAAGTAATTACAGTGAATATTTTACATATCTGTTTCAGAAGATTTTGGAAAAAATGAGCAGCAACAAAGAATTTTGAGAGCAAAGGCTTGTAAAGAAAACATGCTTCACAGCAAAGGTTATCTTCCTCTTCAGTAGTCCTGGTATAGTGTTTTTTGGAAAGGAGTATGCTCCTTACTTGAGTGCTGTTTTTGAAGAAAAAGACTTAAAATCAGGGGTAGAATATTTTCCTGTCTTTATAACAGGTTAAATCCTTCGTTATCTGATTTGACTGAAGCAATGACTGTAATAAGAATAATTTGTTGTGTTGAATGCTTAGCTGAGTCCTTGATTTGTGTAAGTAAAAGTCTTAATAAACCATATTTTGTTGCGCATGTTTATATCTGTATAATGGGTGAAAGAGACCTCAATTTCAAAGTATCAGACAGTACAGAATGTGGGCAGAGCAGCTGAGATCACCATGAAGTCATTAGTTGCCATTTACAAATACATAAATTAAATTAATTTACATTTCTGTAAGAGTAAAATAATCATCTAATTATATGATTTTTTTTCTTTATGTGGCAGTCTGTGAGAATATACTTGGAAGGGCTTGTGAATAGCTTTGTGTGAAAAAACATACACTACAGAAGCAATGTTTTCCCATGCATCTTTGATGGCTTTTTGTAGATCCAGAGCAAGGAATCTTATTCTTTATAAATTATCATAGGTTATCAACTTCCCTTCCCACACACATCCTCCATCAAAGACATTCTAATGAAACCCAGCATTTTGCTTAATTTTGTTTGCAAATATTCTACCATCTCATAGGTTTTATCCTGTTGCCATCTGTTGAGTATGTCTATGAAAGAGTGATATTACCCTCGGGGTTTGGGTATCTTTTATATCATCATTTGTGATCTAGAACACACTGGTCCAGGTAGGGGGAAAAAGGAACTGTGATGATTGTTGAGGAGTTGTGTGAATCAACAGATGAACTGCATATCAGGTTTTCATTGTACAAACTTCTTGCTAAGTGCAAACAATGTGCTACATTATTTTGGAGTCATGTTGTTTTCAAATCATGGCTTTAGTATTCAATACTGCAGTATTTGCATGTTTGGACCAGTCATAAATGCAGATAGAGCGAAGAAAATCTCTTAGTCCCTGCTTCTGGTGCAAGAAGACTGATTTCCTGTTAGTAGATCAGCTCTTTGGAATCTAAATCTAAATCCTGAGGACATTTGATCAAAGTTTTCTGAGGAAATTTTTGCAGTTATTTTTTGCTGTTCAGGAGAGTATGCCTGTAAGCCGCCTCAACAGATGGCTCAAGGATTCTGTTGGTGACTTCATTTATATGAGTTCCAGCCACTTAACTTTCTTTGGCTACATCCTAGGCACAACTGTTCACAGGAGAGGTATAATTTAGAAGTTATAGTATAGCAACATTATAGTAATAAGTGTACTAACTGTACTGTACTATAGCTAGTGCAGCAACGACCAAGAAAATACACTCATACTTGTGTATAACCATAACCATCTGACAGGTCTTTTTCTGACAAGGTTAATGAATATAACCAGTTTAAGAAAATATTAACTTAATATAGAAGCTATTATAAAAAGTGTAAGAGAATTAGGAATCAGACGGCTAGAAGTCTACAAAAGAATTTTGCAACCACGAGCTCATAATTTTGCAAAACACCCCTGAAGATATTTGGAACATATCATTCTTATCTAATTGATGCCCTGAGGTTATATACAAATTTCAGTGAGATTTCTCAGGGAGCTTGACTTACTGAGAGAAAATTATTGTATTTTCATTAAATCACTCTCCTTGGTTGTGTACTAATAGATAAATTTGAAAAATGGTAGATCACAAGATACAACTGAATAAGGACAGTAAATTGTGATATCTAACATGCCTCATCTCAGTAGTTTGTTGATTTCTATTTAAATATACTTTGTTGTGATTGCGCCTTATGGCAGCAGTCTCTTAGGAGTAATTTTAGTGTGAAATCTCCTAGAAAATGCCGGTGTTTGAAAAATTTTTGATGCATTAAATTTAAATGCTTGTCCCAAAGTATTTCTGAAAGTCAGGATAGAAAAGTATATAATTGGAAAATCTAAATCCACAGTTGTGAAAATGCTAGTTTTCCTTTTAAACAGATACTCAGTCTTTTTTTTATTAAACTTCTGTCAGTTAAAAAAACCAGTTTTATTGCTCTTACTTTCTGATATAAAAAGTGCCTTTTAAATTCAGTTCACTCAGTGTACCTCAGAGTTACATTAATACCATCTTTCTTATATTTATCTTTATATAACTTTGATTTTCCTTTACATGACATTATTTCTCTGGATTGGTTAGAGTCTTATCAAAATGTGTCTTTAATCATTGCAGTTTAGTTCATTATTTTCATATCACTCTGATGACTCCTCAGGGAAGCCAACACCTGCTAGGTGCTCACTTTTGCAGAATGTGCTTGTGTAATATTGCAGACATTAATTTTTAAAGTGAGACAATAGTGTTTCATCTCTGCATTTTCTGCTTTATAAGCAGAAAGCTTCATCTAAAGTTTTTACTTTATCATACCTAGTTTTGAACTACTTTGACACTGAACAGTTATGAAATGGTCAAGTATAAAGCAGAAATCCTCCAGTGGGTAATTATGTATAATAATTCTTCCAGTAATGCAGGGCACATATCTTCTTTAGGGAAAAAAACCCCTTTTAAAAATCTCATTAATTTATTTGAGCTCTGATTTAGGGTTTAGAAGACTGAAGGAATGCTCTCTAATGTACAAACTTTGGTACCAAGACAAGTGTCTTCACACTACTCAGGTAATATCCTGGGCGGTAACCAACAATGTGAAGTTCAACAAGGCAAAAGTGCTGGATTCTGCACCTGGGATGGATGAATCCTGGATGTAGGGACAGATTGCAAAATTGGATGCTGGCAAGCAGTGCCATGAAAAGGGACCTGGGGATCCTGTACGATTGGAGTCCGTGAGTCAGCAGCTAGGCAGGGCCAGGAGGGCCAGGCGTGTCGTGGGGGGCATCAGGCACAGCATGGCCAGCCAGGCAAGGGAGGGGATTGTCCTGCTCTGCTCTGTTCTGCTCTGGGGTGGCCTCACCTTGAGTACTGGGAGGAGTTTTTTGCACAACAAAAGACATACATTAAACTATTAAAGAGTGTACAAAGAGGGGCAATGAGGATGGTGAGGGGCCTCAAGGGGAAGCTGTGTGAGGAGCAGCTGAGATCACTTGGTCTGTTCAGCCTGAAGGAGAGGAACCTTCATCGCAGTAACAACTTCCTCATGAGGAGAAGAGGAGGGACAGGACTGATCTCTCCTCTGTGGTGTCCAGGGACAGGACCCGAGTGAATGGCCTGAAGCTGTGTCAGAGGAGGTTTGTGTCAGATACTAGGAAAAAGTTCTTCACCCAGAGAGTGGTCAGGTATGACTTCTTGGGGCTGCAGAGTCGAACAGCTGCACGTTGGGTGCCAAAATATTGGAATTAAATCCCAATATTGCCAGATGGAAGATGCCTGGGCTCGTCTGACCCTTGCTGCTTGACCAAGGGCGGCAGCTGAGGTGGTTTCACCACAGAGACACCTTTGGCTGGCTGGATGCTGCAGCTGGGAGCCTGGGACAAGTCCAGACATTTAGGACCTCAAGTTTACCTCTGGAGGAAAGGCTTTAGGCGCTGGTGAAGGAAAAAGGAGACAGGTCCTGCTGGAGGGTTTTGATCCAGAGCTTTATTCCTGGAACACAGGTTTCTGAATGCCGCAACAGCTCCAACAGAACCAAGAACCACGTGGTTGCAGTGTCTTTTAACCCCGGGGAGAGGGGGAGGGAAGGGGTAGGGATCCCACCAACCAGGTAAGGGGGGGAAGTCTCAGGAGACAAATGAGACCTGTATGACCCAATGTCCCCAGGGCTGAGAGGCATCTTTTGAACTTCGCCAATCATACAACACCCTTGCTGGCATACCAAGATTGATGGACAGCTCTCAGCAGGAGGCAAGGGGAGGGGAAGGGAGAGGGTATTGGCACACCTGGGAAAGGAACTGGGATAGCTGAAACAGGGTATTACATCACACTGCAACATCCAGGCATTGGAACAGGCTCCCCAGGGAAGTGGTCACAGCACCAAGCCTGACAGAGTTCAAGAAGCATTTGGACAATGCTCTTGGGCTCATGGTGTGACTCTTGGGGATGGTGCTGTGAAGGGCCTGGAGTTGGACTTGATCCTTGTGGGTCCTTTCCCACCAGGCATATTAGGTGATTCTGTGGACTTGTGATTTGTTCATCACTTTCATCTTTCAGAAGACTGACTTCAGCTACTCTCTATTTGTGATGGGTGGAAAAGCTCTCAGCCAAGGTTCTTTGAAATCTGAAGGCTGAAAAAAGTTATTTTCCTGCACAGTCAAGCATTCTCAGATACAGAAACAGGAAAGATCACTGTCCTAGGCACCCTAAAACAGCTTGAGCTTAGTGATGTCACTGAAGCTCTTGGGCAGCCCCTTGTGTCCCTTCCTGTACAGTCACAGGCCTGATGTGACATCCTCAGTGAAATGTTCCCTCTTTCTTGAGACGTGGCCATTACCAAAGTAACGTTACGTCAGGACAGTTTCAACTCCGAGTAGTTACACTTGTGAGCCTGTTTTTCCTCTCATTTTCCTGTACAATTTCATATGCCAAGATGTTGTGTGCTTGTGTTGCAGATCACTTTCACTACACAGGAGACAGAAGAGCTAATCTTAATGGGAAGCTTTGTTGAAATGGATGTTTCATAGCTAGCAGTACAACTTCAAAGGCATACTGCATGAGAAGTTCATCAAAATCAGTCATGTCCTTTTTCATACTCTATCAAATCCTGGCTATTAAATCTGTCATCAAGCAGTTGCTCAGCTTGCCAAAGGACGTCTTGAACTGAAGTCCAGAGAATGGAGCATATAATTGAATCAGTACTGACCAGCTGTCACAACAACCCTCTCCTCCCCAAACATTAATGAAAGGAAGAAAATGAGACGTTGTGATTCAAACGTTTATTCTGACGACATCCCATTGTTGTGTTCTAGCACTGAGCCAAGAGAAATCATCTTTCTCATTACATTTTCCAAAAGGTTATTATGTGAACTTGTGTGCTGCTGATGTCGCCCCAGGAGCTGACTGAAACTTCAGAGATAAAGCCAATATGTTCTTTGAGATAATGGTAATGTATGAAAAACAGAAAACAACCACCACAACAACAAAACTGTCCTAGAAACCCAAAAAAGCTCACAATTTAGCACACCTCAAGTATGACACAGACGTTATTGATGAGATATTTGTGATTATCTTATTCTTTAGATCAAATGTAATTAAATACCAGCCACAACCTAGAACTGCTAGAGAATACAGATCTACTGTCAGACCTATCCACTTAGGATCTTCCCTGTGTATGAGGAAAGAAGCATCCTTCTTGGAATGCCTCCTCATATCTATTTTGTTGCCATTTAATCCCAGCATCATTAATTCAGCCTGGCTAGATATTTTCATCATTATAGAAATGTTCTGTGGGTACACAGAATTATTTTTTCTCAAATGCAGTTATGCAACTAAGTAGAAAATGTGACAGCATCATTTTAAAACAAACAAGAGACTTGAGGTTTAAACATATCTTCAGAAAAGCCAGGATTTCTTGTCTATCTCTGGGAAAGTCTTGCCTGCTGGAAGATGCTGCATGGCCTAAGTAGCCTCAGCCTTGGCTAGCCACAGCTCTGAAACAGGCTTTTATGAGCCAATAGTGGCTTTTTGGGGGGGAATTTTTTTTTCTTTTAAATATCTATTTTGTTGCCATTTAATCCCAGCATCATTAATTCAGCCTGGCTAGATATTTTCATCATTATAGAAATGTTCTGTGGGTACACAGAATTATTTTTTCTCAAATGCAGTTATGCAACTAAGTAGAAAATGTGACAGCATCATTTTAAAACAAACAAGAGACTTGAGGTTTAAACATATCTTCAGAAAAGCCAGGATTTCTTGTCTATCTCTGGGAAAGTCTTGCCTGCTGGAAGATGCTGCATGGCCTAAGTAGCCTCAGCCTTGGCTAGCCACAGCTCTGAAACAGGCTTGTATGAGCCAATAGTGGCTTATGGGGGAGAATTTATATTCCTTTCAGACTTTGAGATTATCAAAATAGAGGGGGGAAAAGGGAAAGTTATAGAGAATTAAAAAAAAGAGAGTTTATTTGTCAATTCATATGGTGCCTTCATCAATTACTACCTTATTTTTAAAAGAATTCATTGAAAATTGTATAATCAATACTAGTAAAGGTGAATAAACAGGAAAAAAAGATGACAAATTGTGTGGCCATTGTTTCTTTTCTGTAGAGGGCTATACGTTTGAAGTTATATCAAGCTTTGGTCTTAACAAAACAAAGAACTCTTTCATAGAACTTCGGAAAAATGGTTTGACAAATATATATAAGTGCAGAAATACACATCCTTTCTATTAATATTTTTCTCAGACAGCATGTTCTGAAGCATATCTGTTGAGACTTCAGACAATGAATGTAGATTGCTTTCAATGATTTGTGCCAGTTGAATTAGAGATGATTTATCGCTGTTTTCTCTAAAACAACTGACTGTAGAAAAAGAATAGAGTTCTCTTACTTTGTTTCCTGTCAGAGAAAATTGTCATAGGGTTGGATCCATGGTGCTCAGACCACCACAATGCTTTTATAAATCCAGTCACTTTGGGGGTTTTTTGTGTGTTTTTTTCGAGTTTTGGACTGGAATCAAATCAGTGTTTTGCTTTAGAATTATGTATATATGATAAAAATTCACAACATATACACATCTATGACATGCAGACGCAGACCAGAACTATAAATAAGCTTGTTTTGTTTTGATTTGAATTTTGGTAGACTGAAGAACCTTATTAAAATTTTGCTATTTTTAATATATTTAGTTAATGGAAAAGTTCTTTCCTTCCCAAGAGAAAAAAAACCCAAAACAACAAAATACACTATGAATAATCCTCCCCTCCCCCCTCCACCCAAAAGCCCCACTAAAAGAAAAAAAAATAAATTAGACCTGAGTACTTCTAGAGTATAAAATGTGGACACAAATGGCTTAGCTCCCCCACTCTTCAGATTCTACTGTTCCACTACACCTCCACTGCCTTTTTTGTTTTTCAAACTGCAATGTTGCTTACTGTTTGAGAAAATGATGGCAACAATCTTTATTTGTGAGGTGAGAATTCAATTTCTGCATAGGAATTTAAATAGTGAGCAAGGATAGTTATCTTTCTGATATTTGATAAATGGAAAAAAGATTTAGTTATCTTGAGGTGAGATTACTTTTCAGAGAGGATGACATTTATTACCTCAAGGACATATTTCAGAAAATCCCTATTCTTTATCCAGAGGTGATAGTTCTGTTCATCAGAGAAAAAGGCAATTGGGAAAAGATTAATTATATTTTTATGTGCTTGAGCAGGGGATGCAATTGGTTTGTTTCTACAGAGGACACCAGTGGAATAGTGAGTGTGTTCTGCAGAGAAGGAACAGTTTATCCAGTGAAACTTCTCCCAAATTCTTTTCAATTTTGTGGTAAACTTCTTGTGCTCGTAATCTTCATCTGTTAATTCTTTAATAGACAGTTAATTCCTTAATAGACAAACATTGTTTCATTGGGAAGTCAAATTGAGAGTGAAATCAATTCCCCTCCTTAGCTTCCAAAAAGCCCAAACATTTCAAGAGAAGCAGAATTAATGACTTGCATTGGATTTGTTTCCTGTCTATTGCCTCCCCCTTTATAACTCCAGCCAACTGTTTTGTCCTCCTTCAGTCTGTCTTGGCATACCTACCTGTGCCCTTGCCACACATCCTGCCCTTATTGTTATTATTTCTCCTCCTTCCCACCAAGCTGCCTTCCCTGTCCAGCTGTACCATTGGCCAGGTCCTGTGCCTGAATCTGTGCTACAGGGAGTGTTGCTGTGTGATGCTTCTACCTGCCCTGCTTGCACTGAGATAGGGAATCACAGAGCTCACATCTTCCCTTGCCCTTCTCTTTTCCTTAGGACATTATTTCAGTTCTCTCTCTTCTCTCTATTTCTCATCCCCTGAGACTTCTGCCTCAGTCACATTTATTACAATTGGCCGAGGGAGTAAAAACTATTTGGAGAAAGCTTACATATGGATACATAGTGCTATTATATAAAGTTCCTCCTTCGTTAGAGAATCAGCCCAAAAATACAAGAAAAACAAAGGGTCTTTCTCAGAGAAATGGATTTCTTAATTTGTATGTAGCAAAAAATCAAATTTATATGTTTTCAAGATGTAAGTGAATACAGTGGAGTAGATTATCATATCCCCTTTTAAAAGGGATGCTGCCTGGTTACATGTTCTTCTGATGGTTCATAGTAAATCCTTTGAATTCAGACATATTGATTTTGTTATGCCATGGCAGACACATAGAACTTTCTAGAAGACACCTGTTAGTTTCCCATGACACCTATGGGAAAAATACACATGGTGATCTGGAAGAGATATACACAAACTCAGCACAGAAATTGTTCTGTTTTGTCCTAATTCCAAAGGAAATGTTGCTTACTTTTTGGGGTTAGCTGTCCTCTGCATGATCTTAATCTGAGAAGAGATTGCTCTGTGACGGTGGTTACAAGGGTTCTTGGGATGAAGGAAGAGACATAGATCTGACTTCATGATCAGAAGGCTTGATTTATTATTTTATGATATATATATACTACATTATACTATACTACAAAGAAAAAGCAGGAAAGCTTTTCAGAAGCTGCTAACCTAAGAATAGAAAAGTAAAGAATGATAACAAATGAGCTGGCCTTGACAAACTGCTAGAGCTAGCTCTGCTGTGACTGGTCACTGAACTAAAACATCCACACCGGACCAATCACAGATCCACCTGTTGCATTCCACAGCAGCAGACAATCTATTGTTTACATCTTGTTGCTGAACTTCTCAGCTTCAGCAGGAAAAATCCTGAGAGAGGATTTTTCATAAAAGAAATGTCTGTGACATTGCTCTCCCTTTCTGCTGAATAACTTCTGTGCATCAGTTTCCCTGCCTTCAGCAACTTTGATCTGTTTAGCAGGTCTAAGTCTAGATAGCACAACCTACGTGTCTGTCCTAGTGTCCCCAGGGCTGCTGCTCTTTGGCATGTGACTGTGGCTTCTTGCCGTGCAACCAGAGCAACTGTGGTCCAGAACCAGCAAGAGTCATCTGCTGGGTTGAGTTTTTGTTGGGGTTGAGCAGTGCTGTAGCTACCTGAGCAACCTTGCTGCAGGCTGAGAAAGTGAAATACACCAGATGCGTAATGACAAGGAATGCTCCTTGTAGGAAGCACAGCTAATCAAAGACACTTCCATTAACAATCAGCAGTTCAAAGAGAGGTGGGGAAAACCGAGTAACATTGGATGGACCATTTCTGGACCAGCTTCTTTTCAGTCCTCAGTGATAAGTGTTCATAGGGTAGATGTGCAAGGAGGCACCTTTCCGTCTCTCACTGAGCTGTAAATAGGTATGTCTTGTTAGGATCAAGAAAAGGACTAACATATTTTTGCAGGCTTCTCAGGAATTAAGGATTCTTTCAAAACTACTAGTGAAGTAAACTATTTCTCCAGATGCACTTAAAAATGGCAGAAAATATTAGAAACTGAGATTATGCTAGATTTCCAAATTACCTAATTTATCTTTTTCTTTGTAAATATTTTGTCAGTATAGACTGCATTAGGTTAATGTTCATTATTTTAATTCTAATATTTTGCCTATGTTTTAATATTGCAATAGTTAATTTTCTGCTGCAAAAATCTGTCTTTGCAATGCCAATGTAAGATTTACTCTTTTACTACTTTGGATGTTGCATAATTGAGTATGATATTAAAAAATGAGATTTTCAATCAGCTTTCAATAAGCTATTTTTTCTTTGACAAAAACCAATATGGCCTAATATTTACTTGGCACCTCTGAAAGTACCAAGAGAAGTGAGAGTCATTCACACTGCTCTGGTATGATTTATTAAAAGGCCAGACACTGAATTCTGGCCTGCAGTTCCATACACATAAGCTATTAAATATTCTACCATGGAGAAAATCACACCTCAAGGTTTTTTTCTGCTGAAAATTATTTATTTTTCCTGAAATGGAAGCAAATTAGACAAGCATTTGCATAACAAGAAGAATTAACAGAAGACATGTAGCAGGGGATACTCATCATAGAGCAAATTAATTAATTCTGTCATGTCACCTTTTCTTCTGGCATGAATGATGATTGTTATGCTGTGTGTCCTTTAGTTAGGATAAAATTTCTTCAGCAGCTTCATTCTCTCATTTTTAAAATGTGTATATTTTTTAATCTTCTTACTCTGAACAGATTATTTAACCGGCAATATTTCCTTTTTATTTTGGCATTGTGGCATTCAGGATATTGGGTGAGTGCTTTATAAATAAAGGATAAAACTTTTGCTTGAAGAGAATAAAATTAATTACTTCTTTCTTACACTATCATGTGTCTCTTCTGTCAATGAGGATAGTTGTAATAGTACCACTATCCATTAAATCATCACTTTTCCTTTCCCTGTCTAGTTTCATACAGTTTCCCATTACCACACTGTCAGAACAAGTTCTGTGTAAAAAAAGCTGTTTAAAGTGGAATACCTTGCAAGTCTTCAGCTGCAGGAGAGGGGTTAAAGTACAGTTGTGGAAGAAATTAATTCTGCCCTGCTTTTGACAAGAAGAGGAACCTCACTGTTCTTTGTGAAGTTACAGATGACAGATCCAGGCCACATTTGACCTTTCTCTGTGACTGCTCCAGCTTCTACAGGAGTCCTAAGACAGTGTTTATGGAGACCTACAGATATCACAGACCCAAATGTCTCAAAAGCCCTCTAGATAATGGGAGTGTGGCATAATTCTCTGCATAGGAAACCTGGTGTTTCCACTCAGGAGCACAACTTTAGGTTAAGTGGACCCTGGCAGAAGAGGAAGCATCTGACCGAGGATGAACAGATTCTATGAATGATTGTTCTGGTTCTGACATGACTGTCTAAGATGAGATGCTGAAAAGCTGAGCTGGTTGTTCCAGATCCAGACCAGCAGCAGGTGCTTGCAGACAATGTATTTGACTACTCTGAAGGTAGTTATATCTAAAAGTCTTTCCACTTAATCTCAAAGGAGAAGAGACTAGCTCAGACTTCATAAATATTGAGATTGAACTGAGGACAAATGAATCTCATTCCTGGCACTGCATGATCTTCTCCTTCACACTTGGGGTTCAGCTACTTGCAAGATTTGACCATTTGACAGCATCGCCTTTGGCCATTCTAGTGGCCATTACACTGGCCTTTATTCCTCTGTAGTGATATATGAAGAATGCCAGTAGTGGGAAGAAAAAGGACAGAGCCATGCTTTAATTATTGCAAAGGTGATGCAATAAAAATGTTTTCTACTCAGAATCACAGAATCAAAAAAATCATTTCAGTTGGAAAAATCTCCAAGATCACTGAATTCAACCTCTAAATTATCACCACCTTGTCAACTAGACCATGGAACTAAGTGTCACATCCAGTCATTTCTTGAACATCTCCAGGGATAGAGTATACTAATTGCCTGGGAGAAGAGGCCAACAGTCACCTGATTACAGCCTTCTTTCAGGTAGAGATCAGATGAGTTGGCCTCAGCCTATGGATCCAGCCTGTCCAGATCCCTCTGCAGAGCCTTCCTACCCTACAGCATCACAACATTGCCACCCAACTTGGTGTTTTCTGTGAATTTATTGGGGGTGCTCACAATCATCCAGATCATGAATAAGGACTGCATCCCATACTGAGCCTTGCAGAAGTCCAGTAGTGACTGTCTGCCAACTAAATGGGGCACTATTCAACACTAAAGTTGTACTAATGCTCACCGTTTCATAGGATACACACGTACACATACACAGAGAGGTATAATATATATATTATATAATATTCCTCCATGTTAGAAGAATTTATTAACATCATATTATAAATTAGAAACATGGAATTTTCTGCAGGGTAGGGCAAGGAAAGGCGGCAGAATTTATTTTTAATTTTTTCTCTTTTTTTCCTCTGAGAACAAAGAACAATCCACTAGAAACAAAGGCTGTCACATCACAGGTAGAGTTTTACCCTTGAATTTAGGGCATTATCTCTCCAGAAGTGGTAAGGACTGCCAGTAGCTCAAGTCTGCCAGCTGCTCTAGTCAGGGAAATTTAGCATCTGGTTTGGATTTACCAACCATTTCAAACTGACCTTTTTCACTTTAAATTAAGAGGGAAAAAAGGGAGGGGGAAGAAAAGAAAAATGCTGGCAGTCTAACCTTGTGCCTTCTGTGCACATTTTACTATTTCAGATGGCTAGCCATGATGTATCCATGGAAAATGCATTTCTTTGCTCCCTGGTGGCAGGCCTCAAAGCCTTAGAACAATCTTTTTTTGTTGTTGTTATATAATCACCTAGATAACTTTAGATACATTAATAGCAAAATCGGCCTTGAAGGGAAAAAACCAGTGTGTGTATCAGTGGCAGCTGCAACCTCTCTCTTCCAAAAACCCCCAAACATTTTATGAAATGGCTTTAATATGATGGATAGGAAAAGACATCTTTGGTTTCCACATCATTCTACAGGTCTTGAGAGCCTAGAGCTTCTGAAAGACCTTCTAGAATAGTCAAGAATGATTTGGATTCCTTACAAAAGTCAAGGCTAGATTTATACCTGATGTGGTAATTTTTATGTGGTTTTTCTAATCCACTAGATTTACACAAATGTGTCACAACAAAGTGATAACGACAACAATTTGTCATGCTGTTTTGCGGGGGGATAGAATGTAAGAAAATAGAGTGTAGAAAGTAGTCTTACCCCTAAGGAGTTGCAGCTGGGCCAATTATCAAAGATTAGGAATAGGCCTGACTTTAACAGGCCACACGTGTGACCAATGAGAAGAAGAGTGCTATAAAAGAGTGGGGTGGCCAGTTGAGGAGTGAATTGGAGTTAGTTGGCTGTTTTGTGAAGAAGAAAGAGTCAATGCTTGGAGGAGCAGCCCATCAAGAAAGTATGAAACTTTTGTGATAAGGAGACAACAGTATGGAACCCCTGCAATAAGACGATGATGCTGTTTGATCCTCAGCAGAAGTTCTGAAATGCTAAAGTCAAAGTTAGCTGTGCCTTGTAGAAGCCTGTATGAAGCTTAGGCTGCTGGTATGGTCTTAGTGGTTAAAGACCTCTATATGTGTAGCAAGTGTCTTGAGAGTCCTTATTTCACCTGCATGTGAAGAAAAAATTGAGGAATGAAACGTGGATGTTTAGTATGAGATCCAGACAGATCATTTTGAAAGGCTTGATGGTGCTGAGCACTCCAACTGCAGATGGGCCTAGAGATCCCAAGCACTGCATATGACCTTCTGGAGGATATTTGCAACTGTTTATCAGAGAATTGTAGAATATCTTGAGGTAGCAGACACCCAAAATGATCACTGAAGTGCAGCTCCTTGCCCTGCACAGCACCATCCCCAAGAGTCATGCCATGTGCCTGTGAGAATTGTCCAAATTCTACTTGAACTCTGTCAGGCTGGTGCTGTGACCACTTCCCTGGGGAGCCTGCTCCAGTGTCCAACCACCCTCTGGGTGAAAAACCTTACTCTAGCATCCAGCATAAACCTTCCCTGACAGAGATTCAGGTCATTTGCTTGGATCCTGTTGCTGATCATGAGACAGAAGAGACCAGAGCCTAAACCCCTACTTCCCCTCAAAAAGAATTTGTGGACCACAATTAGGTCTCCCCTCAGTCTCCTCCAGGCTGAACAGGCCAAGTAGCCTCAACTCTCAGTTTATTTTGCAGCTCTTTGTGGCTATTACAAGTATTTTTTCCATGGTTTCTAGACCCTTGGATGTAGGAATACAAGACTTGTGGAGTTTTTGGTCAGACAGTTCCAGTTAAGAAATATGAAATGTGTATCTTCTACAGTTAGCTTAGGTTTTTCATCCCCTTCAATAATTTAATTGGTTTAATACTTTTTTATTATCACTTTACTTTCTTCAATATTCAGCAAAGTCTAATCTCAGACTGAAAGTCAGGAATAACTAAGTTTGAATATTGAATATACAGCCTGTCTTTTATCTTTAAGAAGATAACAATGTTTCCTAGATTATATATATATATATACATACAAATACAGACAAAAGAAATCTCTGACTAGTGAGTTTGCTTCTTGCTTCAGCTTCCATGAGATTTAACAGGAAACAGTAGTTATTAAGGCTTTATCTGGAAATATCACCCACTGGGAATTATCTGGGTATTCTTATTTCTTAACATCTTGGAATTTGTTGGTGTGAAGACTGTGAAGTGTTCTATTGAATTCTTTCAAGGTAAAAGTTTTGAAGATCAAAGACAATGACTTGTGGCTGCATCTCAGCACAGCTCTTTCTCTCAGAGAGCCCCTTCACCAATTTCACATTTGTTACTGTCAGAGAAAGACAAGCACTGCTGGTAAGGGGGAAAAATGTGCAAAAAAAAGAAAAGGGGGTGCAAAAATTGAACCTTTTGCCAATGGAGCACTGAATAAGCAGTGGTAGAATAACTCCAGTTTTCAGGCAGGAATCAGGGTGGAGATTAGAAACCATCTAGTGCACAGCAAATAGCAATGGTCTAGGCAAAGAGGACAGCACAGTGGTCTCCACAATGGTGGCATCATGATTGCCCTGATATTCTTGTAAAACCTGTGTCTAATCATGCTAATTATTGTTTATTAGTATGTACCCCATGCTCTTTGTCTAGCACAAGCAATAGGAATGACTTGTGCAGCTTATTTCCCTGACCAGGGTTACATCCATTTTGGAAGTGGGATATATTTAAACTTAAACAATAAAGTTATAGCTCAAAGGAAATTTCAGACTTATTGAGCACCAAAAAGACATACACAACAATTTGCTAATGAAAAATTGTGGCAGGACATCGAAGGTTGCTCTAAGACTTAGTTGAATGTGACTTTCCATGACACTGCTGCACAAGAAGATTATTTATTTATCTGTTGTGGTAGTTGCTGAAATGTTATATGTTGTAACTGCATCGTACTGTGCAGGAAAGCATTTGAGAGCAGAGACAGAGTTTGTACATTTGAGAAAATGAGACCCTAATATTCTATTAACAGCAGATGCTTATGAATGAGTGTATTCCCTAAAGCCTCGAGAAAAGTCAAGAATGAAAATAAGCAACAATTCTCCAGTTTGTTAAATTTTCTGTAAATGGGATTCCAAGAGGAATCCCTCACTATTTCTTCAGCAATGACTAAAGATATGGTTTTGTCATGAAGTGACTTTTTTGCAAGCAAAAAAGCCAGAGTCCTGTCATAATCTAATGGACTAAAGTAATGTAAATAAAAATGTTTTTACACCAAACAAAGAGGATGGCATCATCGAATACAAATACTCTGCTACAATAACTGCTAGATAATGACTTAAAGTACCTTTTTATTTTACACGATAGTCTGGATTTGGCTTGGCAAAGATTGTAACTGAGTACTTCAAAATTGATTAAAGGTAACAGCCATAGGTATTTTTGAAAATCCTAGTGAGAAAAAATCCTGTTACCATTACTGAAACACTTTTCCTATGAAGAATTAATGAAAAAATTAGAGAGGTTGAAAATAAGAGGGAAAATTACTTTTCTGAAGAAAAATGTTTTCAGTATTTAAATGAAATAATGCAGTATCTTTTTATATCTTATTAATTAGTCTAGCTTTTTATTGTGAAACACATTATTAGGCTACGTGCTTATCAGCAAGATTGTTATGCAGCATTACTAGATCTGATCAAGATACATGCTGTAATTGAGGCATGCCAGTGTGTAGAGGTGGCCTGAATTCCGCTTAGGACCCTTGGCTTAGAGAGCTGGGTCCTCTCCTGTAGGAGGAGCTGTCTTTGGGGTAAGGGCCACAAGGCTGAGCTGAGATGAGAACCTACACAGCACTCTGTGGGTGAAATGATGGGGTTTTCCTGCATAAGGCTTGGTTCTCCTCTCCTATTCTTGAAGTCTAGCATTAGATGAAGTAATGCCCCTTGCATTAAATTACATTCCAATTAAGATGATGGACAGTTTTCCTAAATGGAATGTGTTCAATGTGTGTTCACTGGTTTAATTATTGTAGTCTATCATAGACTAAGACATAAAATTGTATATGGGGAGTATCAGTGATAAAATATGAGAATATGAGCTAGTAAGTGGGTACGTTTTCTGCGATTATAGACAATTTCTTTATTATATTGCCCCAAAATAATTATCTTTCATTTTACCTATCTACTTTTTTTTTTTTAATTTGTTTTTATTTTCTTTCTGTATCCATGCAGAGATAAATGAAACAGAATTTATGCCTTTGGTATGGTGCATGAATTTGCTATAGTGTCTCTCTATATTGCTTCATGATTTACTTGTTAAGTCCCTGGAAACATAAGAGGTTCCTTAAACTCTTACCATTTCCCTATTAATGGCAAGAAAGTAAAAAACTACCACAATTGCCTCATATATGACAGCATAACTAGGGAATACCACTCTGGACCACTGTTTTCTAGCAACTTGGTGTTTGTTGCTGTGATGACTAAGAAGGGTCCTATTTCTCTCCTGTAAGATAAAAGTTCATTGGATGGCAGAAAAATGTGAGCCATATATTGTTACTCATCTGTGATTAGAGAGACCCCATGAAAATAATTTTCCCTGTTGGTCAGCTACTGGTACTGCAATATCAAATTTTCTGGAAGAAATCTGTTGGTAGTTGTTAAGAAAGGACAAGCGCAGGCCATGCAGGAGATACTTGCATCTCAGACAAGTGGGCAATTTGTACATTTGACTTCATCATTTATAATCCCTATCCAAAACCTGATGGAGGGCTGTTCTTAGGAAATACTTTACTAAGTCTTTCAAAGAACCTTAACCTTATGGTTATGGTGTGGAAAGACTTCTGAATGCTGATGGAACAGTTCTCACTCTGTACTACAAAATGTGTGAGACAAGCCATGGCTTCATCACCAGATTTCAGCATCTGTTCTCCATGGGCAGTGTGATTTAATGCATGTGTCAGAAGGATCCCAGCATAATTTTTCCTCTGCTCAGAAAGATTTCCCTTGTCTGAAGGGCTCAATCTTGTTTTTAGTTTTGTGTGTTGTCTGAAATAACCATGACCTATTATCTGCTTTTTCTTCCATCCAATGGTTTCACTAATATGGAACTAGAGGAAGTCTGGAATAAAAGACAATACTACGATAGTCTTTCTTTCTGAAAGGTATGTGGTGGGGTTTTATGTGGTGTTTTTTTGTGGAGAGGAGGGTGGTTGTTTTTTCTTTTCTGTTTGTTGTTGTTCATTTTGGTTTGTTTTTTTTTTTCTTTTTTTTTTTTTTAATTTTTAATTTTATTTTTAACAACTGTGTCTACCACTCTGGAACATTTAATCTGTGTTGTCATTTCCAAAGCTGATGACATCAAGTTGTCATTTCCAAAGTCATTAAAATATATTCACAGACAACACTTCATGAGAAGCTTCCTCAAAATAGCAGTGCTAGGTTTGCAGTTGGACTTGATGATCTTAAAGGCCTTTGCTAATCTAAAAGGTTATATGATTCTAAAATACAGAAATTGTAAAACAGAAGTAAAGGTGCTGGTACATATTTTATAGCACACATTTTATGTCAATTAATTTGATATTGTATGTGTAAAGAAATAGGATAGAGTTGACAAGGAGAATTGAATGAAGATTTGATCACAACCTCAAGTGTAGCAAATTGGTATAGGAAATAAGGACTAACCTTCCCCAAAAGGAAGCCAAAGCATGACACAAGCAAACCCCTTGCTTTATGTTGACGTCTGATTTGAATTCAATATCTTGTATGAACATTTTCCATTTTCTTGATTAAATGTAGTCATAATAATAGTGATTCACTGCAATTAGGAGCTGTAGGTAATGCCTACAGAATTTTTCATAGTTTCCATGTAGCTCTCTGAATAATTATTAACTTTTCTGTGGTGAAAATGTGCCAGATTTCATCACTATGAGTCTAAGCCTCTGTGATATCTTTGATTACAGTACCTTATGTTCCACTGCACAATCTATTCAGAATGAAATTAGTAACTTAATGGTATGTTTGACTTCAGTCTGTCTTTATGTGTTCCTCCATGTGCTTGTGTGTGAAGCAAGTTTTCCTGTAAGTAGGAAATAATCTCATAATGTCTTCAGTAATAAAAACACATAAAATGTTAGTTTTGTTGAGTACAATGAAATGAGTTGAAGCACAGTGTGACAAACTGACTCTGAAAATCATAGCAGCTTCTGTTTGCTTTCCGTCACACATACCTTTGGTAAAACAGTGTGGCCTCTTTAATTTGTTACTGCACTCAGATTCAGGCTATTCCTTGCTGTACCGAGTTCTATCTGTGGGGCAACTTTAGAAAGTTATTTTTCCATCACTGAGCTGCTTTATTTATCTGAAAAGCAAAAGTAATGACTTACAGTCACACAGTGCTTTGAGACTTGCTTGCTGAAAGGACTGTGTAAGAGTGAGGTATAGTAATTACCACTGTTCTTCAAAACAGAATTATTTTTAGTTAAGCAAAGCAGTTTTGGCATCTTCTAGTTTTATTATTTTATCTTTTATATTCTATTACACCACTATTATACCACTTTATTTAGTGAATTAAATATTCTGAAATTACTTTCTAGTGTGGAATTCTAGCTAATATATTTAGTGTCCTAATAAAACAGCTTTGGTTGAAAGATTAAAATGCAGATGAGATGAAATGCCTGAAGAAAGAATACTCACTTAATAAACTAGTTTATTACTATAATACTCTGGTCTGGAAACAATTTTTCAAAGCATATTAGAATACATAAAAACATTATTATCTCTGTGTTTGTTTAAAAGAATTCTGAAACCTGTTTTACAGAGGAGTTGGAGTTTGAAAGGTGAGGTGACCTGGGTGAAAATTGCTGGATTTTATGATTATATATTGCTGCCTTCATGTTTATTTTAATTACACTTCTGGATGTATTCATTACTGATATACATAGCTAATACTTTAAGAATCCTTATAGGATTTATGTGTTGTGGTAATTTAAGAAGTTCATGAGCAAAATGTAAAAAATATTTCCTCTGTGTATGTAATTTTTGAGTTTATTGATAATTTACTCATTATTTTTGAAGGAAGAGAATATAAATGCAGCTCCAAATTTACTTTTTCTGTCACACAACTAATTTAATGTAAAGCAAAATGCATGTTTTCCCCATGATGGTCCTGGCATAGCCCTAAACTAAGGGTGAGACAGTTTCACCGAGTTGTATATGGTGCTGTTCTCTAGAGAACTCTATGTACCAACAAGGATATGAGGTTATTAAGGAATAAATTATATATGTATGTTTTTATATATATAATTCATATGCAGTATTTTTGCTGCAGAGGAAGGGAAAGCAGGCACCATCTGAAAGCAGGTGACACATATCTAGTGTAAGTACCACACCAGAGAGGTGCCACACCTTCACATATGGTCAAAGGGAATAAAATGCCAAGGCGGCACACAGATACAAGGCTCCCTATATGCTGGTCTGAGTCAGCAGCCCACTCTGTTACCTCTCTGTTAATTTTTACTGTTGTACCTCTTATGCAGACTTTTGCAGTTCCAGATTGTATAAAGAACGTTCATAGCAAAATTTCTTGTATTCAATATAATTCTGTAAAGAGGAGAAAAACGGTGGTGGGTGACATCATGAGGCCTTTCTGTTAGTCATTAATTTCTCTATTCTTATTAAAAGGAGAATTCTTCTTTAAGAAATTCTCTGCAGGACTCTGATCCCTGACCAGTAGGTCAGCCATAGGTCCTGGGTGCCCTGGGCAGGAGAGAACTGAGAGGAGCAGGCTAAGGGGAGCTCCCCCCTTGCTTTGGTGCTGCTGCAGGCTCAGCCCTCAATCTCAGTCCGCACCACTCACCCCACTGGGTGTCGCAGGGCAGCAGCAGGCTCTGACCCCTGCCCACAGGCCTTGTGTCCCCTGTGGCCTCTGCTACCCTGACTAAGGGCCAGCCCCTCTCCTGTGCCTCCTGATGACTTCTAAACAAATGTTTTCTTGATGACTGCCGATGCAGCTAGCTAGATATTCTCCCTGGTAGATAGATATTTAGGTTTTGATTAGACTGCCCAATTCTACAGCATTTGATAAAGCTAGGAGTTTCAAAAGCTGGGCAAAGAACAAAGAAACAGTGACTTCCTTGTGTTCTGGTATCTGTTAGAAAGCAAATTTCCTTTTTTCCCCTCTTCTTTTCTTTCCTTTCCCTTCTTCCAGTCCCCTTATTTTCCTTTTTTTTTTTTTAAGGGCAATTGGAACAGAAGCTCTCAAATTTCAGAAAAGAATAATTAGTATAGTTATTTCAGCTCTTTTCTGGGTATGTTAGTCAATTTTATGGCACTTTGACGCATGACAATAGGATAACATGGATTATCCTCAAATAGATGGAAAGATCGTGGATGGTTTCCTTTTGTAACTGAGACTTGTGTGAAGACCAGAGACATAGTTGAGGTAAAGCCAATCTGTAATTATATTAATTAGAATAAAGCAATAACTTAGTATTTATAATTTATTTCATGTTGTTCACATATCTTTAGATCAACTTAGAAGCATAGTTAGGAATTGGGCCTGACAATTACAATTTAATTACTATAAAACATCTCTTTTGATGTGTAGAGAAGTAAAATGGTCAAAAGGCCACTAAACGTCCTTTATTTAAGAAAAGTGCATATAAATGACACGATGAGAAATGCTTTCTGGCAAGGCTTTTAGAAGACTGTCAAAAGATGTCAGGTTATGCACTCAGGTGCACATTTAGGTGCCATTACTTGCAGATGTACATGACAGGCACTGTATAAACTTCAGGGACCATTTCACTTGCACATATTTTCCCTTGTATTCACAGAATACAAGTAGACAGCATAAAGTTGGGTGGAGCTGCCAAGGAGATTAATTTTTTATTACCAAAATTTCATTAGAAATCTAATACCTCTATACTCCAGTCTGCAGGTATATTAAATCTTTCATGATTTTCTGTCCCTTACTGAGTAATCATCTGGGTAATCTCTGCCTTTTCCTTTGTAAAACTTAGTAACAATTAGCGCTGTACGTTTTGCAAATAATGGTGATAAAGAAAACCAGTGCTTGATGAAGTGACTGAGACTTAGTATGGTGAAGGTAAAAATAGCTGTTGTACCTTTGGTATTGGGTGTGGCAGGTGTGAAACAAGGTTTTGCAAGGTATAATCCCAACATAGTCTTTCAGAGAGGTCCAGGATGTCTATTACTGCAGATGAAACTGATTCCTGTCCATTATAGTAACCAGGCAATGAAAATACCATGCATGGAAGCAGGCATCATGCATAGCAGCTTTCATTTCAGGTGTCTTAAGCCAAAGGAGGGATTCATTCTCAGGAACTGATTTTAATCACAGTCTAAGAGAGCTATCCTACAGCTCACATATATCCTCCTCTAAGCAACATTTTCTCCACACAGGACACTGCAACTAAGCATTTAAAAGTCCCTTATGTCAAAGGAATATTTGACTGACTGCTAAAAAAATTGAATTCTTTGAATGTGACATGTAGCAGCAGGTTGCACCATTCTATGGAATTCAAATTGTCTATATTTATTGAAAAAACTAAGACTAAACAGAATGAAATAAAGTAGTAAGCAGTGAGCAACATAGCATGTTATTTTATATATGCCAAGAGAGGTAACAGGAATTTCCCTCCCAGAGGCTGAAATATGTGCCAATAGCATTGCTTAAATTCAAGAATAAATAGGTTAGTATTGAAGACTGACTTAGTCCGAGTAGCTTAAACCATTTACTTTACCCACAGGTTAGTGAACATGCACAAGTTTTGATTCACACAACAACACTTCAGTTTTTACTTTTTAGTCCCTTTTCTTCCACCAAGGAAATTTTAGCATTTTCTACTAAATTGATGAAGAGCTGCATGTAAAGTTTAAACAAACCTGGTCAGTTTTTCCCCAAATAAGTAGAGAAATACTAAAATGACATTACCCAGTAACATTTTATTTTTTTACTGATTCTTGATTTTAAATTATCAGAGTATTCCAATGCTTCTAATTTTCAGAAGCTGTATTTAGTTCTTACTCTATGTTGAATTAAGATGAAAACGTAAATTAAATCAAATAAAAAATGTCAGTATATTTGAATAAAACTTAATGAAGTATGAATATGCAGCAGTTATTAAAAAGTGTTTATCACTGAAAAGACAGTGATAAGCTGTGCCTACTCTGCAATTCCAGATTTTTAAACTAGTAGAATTCAGCTTGTCACATTTGCATCATTACTACATTTTTAGTGAAAAAATCCCAAGTTCTCAGTTTTGGGTTTTTTTTCACTTTTTAAAAATCTATTGTGAATAAGCTGACTGATCTATGATTAAAAAAAAATTCTGAATCTTCAGAAGTGGCTATGAGTCCCTTTCAACAAATTCTGCACTTCATAAAATCTATTCCTCATTTTGCTAGTCTTTTATTAAATTATAGGTAGTACAGGTAGTAGGTAGGCAATCCTTAAGTCTTATGTTAGCTTTGTAGTTTATACTGATGTGAGATTTGGAAAAAGTTATGATGTCAACTAATAATATGACTTTAGTAAGAAATGTAATAAAACAGTAACAAAAGAAAAATATACAAGGTAAAATGATGAGCACTTGGACTTACATGTGTGTACGCATTTAATAAAGATTGGTGATCTGGAACATGTCTTCATTTTATTCTTGTCGCTTTCCATGTGTGTAATCTGTTATTGTTATAGAAAATATTTCAAATCAGAACTATTGTGTTGCAAAAATGACTAACAGCATTGCAACCACCAGGTTGTCTTTATGTGCCATGGTGTGTCACTGATCTAAAGAAAGACACACCAGCAAACCTTCCCTCACAGTCTGTACAACCAGACACGAAATATTTCTGATGCTGTTTGCGTGTAGATAACCTCCAAAGTACTGTCAGTTATGCAAAGCATGCTTGTTTCTAACACTTACATAAACAATGCAATCCTTAATTTTTGTGTAAGGATGTATTTTTAACCTGTGAATTTCTTTACCAGTCTCTCTATGCTGAAACATAAGAAGTTTTTAAAGATATTTGGGATTTTTGCAGTACATGATCTTTGACCCTTATGCTTTGGTCAGTGTATAAATAGCAAAATACCCTTAGCCATCATCATTCCCTTGAAGACCAGTAACAGATTACACAGAAATTTTACTGTGACAGTTGTGCTCAAAACAAAAAATATAGAAAGAGTTTTTACTATAGCCAAAATATACAGTTTTTAAAGCTTCAACTGAACAAGATAAAATATTATGAACTATTTTTTATTTCAACTAAAAAATGCACAAGCCTTGCATTCCTTTACCTCCATTTTCAATTCATTGTCTTTGCATATAAAATCCCCTCATTTTTTCAGTATTTGAAATTTGTTTGAAATTTTGTATATTCAGTATTTGCCCTACAAATATTTTAAAATCCATTTTTATCTACGGTCTTTATTGTGTGGTTTATGCAAAGAAATTTTGAGACCATTTTCACAGTTCTTTGATGTAGATATCTGCAAAAGGATGATGAAATGCTGTCATGACAGTGCAGTCTTTTACTTTTGGTGTTTGTATCTGTTTATCTAGTATATATTAAAAAGACTGCAATACATCAGCCCAGGATGATTTATCCTGGAGTTATTGTTTCCAGATTGTCATTTGAACCATGTAATTTGTCAAGGTTAGGCTCTGTTATGTTGAAAGCTTTTTTTTCCAAACCCCAGGAAGAGAACCACTACAATTATGACTTTCACTGGCTTTTCTTTTTGTTTTTCAGCAGAGAGCACTCCTATATCTCATGATTGGAAATGAATGCAATTATGAGAACTTCTGTTATTTTTTCATATACCACTCTCTTTAGTCTGTGTTTTCTCTCTAATTTATGTTTTCTTATTTTGCCTCCCACTTTTATGAACAATATTGTTCTCTAGAGTAAGGGCAGTTGTAAATGACTGAAAAGGACCTGCTTTCCTCACTATAGTAGTTTATCAGTGCTCTATGGAGACTGTAGAAGAAACATGAACCTGAAAAATGTTCCATAGGTTTACATTTTATCCATAGTTTATTCCTATACCAAACTTCTACATGAAAAAATGTGTAAGTAATAGAAGGTGTTGGAATGCTCTTAAATACTCAACAGAGGATTACAACTACTGTGAGAAAATGTTGTTTTGGTGCTTAGGTGAGCAAGTCGCTTAGTAATGACTATTCCAAACCCCATTTTCTATTTTTATTACCTATTGTGCCTTAATTTTCTACGCAAGCCTTTGCGTATAGGACAAATGATTGGAATTTCTCTGTATCTAGCCAGGACAGAAAACGCCACCTCTACTTCTCCACAGTGCTACAGATCCAATCACAGGGAAGGTCCTGTACAGGTTTTGTACACATTCACATGCATCACCCAGTTACTATTTCATCTGAGTTGGGTTGGGGAACATACGTTCTTCTCTCTTTCCGTCCTAAATGATGGTTAATATAGGGTGTGATGATCCTTGGGCTATTGGCAGACTCTGCCCCACCAGGCAGGGCATGGCCTGCTCTTGAGTCACTCTCAGCTCCTAGCTCAGCCCCCACAGAGGAGGAGCCTGCTCATTCTGCTTCCTGGCACACTTAAGAAAAACCTAAATGTGATGATTCCCTTGTGGGGAATTTTAGAAGGAATTTGAGAAAGGGCTTCTGAATTGTTTTTGATGACTCTGTTTGGTTTATTTTTCTTATTTTCTGCAAGGGCACCAAGGGTGAATTCGGCTCACATCATTACAGTATTGTTTAGAAGTCACAAGTCCCTTAGTTACAAGACCTTTTATGGATTTATTGACCAATAAAACACTGCCAACAAGGATATTTATGTTTTTGACCCAATCCTTAAATATTTCATCTTATGGACCCATGCTACAGTGTAAGCTTTCTAAGCTTTCTTAGCCAATCATGTTATGATGCACAAACCTAAGGTACTGCATTCTAAACTCCTTTACCTCTGTAACTACTTTTATTTTTTCTATATCTTAAACTCTAAAACTCTAAACTTTCTGTTACTTAGCTTAATGTGTCTCTGCTTTAAACTATAAATCCACATTCTTGCCTCTAACATCTAAGCTTGGAAGCCTTTTCCAAGGTCTCAGACCAAATCCTGTGTTTAATTTGAAGCTTTGGCTTACAGGCCCAAAGTTCTGAGAATTCCTTGTGTTTCAGATTCCAACACCTGAAAAAAATAGTCTTATGAAAGGTGGGAACTGCAGCCTTCAATTGACAGGTATCTGAGAAACAAAACCCATGTTTTCCAGTGCCACCAGGTACGATTGTCCAGAGAACAATGCATGTGCTTTTCCTTGCATGAATTTGGAAGCTCACTCCTTTGGGCTTTAAAATCTCAGTTATACTGCAAGAACTCACAGCCTGTGAATATCTCCATAATGTCAGAAACTATCATCATTATCTAAATAAAAGGGTGTATCATCTAAAATGTGAGTAGAGGAGGAAATGCCAGACGGCCATTTCTCTTCTTTCTCCATAGTTTGATTAAAAATTTGTCAAGCAAGAGAAACTGATCCAAAATCAATTTATTTTGTCACAGTAATCTTAGTCCTCACCTATATTTCATACAGAAATATAGAATACTTTGGAGGTAACTTCAATTTCACCTGTGGAAGTTACTGCAATTTGCTTTAGTTTCATTTAATTGCATCATTTAATACAGAGATATGGAGAAAAAACTTATCTAATCTTGATCATAAGGGCTAGAGAAAGAGACCTGCACCTAGCTGATCACCAACTTATTATCTGCATTGGGAAATACTAAAAAAGATAGTGGGAAGTTCCTGCCTCAGTCAGGAAAGGAAAGGGTGCTAGGTGCTCTCCGGGGAACCTTTTCCCCCAAGCTTTCCGAGTAGGTGCTAAAAGAAGGGCATGTATCATTTTGTTTTGAGAAAGAGCAGCAGGTTCTCATGTGCTGCATCTAATACTGAACTGATATTTTAGTCTTAGCCTAAAAATCCTTACCAGGGCTTCTATTCACATTAGCATTTTGGTTAAAAGCAAATCCAAAACTCTCACTGTATTATTTTGTAACTCAGGCAAGCTTGGATGCAAGAAAGCAACATGGACAATTCTACCCCAAGATGCATAGCTGTAAGTAGAAAAAATTTAAGTGGCCAGGAACAATAAAATTAAAAAGTAAAAATATTCAAATTCTGCTAGGTTGTCTTAATATTTATTTTTCAATGAAATTGCTTTATTTTAAGTTTGAAGAAGGAATCAAATATTCTGTTTCACTGGCTGGATTTGGGAATAAATACAGTTAATCCAGGATTTGATTCACAACAAAAATTCCCAATTGGAATAGAGTGGATCACTGATAAATGCCAGCTTCAGCCTTCCCCAGAACCTTGGGGAAATGAAACTGGTCTCTCTGGAGTGCTGTAAGGTTGCTACTTTTTTTTCACTTTGAGATGTGAATCGATTGATTTGATGAAAAGTAATTTATCAAGAGGTAAAAGCAACAGGATAATTTACAGTGCAATGAGATGATCTGCCATCCCTAAAATTGCTTTCCTGAAATCTAAAACTATGTACAGTCCTTTCCTTGGCAAGGCTATTAGTGGGGCTGCTCTTTGCTTCCCACTGCTTTGGCCACAATCTTCTTTCAGTCTGTGATTTTCAAGTCCCTGCCTGCTCATCCCAGGCCAGATGCTGGCAGCCACTGTCTGCATTTCAGATCTCCTGGCTACTGCTCCCACGGGCAGTCTGACTGTGCTTCGTCCTGCCCGTGGCATGCTTTGCTGCTTCACCTTACTGTCCCAGCTCTTGGCTGCCCTGGAGAAACTTTGCTCTTGCCTCTTCAAAGTCTATTTCTGCTGAGTGGAAACCTTTGGGTAGTTCCTTGCTAACAAGGCACTCCCAAAGCAGTCTTTCCTAGTCCTTTTCCCTATTTTCCTATTCTTTTACTTTGAGCAGTTGCCTGAGCCGCAACATTTCTGGTCAATGCAGGCTTATAAAAAATCTTCACAATTGTGAAATATCCTTTGTTTCATATCCAATCATATTTACTAACAAAAATGCTTCTGTTGACACAGCATTTTGAAATGGTTTAGACCTGCCAATGTGTACCATTTAAAAATCTATTTCTACATCACTTGTCAGGTGAACACTATTTCTTTAGTCTGGCAGAGCTTGTTTTTGTGAAGTTTGAGTGCTGAACTTACTTTGGAGGAGGAAATTATGTTATTTTAAATTATTGCCAAGGTTTGAGATTTGAACTGCTCACAGACAACATCTTTCTTTTCTTTTGAGAAAATACACAAGGTTTCCAGCCTTTTGTTGTCGTTGAATTATCTTAAATCTGCTGTCTTTGCAGCTTGCTTTTGGTAGTTTCTTTTTATTATATTAATCTGAACGCAATGTTCTTGAACCCATTAATTTAAACATGTCTGTAAAGGTTTGCTTATTTTGAGCCTAAGAATTAAAGAAGATTCTGAGACTATTTCTGAAGCAGATCCCCCATACAGAGTGGAAAAAAATACCTCAAATATTTTTGTTGCAAAAACCCCTGGTATATCCCTTAGGCAAACAGTTCAGCTTTTGGAATTGTACCTGGTAACAGAAAATACATCACTGAGCTGCCAAGTGCATTTAAAAATTTTACTCCTTTATTGTGTTGCATACAAAAAGTAGTATTCCCTTCCCAGTCTAGGTGAGAATATAACTATTTTCGGAGCTTTTCTGTGGTCAGAGATAATTTTTTTCTCTCATATCTTCTCTTATTTCTCTGCCCACGTTTCTTCTCCCTCACCACTAATCTCAAGAGATGGCTTAAATTACTTATAGCCTTTGTAAGACAAATAAGTTGGGAGAAAAAGAGCAATATAGTTTGCCTTAATGCAGATGAGCTGAGAATTTCCTTGGAAATTGTAATCTGAGTGTTGAGTAAAGCAAAAATTGAAGTTTTTTCAATATGAGTGAACAATCAGCATATTCTATAATTGAGATCAAAACACTGTACAGCAATAAACATCTTTTTAAACAGGAATGGTTGCATTCCTAATTTTTTGGTAACAAGTAAGCTACACTGCACTGTAACAAAAAATTAAATCTAGATTTCTTTTCCAATGACAGAGAATAGTCAGACTCCCAGATCTGGTTCTTACTCTGTAATATTTACTTACACCATCAAGAACAGGAAAAGAATATGTAAATGAGTTTACTTTTTTATTCCTTTTTTTTTGTATCTGTAATTTTCTTGCAAGGACTGCTTCTTTAAAGTAGTAAAATTAACTGCTTAGGTTTGAGTATCATTCTTCCACTCTTTTTGTCTATGGCAGTCCCACAATATCAGATTCTGAAAATCCTGGCTGTTTTAGAGGAAAAAGTTAACACTCTACCCATGTGTATTTGTAAACTACACAAAAAAAATAGTTTCTTCTATTCATAATTTAATACGTAGAATCTGACATGAAAGGCCCAGAAAACCTCACTGAGAGTGAAACCTCCTTGGGACACTGGTAGGTACATGGAAAGTCTGTTCTCAGAGGAGCTTCCAAAAGGGTAACTCAAGAGAGCAAACAAAAGAAAAGAGAGATTTGATGTGACTTGCCCTAGTTTGCAGGGAAAATGCCTGAAAGAACTGAGAATAAAACACAACTGTTTTGAGTCATGTGTTGCTTCTCTTATAACTGGAATTTGGTTTTTGTAGGCACCTCAAAATGTCATTTTCTTTGTTAGTGAAACAGACAAGAATAAACATCCTTAAGTAAGAAAAGGCAGATTATCATACAAATGCCAAAAAAGGTTTAACTAGATTTACAAAGGATTTGCTGTGCAATGTAGCTGAATTCTTTGAAGGAAATTGTGTGAATTGGAATAAGCCTTAAGATGCTTGTATAAGTTTGATGTGCTTTGATTCTTACATGAGGATAATTGCAATGTATCATTCTATCTATATCTTGAAATATCTGGCAAATAAATACAGCATTCAGGTTTTAATGATGTTAATTGATACCTCTTGTTTGTTAAATACAGGTCTTCAGGCTGCTGAAATTAATATCTGATCTGCTTCAGAACCCTGGACATTCTGGTTCAAAAGAAGTTAAAAAATATTGTGTATATCGAAGAAAAGATTATTGTGAAGAGAAAGGATTGGAAATAACCCATATTTTTTGGTTTTGTTTACTTCTGAACATGAGAAAATTCAATTTTACCTTGAGAATGGCAATCATTCCTGGTTAGCTGCCATGCAGGGTCTTGTAGTCCCTTCACCTCACTAATTTTTAATTATGTATTATTTACAAAAAACACATAAACTTAAGAAAAGGGTATTAGGATATAATGAACTGAAATCTCCAAGTTACTTAAATTCTGCTTCTATTCTTGCCCTCACATTTCTAGTCGTGTTGTCAACTCTGTGAACTGGTAGTGAAGTGAATAGGATTTCAGATAGAGTGTAATAGACATAAGTGATAAAATATTACTCTGGGAGAGGAAAGCCAGAGAGAATTGCGGAGCAATTCCACTATCTGGGTAATGTACATCTTAATGTTTAACACAAAAGTTCTCTTATTAATTGGTATATTGATAGATATACTATCATATGTGTTCTACAGAAAACATGCTTATATTAATGGTTTGATTCAGTGAAGATTGGAAAGAATGCTTCCCCCAACTCCCAATAGATTTCAGTTAAGGTTCAAACTAGACCTTCAAAAATTATCAGCGCCTTAACAGTTTGGTTGTTAAATTGTTGAGTTTTCTAATGTTGACTGTGGGACTACTCCCGCAGACAGCACACATAAGGAGCACTCATTGAATCTGCTGACTCACTTCAGAGTGTATAATAATTTAAGTGAATTACCCTGAATTAACTGAAACAGATGTGTTCCTGGTCTTGGCAAAATTAACCTGTAAAAAATGAAAATGAGTAAATTACTAGTCAGCTAACTTGATCTATAAATTTCTCTCTGGAGTGATCTAATGGAAGTTCTGGGTGCAGGTTTGGGCTGTATGTTTAGCAGCTAATTTGCATCTTAGCTTGTATTTGCCTTGCTACAGTGGAAGAATAACTGGAATTGTGCACACTCTATTAAATGTGTTGACTGAAGCTGAAATTGGAAGAGATTGTATATAAATCTGGAGAGTATGGTCATGTTTGGTCATAAATATCTAACTTTCTGAATTCTATGACAGATAGTAAGAAATGTCAATGAGTGACAAAGTGTAGATTTACAATTATTTTATTATTTTAAAAACAATAAACTGACTCTTTGGCATGTATTCATTGCAAATGTTACATCATTTCTACTTGAAAAAATAGAATGGAGGGTACATACCTGGAGGTGATTCCTGGGTGAATAGTGAACTAATGTGTTCAAAATTTCAGTGGAAAAAGTAAGACTTATGTTTGTCTTTTGCAATAGGAATGAGGTCACTCCATTGTTTTGAAAGGAAGAACTATGTTTCTCAGTACTCTGGTGGAAGGAATTTATTTATTTGGTCTCTAATACCAAATAGAACTTTTGGAATTATAAAGAGTTATCATTCTAATATGTTTTAAAACTGTATCAAATTACTGATAACATGTAAAGATTTTTTTTTTCAGGGAAGATGAAAGAGGGATAGCAATTTTATTATCACAGTCAGATAATAACAGCTTTGTCATGAGACCACCTACTTCAACTTTCATGCAGTCTCAGGGAAATTGTAGAGTTTTGATGTTGCAGAAAACACAGCCACATCTTAGAGGGGAAACAAGATTTATATTAAGGAAGACAGGCTGTGTGAACACAAGATTATATTTAGCTGCATTGCTGTGTCATAAAAAAGGAATCTGACTTATTACTGAGAATTAAGGTTGGTGCAGTAAAGGTGTAAGATCTGCCGGCTGGGAGATGTGCTGAGTGCTTGGGATGCTCTTCTCAAGGTCGGGCCATTCCCTTCATACTGCAGCTCTGAAGTTCTGGACTAATTCAGTGTCCCGAATAAGCTTGCCTGATTCATGAATTCAGTGCAGGCTGGAAGCATGAGGTCTTGTTGAGTTTGCTTTTACAAAGGGAAAAATGCAAGAGCTCTGTGCACTGATTTCATTCAGGTACTTTCAGAAGGTGGGGATAACCCAGGCTGAGTTTGACAAACAGTACAAAATCTTTCCCAAAGAATTTCTTTGGTGTTGTAACCAAATGAATAAAAAGAGAGCTCTTCTGTCTTGCGAGACTGGGGGAGGCATTTTTCCATTGTTAATACAGTAGAAGCATTGCTCTAGAGGAAGAGAAAGCTGGCAGGCATGGAAGAGAGAATTCATCAAGGCCTGATAAGACTTTGGCACCCTCTGTGCTTATGACCACAGCCACTTGTACTTTTACAGGGAGTAATTTCAAGTATGAATGACTGATTTTTATATGGGCTAATAAACACAAAATAACATATGCTTTTTTCCTCTCTTTTTTTTAAAGTATTTTTTCTTTAATCTACTTCATACCATATCTGTGGCTTTCCTTTCAGTTCTAACATATTGTTTTCTCTTTACCTCTCTCTCTGCAAGAAAAACCTCATGTTGAAGAACATGAACAATGATGTTTTACTGAGTGATCACTTTTTAATGAAATTTTATAGAAGGCCCCCATATCAAACAGACATGAGATGGGAAGGCAGTTTCATAGGTGAAGACTAATGCAAAGCATGAAAATTATGCAGATTGCATGGAAATATCCTCACTTTACATATTGTTCACAGCAATGCTGAGCTTCTATGCTGTTAACCTTTATTATGTCAGCTATTGTGGTGACCTACATACCATTATGAATAATTTTGACAAAGCATAAATATGCCTTGAAGCCCAGTTTTTTCTGTTAAAATATTTGCCAAAATTACTTTTGTTCTGAAATCTGTGTAAAAACTTTTGTACCTAATTATTTATTTTGGCTGTAATTACATTCACCTCAGAAGTAAGTAACCTAAAGTATTTCCGTATTAAATTTATTTTATTTCTCATATATTTTTAATGTTCCCCACTTTTGATTACACCTATTTTTCAAGTGTTCATTCTTTAAAAGTGTAGAATTCATTTGTGCCAGAATGTGATGTGTCTACAGTTCACCCTTTACAGGAACAACACATGCTAGTATCTGTAGTTCATGTAAAAAGAGTAAGCAACTCTGAATTACTCTTGGGGAAAGAAAAAAAAAAACACCAAATAAGATAAAAAACCTGACACAAGGCATTCAAAGGTGGAAAAATTAAAGATGTGGAAACCATACAGAACCTAGGAGATTTACGACAGCACACCATCCTCATGAAGTATTTTCCACACAATGTATACATTTATGTATACCCATTCGCAGTTTTACCATGAAAGTTCACCTCTTACCTGCTGCTTGTTCTTTTGTTCTTTCTTTGACAATACACGTAATCAAAATGTACTACATAAGCTGTAAGAGCATGTTACTTCTATAGTAAAATAGGTGGAATTAATTTCTCTGATCTAGTGAGAGAAACATTACATTGTAAACAACATCCCATTTTGATTCCAACTGTGTAACAAAAAAAGAAAGCGTTTAAAATTGCGTGTTGAATCAGTTGAAGATTTTATTACAACAAGAAAAGGGAAACACAAACATTTTCAGAGCTGAAGTGACCTTCTACCAACAGTTGTTGTGAAGATTAGCAAGGCTATTATTCATAAATGAGTCATTATTCACCAGCTGTAACAGCACTAAGGCAGACTGAGCAGGAACCAAGAGAAGAGGAACTCAGTAATGGTTCTCTAACCTTTTGGTTAGTAACCAAAAGGCTCATCAGCCTTTGATTCCCTAGTGTCTGTTTCTTTCATTTCCTTTGGAAATGCTGACTGAGGGACAGGCAGGCATTGGCTCAGGCATGCATGGAGAAGCGACTGATTCATTCAGAGGGTGAAAAAAGGGTGCATGGACTGATTCATTCAGAGGGTGAAAAAAGTCCAATCTCAACCCTGAACTACCTATTTTCAGTAGAAGAAGCTCATTTGAAAAAAAAGGTGAATAGATATCTTAATGACCTCAGGTATCCTGAGGAGTAAATGAAAAAATGCAATTAAAACTGTGAAAAATGGTTCTAATGACCAGAACTGCTTTTTGTAACATCAGAAATTTATTACACTGTGTCATTACATTATAACTGCTGTGGTGAATTTAATTTCTGTGTTAGTTACAACTTTTTCTGGAAAGCAATAAGGTTTATATCATTCTGTGAATTATAAAGATGTAATATGCTGAGGTATGTTGCAGTTTTGGGTTTTTTTTCACTTTAGCAGAAGCTCCATTTTCCCTTGACCAAAGTTAAGAAGTTATAAATTAAACAAAAATAATTCTGTGAGAAGGACACGCAAAAGTGTGTTTTAAAAATCTCTCTGGTGGAAACCCCCCCATTTGATTAATAGATACAAATCTGAAGATTAGTGTCTTGAGAGCACTAATGAGCATTAATATTCCTGAATTGGCTCACCAAAGATCCCCATTTGACCTGTGAGAGCCCATTTCAGCTCCTGTCCATGTACTTGCCTGGGCATAACATATGCTGTAAGTTCTATGGTCATACTTGTGCACCTACAAAAATAAATAGCTTTGTACCCACTTTAGGTGTTAATTTACTGAAGTGGGAGACAATGCAGTAAAGGGAGAAGTAGGTTTTAAAGTAGAGCTTGTTCAGGCTGAACACAGGTTTAACTTACTACCTCGGTTGTGGGTAGCTGCAAAATTCACACAAAATGAAATGTTTTAATACTTACCTATATTTTTTGAGGAATTTTTATTTTAGTATCTGGCCAAAATACCAATACTTCAGTATCTAGAGTTGGATATTAGACTTCTAAAGGAAAGACTTACTACTCTGAGTAAATGATTCTATAATTCTAAGTAAAGGAAATGAAGTCTTTTTGATATCAATAGACATGCTGCAAGTATTTATCTCCATTGGTAATGCTGGGGAGGGAAATAAAAACTTTCCCCCTGAATACTGAGCAATTTCCTTATCTCTAGGTAGTTAACTTCAGCTTTTATATGAAACACCTCTAGCAGTGGAGGACAGATTTTCCCACTTGAAACATTAATTATCCTATATACAAGACTGCTATACATTTAGAAAAAAAAATAGCTGGTCTATATTTTCTAGGGCCTTATATGTTGTGTTTGTATCTTCTAATCCAGCAGAAGATGTCCTTTATATTAAGTTTCAATTTGGGAGTTTATTTTTATTAGCAATAAGAGAAAAGTAATTACACTTGAAAGCTGAGAACACCTGATGTGGAAATTGTCCGTAGAAAGAATATATAAAATGTGACAAATGCTTTCAAGTGAAATCAACTTTAAATGTCATCATTAAGTATGTTGTCGATCATTTAGTGGAACCATTTTACTATTGTGAGTTATTTGTCATGAGACATTTAATTAAAAAGACATTCTAAAACAATAACATTGTGGGTCTTACATCTGAAACAAATAAATGCGTTAACTCTTTAAGAAACTTTGTATCTTTAGTCACAAGCATCAGTTAGAAGTGACTTGGAGATTTTTAAGGTGTAATACAGAAAAATCAATTCCTAGCATCATTGTAGCCCAACCACTGTGGCCTGAGCTCTAAATTTTCAACAAATGAGGCAGAGCAGGTCTTTGATGTGTTCAAATATTTTTAATCCTTTTAAAAATGTTTGGAAATTGACCGACGTTCTATTTTTAAGAGTTTGAGGATTAGTTTCTAGATTTATTGCAAAGCTCCTTTTCATGGATGCTATTGGTGAATCTATGTTACTGCTTTGCACCTAACTTTTGCATCATATGAAACTAATAGGGCTCTTAACTGTGATTGTTTGTGCTTTATAGAACATATATTGATTGTATTTTCTAATAAATTTTGTTTAAGGTACTAAAACAGTTAAGTTTTACAATTGAATAATACCAATTTTATTTCTCTTGGTTTTAATGCTACCAAAACAAGTGTTGTAGCTTATTCTGTATTCTATCCTTTGGAATACATATTCTATCCTTTAAAATCTCTGCTTAGTTTTATTAGCTTTAACTGCATATTAGAGAGTTTCTTTCTTAATGTTCAATCAGCCTTCCAGGATTTAGGAGGCCATGACAACTACTTTCAAAGCCTGACATTAATTTGTATTTAGGTGTTGTAGATGGCTTACTAAACTGTTGAGTATTCAGAGGCTTTTACAGATACATTTGGTTAATCAAATATTCAGAAAGATCCATCCACATGTTCTGCAGCCTGTGAGCATGGATTTTAGAGGTAGATTTTTGAAAGCCTTCATTGTTCCTGCAAATGCATGCAAATGTTCATGCACATATGCAGGAACATACACTGAAAATTTTGTTTTGGGATAGAAGGAACTTTTCTAAAAGCTACTGTAATGTGCTCTAGAATAACCAGTGTTAGGCATTTAAGGTATAAAAATGGTTTTTTGTTTAGGATGTGTTCAAGAGGGAGGATTCCCCCTGCTCTCCCCACTATGCTCATATGTGTGTTTAAGCTCCAGTTACTGCAACTACTGTGCTAAACTTTGGGAGTAAATGCATTGCAGTGTGTAGAAACAGAAGCAAAAAATAACAAATTTACTGGTAAATTCCATAAAAATTGTGGACTATGTAAGAGGAGAAAAGCAGATTGCCATTAAAAAAAAAATCATCTTTGAGATGGATGTTTGATGTGTGCGAACTGTGTGAGATGTGTTCTATTTCATATGACTTTACTGATTCTCCTGCCAGGACATCCATTCGGGCTGGATCATTTCAACCGCAAGTGCAGCTGCTCAAGTTAATCTCAAGGTCAGTCATGCTTTCATAAACCAAAATAATTTTTGACAAGATTGAACTTAATTAGGCCAATTGCTGGATATTAAAATTTTAAATTATGCAAATGGATTTGGCATGCAACAGCTATATTTGGAGTCTTTTTTTTTTTACTTCTTTTAATTGAGGAGTTCTGGTGGCAAAAGATCTCTTGTCTATCTAGTGGATGCTCATACCTGGTGATCTTGTACCCAAGAAAATCATTACTTGTGTTTGTCAGAAATCTTCATTAAACAAACTTAAATTTGTTCCACAGTTTGAAACTTGACTATCCCTGATGGACTGTGATGAATGCTGTTATTACATATAATAAACTTTCAGCTTTTTAAAGAGTGCAACATGGTAGTCTTTCATGTTATTAGGCAAAAAGGAAGTAGTCATATAAACAAAACACAGAGTTTTAATCAACTGGAAAAGTCTATCTGTACTACATACTGTAAGACTTATAATAGTTTAGAATTAATGTTGGGCATCAGGTGTTTCCATACCCACTGGGGAGAAAAAGGGTATGTTCCCTGTTAGCTGAAAAAATAGCCTGAAATTCAGTTATGTATTTCTGATTCCTTTGGGAGCCTCTTTCTTTTCAAAAACAAAGCAGCAAAACTTGCCCATGCAGTTGCCCAAATGGTGTTTCAGGTGCTGAACCCCATATGAAATAATCTCCTCTTCACTGTAGATCAGGTAATACTAAGCCAACCACTGAGTTTTTAACTGGGTAATTAATATGAGAAATGGAGATTATAACTTTAAATTTTATGATATGGAACAACGCAGCATACAAGTTCCCTCATGCGTTCTGTAAATAAAAGAATAAATAACACAAAAGCCTGTTTATAATTTCACACACACTAGTAATACTGAATAAATGCTTTTTAATGACATCTCTCTTTGAACAGTTTTCATTTGTTATGCTTTAATTGTTAGGAATGCTTAGTGAGCTGACTTCAGCATTTGTTACTTTTAGGAAGGAAGAAAATCAGTGCTTTAGTTAAAATACTTGCAGTGTACCATTTCAGTTACAATTAAAATGCAAAAAAGAAAACAACAAAATTAAGTTGCAAGACTATTATAGTTGGCAGAGGGAAGAGGAATGGCGGAATAGCTTGTGTTGACTCACCCTGAACAGAAAAAAAAGAGTGTAGGAATCTGATTATTTCATGCTTAAGAAATATGTTTTGGTCCAACAAAACTCACCAGACTAGAATAAGATTGATACAGTCACATGTATCTTTACCCCAAAATGAGGAGGATAGCAAATGACTGTTGGAGGAGGAAAATGAAGTCACTGTAGTGGAAGAAGCAATGTTTTTGGTTAATAATTGGTTTGTTTGGAGGTTTTTTTATGATTTTTTTTAACATGGGGGATATTTATGACAATAATGCCATTATTCTAGAGGTAGCTATGTATTCTTATGGAAAGATATTGAGATATAGATGCATTATTTTACATGCACTCCTCAATCAGAGGAGTTTCCTGCAAGTGTGGTAATCTGTATTGCTGATTTCTAGCTTTATTGGTACCCATTCTGAAGAGAAGCCTTGGCTCATTTTGGTTTTTTTGAGCTGTCATTGTCTGATAATCAATCATAATTTGGCTCCGAATAACTGGCATAAAGGGATGGGATCATTTGTGTTGTAGCAGAAATTTGTGAAGTAAGCTAAGGGCAAACTTGGTCAAGAATGCTATGGTTTATTTAAAAATAAAGTAAGTATTCTCATGTTATTAGCCAACCAGAATGCTAGAATAAGCTGTGTTGTTTTTCATTGCAACAAGATAAATGTAGTGTTGTTGGAAAGTTTCAGGTATCACACACAGAATGACTAGACTGGAAGAGACTTTCAAGATCGAGTCCAACCCAGCCCTAACACCTCAACTAAACCATGGCACTGAGTGCCACATCCAGTCTTCTTTTAAACACATCTGGGGAGAGTGACTCCACCACTTCTCTGGGCAGAAAATTCTAGAACTTCATCACCCTTTCTGTAAAAAAAAAAATTTTCCTAATACCCAACCTATATTTCCCTTGGCTCTGCTTAAGACTGTGTCCTCTGGTTCTGTCAGTTGCTGCCTGGAGAAAGAGACCAACCCCCACCTGACTACAACCACCTTTCAGGAAGTTGTACAGAATGATAAGGTCACCCCTGAGCCTCCTTTTCTCCAGGCTAAACACCCCCAGCTCTCTCAGTCGTTCCTCACAGGGTTTGTGTTCCAAGCCCCTCACCAGCCTTGTTGCCTCCTCTGGATGTGCTCAAGCATCTCAACGTCCTTCCTAAACTGAGGGGCCCAGAACTGGACACAGCACTCAAGGTGCAGCCTCACCAGTGCTGAGTACAGGGGAAGGGTGACCTCTCTGCTCCTGCTGGTCACACAATTCCTGATACAGGCCAGGAATTCCTTGGCCTTCTTGACTCCCAGGGCACACTGCTGGCTTACTTTCAGCTGGCTGTCGACCCTGAAGTCCCTTTGTGCCTGGGCACTGTCCAGCCACGCAGTCCCCAGCCTATAACATTGCAGGGGATCATTGTGGCCAAAATGCAGGACTCAGCATCTGGACTTACGAAACTTCATCTTATTGGACTCTGCCCATCCATCCAACATTTCCAGGTCTCTCTGCAGAGCCCTCCTACCTTCCAACAGATCGACACATGCTCCCTGCTTAGTGTCATCTGCAAATTTAGTAATGAAAGACTCAATCCCCTCATCCATGTCCTCAATGAAAATATTGAGCAGAACTGGCCCCAGCACAGGAACCTGAGGGACACCACTGGTGACTGACCACACGCTG
>NW_005054464.1:1190003-1206696 GCF_000277835.1 Geospiza fortis
CCCCAGCACAGGAACCTGAGGGACACCACTGGTGACTGACCCCAGCTGGATGCAGCACTATTCACCACCACTCTCTGGGCCTGGCCATCCAGCCAGTTCTTAACCCAGCAGAGAGTGCTCCTGTCCAAGCAGTGGGCTGCCAGCTTTTCCAGGAGGAAGTCATCTGGAACTTCCCTGGTGAGCCAGGACTGTTGGTAAATGATGGACAGTGGCTTTGCAAGTTAATCTGCCAGTTCCCTCATCACCCTGGGATGGATCCCATCTGGTCCCATAGATTTATGAGCATCCAAGTTGCTCAGCAGTTCTCAGACTGCCTCCTCCTGGATAACAGGGAGGACTATTAACCTGAGGACTATTAACCTAAGTCTGACAGGATAACATTCTGCTCCCTGACACCATATACCAAACCAGGAGGACAGTTGTCCTGAGGACAAGCCATCTTCCCACTAAAAACTGAGGCAAAGAAGGCATTAAGCACTTCTGCCTTCTCCCCATCTGCAGTTACTAAGTTCCCTCCTACATCCAGTAGAGAACAAAAGTTGGCCTTATCCTTCCTTTAACCATCAACATATTTGTAAAAACATCTTTAATTATCCTTTCCAAAAGTTGCCAAACTAAGTTCAAACAGAGTTTGGGCCTTCCTAAGTTTTTTTCTATATGCCCGAGCAACCCCCTTAAATACTTCCTGAGAGACCAGACCCTCCTTCCAAAGATTATACAGCCTCTTTTTACTCCTAAGTTCCTTCAAAAGCTCATTGTCCATCCAGGCTGGACATTTGCCTTGTCAACTCATCTTTTGGCACACAGGGACAGTCTGTTCCTGTGCCCTCAAATCTCCGTTTTGAAGCACACCCACCTTTCCTGGACTCCTTTGTTTTTAAGCACTGTTCACAAGGAACTCTGAATAAGTCTTCTAAATAGGCCAAAGTATGTAAGTTCAAAGAATGGATCTGAGAAAATAATTATTTGAAAGAGACATAATTGTTTCTAGGCACAACAGCTTAATACTAGAAGAGTCATCTTTCTTTGTTATATTTTAAAATTCATATTAAAAAGTGTTCAAGATTACTTTGCACATTGTATTATGCCTTGTGTGCTTGTAATTGCAATTTCTTACAGGTACTACTTATTTTTTAAAACTGAGTAGACAACCTTGTCTTTGAGATAAAACCATTTTATGGTCTCAGAATGTGATGAAGATTCATCACAACCTTAGTACATCATTCCAGAGTCACATCCTGTGTTCACTATGTTCAGTTAAATTTGATGTAGTTTTTACTTGCTGTACAAAGGATCCTCAAATTCAAAGTCTTAATAAATCTTCTGTAATCTACATATAATTCTACTAACCATAGATTAGAAGCTTCCTCAAAAGAGGAGGGTCATCTGTGGTTGAACATTGTACATGTTTGTTCAGGTTTCTTCAATTTACAAACTAACCATGTTGCATCCTAGAGTATATATGAATGTGATATGACCTGTCAGGTGTCATGAATGAACTACACAGCTTTGTGAATTATTGTGTCTCATCTGAGCTGGAGTATCTGCTCATGAACACGTCCTTAACTGCACTTACGGTGGCACATATACAACAAAGCACATTAAAATAAATGTTTCATTACCATGAGGGAGTTGTAATGGCTTAACAAGTTTCCTCCCTTAACTGTTGCTATCCATTACTTGGGTGGGTGCTTTCCCTGTCAAATTGAGAGATAATGCAGTTTCATTTCAGATTTGAGATAAATCACATGTATAGCAGATTCAGGATCTGAAGACTTGTAGATTCTGATATATCTAAAGATTAGTTGCAGAGTACTAGTGCCTCTTTCATTGTTTCTCAAAAAATTGATTAATTACTTGGGAAAAGATTGTCAAGATGGCTACTGTTTATGTCCCTTGAAGTTTCTTTATCCTTCTTTTAGATGCATGACTTGAGGCATAATTTTTCACACTAAATTCTACAAGATGGTAAAGTGGCAATAGAGAAATGCAAAAAATTTACAAAGAAGAGAGTAGACAAGTTGCATTTTAGGATTAAGTTTGTGAGTCCTAGCTAGGAGATAAGAGATCTTATTTTCTTCAAATATGAATAAATAGAAATCAAGTAGGAGGTTAGAGAGGCAAAATTCAAATTTATACCCTAGAAGTTTGTTTTGATTTACATATTCTCTACTCCTTTCTAAGAATTTGTTTTAATGAGGGAAACTTTTAAACTGTTGTGTACTCTTTCTATAGAAAATTAGGGGTTGTGTTACATATCTATGATTTTGTGCTTAGATTTGCCTCAACTGAGGAACAGTTAGGAACTGCACTCACAAGAGAAGTATAACTATACATATAACTATAATGAGGAACATTTTTTTTGACAAAAATTTGGGATGTAAAAACTGGTAAATCTTTCCTCTCCATGTTATCTAAATGCTAATGACTTCTGCCTCATTTCATTGTCATAAATACTAAGAGTTAAGAGGAAGAAAATTCAATATCTAAGCGGGGGAGGAGCAGAGGGGAGAAAATTTCTTACCTTCCATCTCCAAATGGCTTGTGGTATTTAAGGAGAAGGGAGAAGAAATATTCTTCCCTTCCATGAACAAATGACTCTTGGAACACAAGGAGAGAAGAAAGCTTCTTTCCTTCCATCTCCAAGCTGCACTCAGCAGAAGAAGATAGGAAAGTAGGAAATTTCTAACCTACCATCTCCAAATGGCTCTTGGTAATCAAGGAGATGAGCCAGCTTCTTACCTTTTGTTTCCAACTAGTTCTTTGTACTTGAGGAAGGAAAAAGAGAATGGAGGAGAAAAGATACAAGGAGGAGAGAAAGGAAAAGAGCCAAGAAGAGAAATGAGGAGAGAAGTAGTTCCTGCCTCTTATTAAGGTCCTCGTCCTCAAGATTTTACCTGACGCCTCAACCCTCCCCTTTTATCACACTTGTCTTTATTACTCACAGGTGCAACCCATTAAAGGCAAGGCTGTTGCCCTTCTTTGGTAATTAGCACACTTGTTAATTATCAGGGGCCAGGTCACCTTTTAAGTTAATTAAGGCTCATCCAGTATTTTCTGGGTTTCTTCTCTTAAACAGTTTCCTAACCAGTTTCCATCAATAAGGGGCCACTCCATGGAAAAGAACTTTTTTATTTTGGAAAATTTTTCTGAATTATATCTTACCCTTTAGCCAAAGAAAAAGGGGAAGCATCAAAGTCATTTTATACCTGCATAGTAAACATAAACCTGGCATGTTTGCTATACAATAGATTTGCTCACTATGAGACCACGAGATTTATTGTGGTTGAAGTCAGACAGCAAGGTGGGTTTGACATATTTTGTCACAAAAAATCCAATATTGTCTAGAGAAAGATTCTATTTTTAGCTCAAAACCAGTGTTTGCCTGCACACACTTGAGTACAGCAGAATAGTCAACTACATGAATTGTATATTTGTGTCTAAGCATGTGTCAGCAGTGTCCTGGCATACCAGGCTTTGTTAACAAAATTGCAGCCAACTGACAAAGGAAAATGATTACTCACCTTTATCTGATATTCGTTAGATCACATTTTGAATACTCCCAGTTTTGGTTCCCAGTGCAAGACATTGGTAAACTGGGTGAGTTGAATGAAGGCCAACAGAATGGTCAGGGCTGGCGCACCTGCCCTGTGAGCAGAAGCTGCAAAAGAGCAGTTGTTCAACCTACAGACAAGATGGCTTTGGTAACACCTTACAGCAGTCTGTCCATATCCACCGGGAAGTTAGCCAGAATGCAAATTCCTCTTATGCTGAGGCATGGTAGATGAATGAGAAACAACAGTCCCAGACTAAAAGAGGAGAAGTTCCAACTGGAACAAATTGTCCAAGAATCTCTGTGAGGACAGCAAAGCACTGTGGCAGGCTGCCCGGGAAGTCGTGGAGTTTCTGCCATGGAGGCTTTAAAACCTGACCCAACAAAGCCCTGAGCAACCTGGTCTAAATGCTGAATTCACTATTGACTCTGAGCAGGATGTTGGAGCAGATGCCTATCTGAGATCACTTCCAACCTGAGAGAGCCCATGGAAGGCCAACTTCCAAATTCTCTCATGATTACGCTTGGGTTATGCAAGCCACTGAATCTATTCCCATTTTCTTAAGGGAGGTCTAAGAGCAGAACGAATCCATGAAAAGTATTAAAGTAAAAAGTATTATTTATTAATTCATTAATAAACACTAATGGTGCCTAAGAAGCATATTAAAATGCTGTGAGGAGAGCAAACAGCTTAAAAGCACTGAAGGAATTGAACTAGAGTTTAGGAATAAAAAAAACTGAAGGAGAGTGATAGTCTTTATTCAGCTGGATCTCAGGGCTGCCAATTCCTGTAACAGCAGTAAGCTTGACATATGCATATGCTTGCCTGAGCCTCAGGGTACATTTTATCAGTAATAACCTTAGTTCCTGGCCCAGGGTACTCTGCCAACATATGCTGGGTTTGAAAGGCCAATTCAAGGTGTTTTTTCTCTAATAAAGGAACAAAAAGAATATCCTTAACCAGCTGACCTATCTGAAGAGATAGAGAATTTGTCCTTTTGTCCGCTTTTATCTGTTCTTGAGTCTGTACTGCAAAACAATAAAACCAATAATATCACAAAAAATAAAACAAGCAATATCGTAAACCAAGGCTTTTGATTTCTGAAAATGATATGTGTTTTCTTGAAAGTTAATTCAGGTGGTTCTTACCCGTTTGGCTTCTTGGCCACGCTGTGTCTCCAATGAGATGTTGATTTCCTCCAAAGCTGCAGTCAGTTATTTCAGGTGCGAAGCCTAGCAAGCTAATGAAAGTAGGATGACAGTCACCTTTGTCTTTAATGACATAATTTTATATGCCCTTGTATTTTTTGACAGTCAGCTCTTCTGTGCTAGAAATTTACTGTGAAAGAAAACTGAAGAGTGATACCTCTTGAAGTTCTAGCTGAGATTTAGTAGCTTGTTACTACTTTGATACTTGATGTATCAAAGGCATCACCTAACATCTAAACCAGGGGTTCAGCATGCCTCTGATTTTTGTCTATAATTGTGACCAATGCTAGCTTGGTCATGTTGAGTAAGTTGGTGTCTTTCTGACATTTAAGAAACTGACAAATCAAAGCCCCATGGAGCTGTTATTTATTTATTTTTAAAAGGTCATTATAAACTGAAGCAATTTGGAACATTGGAATAAAAAATGGTAGAATGACAAGTATTTCCTAAGAAAAAACATAATCAGTTTTGAAAACTTATGCTTGCTGTGGATGAAACTAAAGGACTTTGAGATTACCTTTAATGCTATGAAATATTTCTAGTGCAAATGAGAACAAGTTTCTGATTTCCATAAAAGCTGTTATGGAGTTATCATGCATAGAAAATATGTCCCATGATTACTTCACAATGAATAGGATTAAGGCATACAATCTAAAGGGGAGACATGAGATAATATGCATTAGTAAATTTATAATTCAGATAATCTCTATGCTCCTAAGAAAACTAAGGGTGGATTGGAAATCAATTTCTCTGCACAAAACAAGCTTCCCCTAAATGATAGCATGTGTGCTACGGTAGTATCAATGTATTGTACTTCTTTCTCCATTCCCTCTCCTTTTGTAGCCAAACTTTTGGGTGTGGGATAGAGGGCTTGCAAGAGCTTATAAACCTAAAGTCAGTGATGTCTACAATGCTTCTAATGAACTTTTGAGGAAATACCACAGTCACGCTTCTTTTGGAAATAATGAATTTCTTCATGTAAAGGTAACATGAAGGATGTTTGAAAAGGTGTCATTTATTTCCATGTGCTTGCCACTGTGGCTTATTCTAGTGTTTGAAACCTTCACTGATCACATTTCAGGGCTGTTAAGAGCATTTATTTCTGTTAAGTGGTTTCCAAAAGCCATTCTGATGTTGCTGGTAGAAACTTTGTGGGTATTCCAGATTTTTTGGTTTGTTTGTTTGCTTTGACACTGCAACGTCTAAATATACCAATTTTATACTGAAGAAATTCAACACTATCACAGGATTCTGCAGTGATCAATGTTAACCACAAGTGTTCAGTAAGTGAGATCAATAATCTATTCAGTAATGCTGAGAAAATGTTCAAGTGACTAAAAAAAGTAGAATGATGAATAAAGTATTAATTCTAAATATCCTAAATATCAGTCAAATGATTCCATGATCATTGGAGGGGTAAAGATATCTTTGGATAAGTAATTTCTTTGTACTCTTACCTGGGGCTTTTCCAGCAAGCACACAAGTATGTAGTCTCTAACTCTCGCTCTCTTGCTTCACTCATCAAACTAATAAAATCTTGCTCTGTGTTTCTTTTTCTCAGTCAACATCTATAAATAAAAAGAATATTGGTTTTCCGTTTAAAAGGCTTGAAAATATAGAATGATTTACTAAAAAGTACTTGTGATGGAGGAAATGACTAAGGTTGGGATCAGATACAGACCTGGCATGATATCACAGATATAGACCTGGCAGAAATATAGACCAGGCCCAACTTTTTCACCATTGTCACATATCATTCTTCCTTAGTAACGTTCAGTCTTTAGGAAATGTAAGCTGAAAATTCTCAGGGATTTTTGTTGCCAGGTTTTCTTCATGTGACCTGCTAATCTCCTGTCATAAGAAGAGCCCAACACTTATGCTAAATATTGTCTGGTGTGTGTGTGTGTCACATGAAAAAGAAAATTATATCCACTATAACACCACAATAGTGCTGCACTCTTATTTCTTCCAGATATGAATAAAACATGATCAATATATAACTAACTCATGCTATATTGTCAATGTATAACTTCATTTGAGTACCTTTTGTTGAACTATCTTAATGGACATCATGTAATTGAGAAATAAACACTCAAATTCAGATGTGATCTTGGTTATCAGTTTAAATTCTCCACTGATTACTTAAAATCAAAATTATTTAAATGAGAACAGGTATCCAAGAAATGAGGATAGTTCTGAACAATTTATTGGAGTTGAAGTCATGAATAATTCAGGACCTGCATATCTTTAAATGACACGTCATGAACTAGATTGTTGCAAATTACAAGAGTATGACAATGATATAATATCACATAAATCTGATATTCATCTACAAAGGTTGGTTGTTTGTCAAGCTGTTTGTGGGTTTGCAGCTGACCTTTAAAAACTTGAGGATGAATCAAACTACAGCATGAACAATGAAAGTCTTTCAACAAGTGTAATAAATCTACCCACTTAGAGACTGAGGCAAGTATAATATATAAAACTAAAGACAAGATATAATAGACACTCAGAGCATAGGGAATTAATTCTGAATATAGAGAGATTAATTATAGCTGTGGTCACATTGAGGGTTGAAGATGTATGAATGCATTTGCGTATTTAAGATTCCATACCCTACTTTTAACTGTATCTTGAAAGAAACTATCCTAAAAGTTATCTTTGTGAAACAGAGAACCTAGAACTTCAATCCCTTTACCTTTCGAAATTGTGGTTTAGTCACGATAATTATACTTCAGTGAAGAGAAACTCTACTTCTCTTTTGTGTGATTCTGGTTGAATTCTAAGGTGGGGGGGAGGAAATGAAGAACTTAAAAAAAATTCTAATTGTGAATTTCTGGCAGCTGCATTTTTAACACAATGTGAATGAGTATAAAATGCAGATTGTGAGATCCTTAGGACAAGGACGCTGCTTGTTTGGTTCAGTGCAAGGTCAACATAAGCCTTACAACACTGGCCCATTACTGGGACTCTTCAATGCAAAGTCTAGGAAACATTAATCTTAAAGCTAGTGCCTAGACTTCTCCTGATGCTGAATCATTTCTGTGCTTATAATATTTGCTTAAGGTAGTAGGAGGCTTATTGTAGTTTGCAGCCTCAGTAAACAAACTTATAACTCTTGGCATTTCCCTTTTGCTGTGCAAAGTAGTATAATTTTAAATATTTATGCACTATTTATGAAAATATGACAAAAGAAATGTTGTTCTTCTAAGGACTAATAAGCATTAAAAAAAATCCCAAACAAACGAACAAGCCAAACCAAAACATTAAGATCATTAAAAAATGATTGACAATTGGCAACTTAGAAGATAGTCTTCCCCTTTTTAGTACAAATTGCAGAATTTTTATTTTTCTTTCTAGCTGACAGGTGAAGAATATATACTGTATGTGCTGATTACAGATGGTAATCTTTCCTGAACAAGTCTCTTGCTTTTCTGCTGAAGACCAGAATTGATTGTGATGGCAAGAAAAATTCAAAAGTAGCTGTGTATATGATTTTCTGAGCAAGGAGAAATGAATGTATTTAAAGTATCAGCTTTGAATGTTAAATTTAGTCTTAACATTGCATTACTAGCTGATGAGGTATCATGCTTAATCCATCTGTGCCTGAACCACAGGTTGTGTTTAGTTAAAATGATTGTGCTAAATCAAAACTCAATTTTCAGTGTGGTACATTCAGCCAAACACCAAACATAATCATGTTTAAATTGGGGCTATAAAATAGAGTTCTCATGAAATGTGATGCTGGGCAGAAATAATTTGGCTACGTCCTTCAGAAACTCCAGCTATGAGACCTGAGCTATTTCAGCATTTTGAGCAAACACCAGTGAGTTAAGTTCTCCCTTTGCATTACAGGAGGGCTTTATCCTGATCAAAACTGAGTTTGGTTATATTTATGAACTTAGTGTTTTTCACGCTTACTGGGACACCAAATAGAAAATAAAGCCAACTGAGTATCCAGCAAAATGAGAGGATTTGTAGCTCACAGGTGAAGCTCTGTAGCATGTGTGACTGTGCCTTCCTCCCCCATATGTAATAGGTACATATATTTGTATGGTTTGTTGTTGCTTAGATGACTATCAAATTATAAGAAGTGCTAAATTTACTGCCTAGCTTTAATATTGTAAAGGGGATTTTCCTGTCACCATGGAAGTTTTCTTATCACACATGACAATGTAGGAACTGTAATGCTTTAATTTTAGACTATCTCTCTTGCAGTGTGTGACTGCATTAATCTTTTGGTAAAATAAATATGGTAAGGGGTTTGTTTGTTTAGGATGGAAACTCACATAGAAAAGAGTGCATGCTGTTCTTACACTTTGTGTACAGTGAACTTAGGAAGGCAGAATTATGCAGTAAATTATTACTCTGTGTGTATCACTTTGGAATGGTAAAGAGGCATGAGATACTGAATGCGCTGAACATAAGTGGAGAGACAGCCTGTACTTTGAAAAGAAAAGTCAAAATGAGTAGTCATAATCGTGAAATATTTGTATAAGCATATGCAAATTTCCACCTAAATGTGCAGGCTATCCTCTGAAATCTGTTGGCTTTGTTACTGTAGTAAGATTTGTGCTGGATGATGATGTTTAAGTCTAGGACTCTTTGTCTGCCGTTGTGCCTCTACCTTGATCCAGCTTCCCTTTCCATCTGGCAGAGTTGTTCTGTCAAAAGTATTGAAGAGGTTAGATTAAGCATGGCAGTGGATGCTCAGGTTAGCCAAGCAGACTGTCATGGCTTGAACAAAGTATGCATGATACAAAGTTTTGTAACATTGGCCATGGCATCTGAGTGACATGGAGACTGTTCCAGAAGGTTTTTCTAGGATTGCTGAAAAAATAGTAATTATTTTGAGAAGCAAGGACTGCATGCATTACAGAGACAAGAGTGGTATTTACTACACAGGCATTTGAATTTACAGAAAAAAACCCAAATATTTCAGCTTTTCTGATGGAGAATAAGAATACTACTGTAAATGCTGTGTATATGGACACAGTGTATCTCAAGCTCAAGAAATCAATGCTTCTTAAGTGTCTCCAGTGGAAGCAATGTGGAGTTTAAAAAGAAGACTTACATAATGTTAAAATGAACTGAATTTTCAGTCATTTCTCTTTTTTTGTTAAGCCTACACTGGCAATCTTTTTTTGCTCAACTGTTGCTTAATGTTAATTTTAAAATGTTGCTATAAAACTTTGTACTTTCATTTCTTGTGTACTACAATTTGTGAGAAGATGGAAGAACAATGAAAATTTGTATTTAACAATAATTCAGAACAAGGTCACTATGTTTTTTCTGTCTTCTGTTAAATTAGGCTTTAACAACCACTTTGGAGGCTATTTGTGAATATTTGGATGTAGAAGTTAAATGTTTCAGAAAACTTAATATGTCTGCCTTTGTATCACTAACTATTGGGCTGTTGTCCGGAATTACAAGTGAGAAATATGGCACTTATATATCAAACTTACCCAAAGTTCTAACTGAATAGCATTACAAGTTTTGGAGAGCTTTTAATAGCAAGGAAATAGTGGCTCTGAAGCACATTAATAACATTTGTTCTTGTTTTTCAATGAATGTCAAAGTGCTTGTTTGGTTGAGTATTCTAAAACAGTTTCCCAGGGAAATACTAATGCTAGCCAATCACTCTTTTGGCATCTTTCTCATACAACTTGATATCTTGCAACTGTGATGATCCACTTAAACTATGGAACAGTGAGCTGTGCTGAAATTCTGGAGAGAAACAGTGTGATGGGACTTTGTTTAAAACAGTTTAATATTCTCGCTATCTTGATATATCTTCGTGGTTTTTTTTCTTTTTTAATCTCCAGCCTAACAGCTTAATATTGCTTTTTCGATGCTTTGATTAGTTTTCTGAATTTTACTGTAAAGACAAAAATGAGGAATGTATGAAGAAAGAGCTTTCTACTGGAGGAAAACGTAGCTTTATCATGCTAATCTATGGAACAGTTAGAAAAACCCCTCGCCTTGCCATATTAGCAAAAATTGTGAATTCAGACTCTTCAATCTGAAGTTTCTAAGTAACAGCACTGAGTGATGGAAGAGTGCTAGAAGATACTGATGCAACTGGAAGCAGCTGTATAGCAAATAGAGCTAGGTTGGAGATCCATGGCTATCCCAGTGTTATGCTCTGGCTTGGAAATGGAGAGCAGTTGTGTGGAAGCCAGCCTATCAAAGATCAGCTGGACCTTACTGTACCGAAGAAATATGCCTTCCCTCTAATTTTGCACTTATCTCAAGATTTTGCCAGCCTGGGCAAAAAGCCTCTAAATAATTGTAGAGGCTTTAAGAGCCTGTTTGAAAGAGGTGGGAAATATAATTAACTAATTTCTAATTATGCTAACTGTTGTAATAACAACAGATAACATATCAGATTTTTTTTTTTTTGCTATTTTTGATACTTTCTCTATGCTCAGTTTTATCTGGGCTTCCTCACTGCCACCTCCTACCTTTTCCTTCACTCCTCCATCCCCATTATTTCTACCCTGTATGAATCCTCAAAAGAATAGATATACTTTGTCCTATCAACCTCCAAATTCACGTTATCATTTGTGTCAGACAGTGTTTCCACTGAGGCGTGTGGGTTGTAGATGAGTGTGTGTATATAGATGTGGGCTTATTTTGTGAACAGATCAATAGTTCTCTTTATTTCCATTATTCTACCTTATGAACATTGGCATGCTCATTATATTCCATCTGGGAAAACCTTACAGAAGATTTTCAAGACTTTTGTTTTGAGATGCTGTTTCTTCATCAGTAATCCCATTCCCACCATAATATTTTGTATAATAGGTAGAGAAATAATTTATTCTAAGACTGTAGAGTGCATAGGGGCATTACTTAGGCAATGCTACTTGTGACTAAAGTGATGAAAAAAAGGAGCAAATAATGTTGATTTTTGGTGGATTTTCTTAGTCTAAACACATTAATTTCTTTTGTTGTAGTCCACTGAGACAAAGAGTTTAGTATTGCAAAAAAAGCCCAGGTAAATAAATGTGAACTTAAAGACAGGAAGCAATATTTAGGCTCAGTTTTGGCTTCCAAGATGAATAAACCCATCTTTTGGAATATTGAGCATCATGCAGTAGCAAGAGTTCATAGTGCATGACTTGGACATAGTGAAAGATGCCTTGAGTAACATGCTTATACATGGTTTCCATGAGTACTATGTAACAGCATAGCAAAAAATTGAATTCTAAGATCACAAAATGTATAAGATTTCAGTAAGATTAAAAAAAGAAGTAATGGAGCCTTTTTGTAGCAGACCTGTGTTCCTGAAGTGTCATTTAATTTCCTTCCAATGTTGCAGAGTACCGTCATCTCCTAGCAATGAACTTTCAGTCGATGTTATAATTTAATTCTGACAAAACAAGTGCTTTTTAAAAAACTTCATTCTGAGATAATAAAGGCTTCACTTCAAGTATATCCTATAGCAATACAGCCCTTTAACAGCATTGGAACTAGCAGTGAATATGAATTATTCCTGAATGCAAACCACTGAGCTCCAGAAGCATGATGTGTCTGGTTCAGGGCACATGGCTATTCTGCTATTTTACTCTGACTGTTAGCTTCCAAAGTAAATGATGTCTTTATCTCATGTATTCATCAAGGCATTGTGCTGTGTCTAGTTTATAGAATTTGGCTTTGCTGCTTCCATTCATCTTCTACTTGTCAGGCAATGTCTAGTACAAGGGTAATTGATAAAGAAGTGTGAACTCAACTGAATAAGATATATAGAGTGACCATGCTTTGAAAAATGTGTACAATGTTATTTATTAATAATAAATATGTTTTGAGCATGATTTGTCACTCTGGATGACAGATGACATTTCTCAGTTGGTGCTGTGAGGAAAGTTGTTACAGCTATGAGATGAAGGATCATAGAATACCATAGGTTGGAAAAGACCTCTAGGGTCGCTGAGGCCAAACATTTTCCCAACAATTCCAAGTCCATTACAAAACCATGATCCTAAATGCCACATCTAAACATCTTTTAAATAGCTCCAGGGATGGTGGCTTCACCTCTTCCCTCAGCAACCTGTTCCAGTGTTTCATAATCCTTTTGGTGAATTTTTTTTTTTTTAATAATCCAATCCAAATCTCCCCTGGTGCAACTTGGGGATAGCACCCAATTTTGTGTTATCACAAACACACTGAGGGTGTCCTCAATCCCCTCATCCAGATTATGGACTGGCTCCAATACTGAGTCATGTGTAATACCACTTTTGACTGGTGGGCAAATAGGTTTAATTCTATTCAGCACTCTTTTGGCGTGTTCATCCAGACCAGCTGCTTTATGTTAATTAATGGGCAGCAGTCATTATTGTAATATAGATGTAGTACAGGATTGTGTGTGCCAGATTGCTTGTGACTTTCTTAAAACAGACTGTGCTTTGAAAATTGTATAAAGGCAAAAAGATGTGTAAATTAGTTTACAAAGTTCTAAATATTACACTGATATGCATTAAAATGTTTTGCTGTAACTTAAGTTGCTGTAAGGTTTGAAAAAAATATGTAGTTTGAAATCCAAAGTATGCATTCAATCTTCTACTTCCAAAGTATATAGTTCCTCTTTGAGCAGCTGTCTGCTTGCTTTATTTCTTTATTAAAAATCCATGTTTTTGTAGCCACTCGTTTGTTAAAAAGCACATATGCTGATTGGGAATTGAAATCTTTACTTAGTATTTTATCTCATTCCTAAAAGTTTTGATTAAATTGCTCTGCTTTAGAAATTACAGTGTTCTATTAGTAGAGGGCACAATGAGCTTTTGGCTGGTGGGTATTTCTCTTCTTATAATACTCTTCACGGTATGAATGAAACATAAGGCTTTTATGCTAAATCTCATCTTCTTGCTTGGCATACAGAGCACTTTGGCGCTTTAAACACTTTGGTAAAGAGCGGCAAAAATATGCATTTGCTAACACTCTTCTTAAATTGGTCATGAGTTTCCTCTTCCTTTTGCAATGCTGAAGATAACTTCATTGCCACTAAGTTATCACTAGAATTGCTGGAGACAAAATTTCTGAGAAAATTTTCTGGCAATGTTAAATCTCCAAAGTTTAATGCAGAACATAAAATTGAGAGAAGCTAAGCCCTTGCTCAAAATAAAGTCAAACCTAGTCTTTCTCATAGACATCCTGTTATTGTCAGAAAGCATTCATTTGTCTCTCAAAAACAGACAAAGCTGCAGGTTTGTATGTTTGTCCTGTTAGTTTCTAATGGATTGTTGGAATATGTGGAATGGATGTTGGGTGTAGGAGTAAGTTGGGAAGAAGTGCAAAAAGGAGGTAAACACGGAAAGTATACAATCTGAACAAGCCAGAAAGGACATAGGCTTCTTTTTTGCTTAAATTCTGTTATTTAATCTTATAAAACAGCATTCAAGTTTTACAGTTGCTCAATCCTTTACAGTTGTTCAATATTTACCTTTTGTAACTATTTTGAAATTTGCCCCCAAGGTATACCTTTTGCATACCACTTTTGTAGCAGATACTTTTAGAGTTCTGAGTACGTTTTAGACTTCTTGGTTTGAATGTTAATGCTTGTAGTTCTTTTTTATCAAATTATTTTATTCTTTAATTTGTTTTTAAAATTCATTGATTTGAGCATGCTTACTATGAACAGGCAGATCTGTGAGTAAAACCAAGAAGAAAACTATATCCACAGGTAAATTAATGACTGTGATTATTTAACTCTGGGTTGTACAGAAAATGGAGCTCATCTAAAAAAAAAAGCACTTGGGATTTAAGTCTGAGAGAGTTTAATGTGTGCTCAATGGCCTCGTGGTTACAAAGCAGTAATGAAATGTTTTGCCAAGGTTGTAGTCTTCAGTAAAATGAGTTCTTAAGATGTGTATTGCTGTCTCTATTGAAAGTCTGCATTCAGTTTTTACCAAAATAGAAAGCAAACTTGTTCTGAGCTAATGTTTATCTAATTGCTTTAGTTAGCCCCAAATACGATATTACAACAACACTCCTGGAAAAACTGTTTGATTATTCAGCTTGTGGGTTTTCTTAGCTCACCCTAATGTCCTTTGTTCTAGTTTAAACTCAGGTTCCGCTTTATTTATATTCCAGACTGGAAGAATATATAATTTGCATTCTCTAGCAGAGATGTGTTGAAGACTTCCTTTTTTTTACAGGCTGAGATGTATATTCTGTTTTCTCACAGATTGTGTCCTTGAAATCCTTTCAACATTCTTGCTCCAGTGGGTTAAGATCTCTCCAACTACTCCTTTGATTTGAGATGTGACACCTCAAACTGGATGTTATTGTTCTGATAGCTTTGCTAATGGCTGGTAAAAAGGAAAGACTAACTTTGGTGTCCTCTAGGTTGTATTTCACCTTTTGTGCATTGTCAGGCTGATTGACTTTTCAGTCATGATACTTTACTTAAGGTTATCTCAGGATCCATTATAACTTATGACCCTTAAGGGCTTTCACCTAGCCAATTATGCTGAATTAATTTTACAAGACTAAAAGCTCCTCACATCTGCAATTTAAAAGATATATAGTAGTTTGTGGGTTTTTTACTTTTCTGAAGACACTTCAGCTCCAGGTCCTTTTCCATTTTTGTCCTGTGAAAACACCTGAGGTTGGATGTGGAACAGACCTTTTCAGATATGCCTGTCATGAGTCATTACATTTAAGTGTGCTAAAGGAAGATAGTGTATATTTCCAATCTGTTATGCGTGTTCTTTATAATGGCCCCATGAAGGACGTGACTGACTTTTAGCTGGGTCTCAGACATGACCACATCAAGAGCTTGCTAAGATAGAGATGAGACTTTGGTTGTTTGTCCACATTTTAAAGATATGTCACTTGTTTCATAGAAGTAAACTAGACTTATTTGTCATGATAAAATTACTTTAATCTGATTTTTTTTTCTTCTCCAAAGGTTTTATCATGTTCAAATATTTGCTTCTGTATTTTTTATGAATTTAAATTCATATGGCTGTTCTACAGTATCTTCATTGCTCCTAAATCTTTTTTTTAAGAGAGGAAATATTTATTCTTTTTCAGTCATCTGGATGCTTACAATCTCCCACCATGTTCACTAATTTTTATTGTGAATAACTTGGAGAATTCTTGGTAAAATATTGGAATAATAAATCCATGCAGCTTTGGAAACATTTGAAAGAATTCTCCAAGATATCCTTCTACTAAAGGGATTTTATCCTGCTGCTTCTGGTATTTACTTAGTCATCTCATTGCAAGTTGTCTTTTTAATTAAAGCAGGCAGAAGAATGTTAACCTTTGTCCTTCTCAGGGGCTTCTTGTCCTGCAGTATTTTATACTCAGGTGAAATATGCCTCAAATTGAGGTGGAGGTTACATAAAATGACTTTGGGTTAAAAATAAAAGTTCAATAGTAAGTCAGTAGTAGGTTTTTTACAATCTTTGGTTAAAATTGCAGATATATCCTGAGGTTGTATTTGCCTATTTTTTTCCTTCTTTTCTCACCAACAAGTTAATGGGGCTGGTAGAGCTGCAAACACTGAATGCCTGACAACCAGAACATCATTACCTGCCACCCACAGTACAATCCTGCCACTAAAAGTTCAGCCCTGTTTGCTTCCAAGACTTGCTTTCCTGCAGGAGGGAAATGGTCTGTTGCAGAATGAGAGATTTAATTTCATTCTGCCCTGCCATGTAGAGCAGATATTTGTGCTGTGTACTGGTAATTTCTAACACCTCTGTTTGTCTGGGTCTTTAGATGTAGTAGGAAAGTAATGGGATATGTAGATATCAGAAGTGTATATAGACCTTTACATTTTGAGAAAAATCAGATTTTCAGATTAAAAAAAGTTAATACTGATCCCCTTCTTTAAGTCTCAGATGAACAGAAAATGTGTCCTTTGCTAATATGCAACTAATAACTTCTCAATTTGCAACCAATTTACTCCCCCCCCCCCCA
>NW_005054464.1:1206706-1208259 GCF_000277835.1 Geospiza fortis
TTGACAGTGGAGGTTAAATTGGAGCTCTGATTGATTCTTTCCTTTCTCAAAGTACTTTCATGGTATTTTTAATAGTTAGAGAAATGCTCAAGTGGGATTTCAAATACTCTTGATGGTGCTACTTAGAAACCACACAATTTGAGAGGGAAACCTCCTAACCTGGATTTGAAATTAAAAAAATAAAATAAAAAATCTACCTATTAGCCAAAGCACAAACAGGATGCAAACAGGAACCCACATAGCCCTAATCCCTACTATAGAGAGTGAACACAGTTTAAGACCTTAATACTTTTTCACTGGTGGTTGTTTTTGTTGCAAAAAGCAGTATCTCACTTCAGAGAATTTCAAATTCAGCAGAGACAAAACCTGAATTAATTACTGAGTTTTGTCATTAATTGTGTTGTGTAGTCATGGTTGTCTGCCAATGCTTAACTGTTTTCCCAGGTCTGTCCTTTCAAACTTGAATGCAACTGTCATGGAAACTCTTGTAAATGCCATAACCTAGAAATATGCATATAATTAAATGAGTAATTTATTACTAAAAGCATATCTTCTGTGTTTCACTTTTACTATCAATATGGAAATGAAGAGAGAAATATATTTTTATAAAGCATTGTGCACTCATAGTCTAACGTTTATTTTTCGCAGGTTCTTTCTGAAAGTTACAGTCCCTTACTTAGAACAGCTAGTAAATGCATTTGTGTTTTGGTTTTAAAGTGCCAACACAGACCCGCACAAAGTGCCCGCACAAAGTTAGGGGTTGAAAATGTAGCAAGGATTGCATTTCAGTTTGTAAGGTTTTTCCTGGATCGAAACTATTCAGTGTACACAGAGGAAAATGGGGTAACAGTTAATCTGTCCATCATTAATTGCAGGCATTTTCTAGCTCTTTCCATTTCAGTAATGCTTTTGAATATCTCATAGTATGGACTATCCAAATGAAAAATCTTTTTCTATTATATGTTGTCTGGATTTTTACCTCAAAAGATGATCTGACTCTTCGGTTGGGCCCATTTTAATTTTAGGTTTCTAGAAGAAACCTAGGTTCTGCAGAGAAATTTTGATTCCTTTAAGATACAGTTTTTGACCCCTGCATTTGTGTTTCCAGAATAACATAGTGAGCTGCCTAATGTGGCTTCATGTACTTTTTTGTTTCTGAGCCCCCGCCCACTCCCCACCTCCCCCAAATTGTTGACTGCTTTGCATTATATTTGACATGCTTTGAGGCAAGCATGCTTCACTTGCTGAAGGCACGTCAATCCTATAAAACTCTTTGATGCTAAACAATGATAGTGGTCTTTTCTTTATTTCCAAATGACAGATTTAAAACCTGTAATTTTAAACCACCTGCTGTCAGAGTAAGTAGTAGTTTCACAGTCTGGTCTGGTGATAGATTTTCTTTCATGTACATGTTTTGATACATTTTTCTTTCTTTTTCCATAGTAGTGGCCCATGTTTCTGTAGCAACTTCCTGCCTAGTTAGCTTCACTATAATTAAATATCAAACAAAAGATCATGGCTTATTGCTTTGTCTTTTTCTCTTTTATCTACTT
>NW_005054464.1:1208311-1319512 GCF_000277835.1 Geospiza fortis
TTGAAATATAAATTAAATATTTGAGCTGAGAATTTTTAACTGGAATTAAAAAAAAATAAATTAAGAAGTCATCGCTTGTTATTTACACATTAAACAGCACCTAAAAATTTGGAACGGATTTGTTTGTATTTGAGTAGTCCAGATTTAAACATGTCCTTTCCAGAAACTTCCCTTCATATGAAGTAGATATTATAAATTCAGCCCATATACATGTTAGTCAGGAAATGGGGACTGCTACTAGATAGAAATCTAATGTCCTGTGTCCAGACTAAAAATTATTTGATTTCCTTTGGGTTAAAACTCTGGTATAAATGTTTATTTTATCCTTCAAGTCAGGGCAAGGAGATGATGCTTTTGCATCCTGAGATGATCTGTTGGGACTGGTAGTGATCCCAGTTCAGGCACCACTGATAAGAAGATGCAGAACGCTTTTGGAAGAAGCTGTGAAACCATGATGGGGGAGAAAGAGCAGCTGCTGCATGGAAATGGGTCTTTAACGGAGGAGGCAAATTCTGAGTTTTATGACTTTTCATGCTAACATAAACTTGATTTTTTTAGATAAAGCTCCACCTATTTCTCCATGTTTTCCCGCGTATGCTCAGTAGTGTAGCACTTAAATAATGTAATGTGCAGCCCTTGGCTCTATTATTATTAAAATCAAACCCACAAACATGAGAGTTAAATATCTTGTTCATATAAGAATATGTCTTTGTCCTAATATAAAAATAAATTTTGTTTGCATGCTGCTTATAGAAGTAGATGAAAGCAAAATTTAGATGCCTATCCAATCTAATCAGGTACAGTTTTGGATCTGACTGTTTGTAATAATTGATCTTTCTAATTCCAACATCATGACTACATCATGTTCAGAGAAATATGGATTTGCCTCTAAAAAATCCACCCCAAAACAAGAAACCAACAACACAAAATCCCTAAAACCTAAAAAATGACCTCATTTAAAATATTCTTTCTACTACTCAAAAAACCACGGAGGGAAACAACAGTATATTTTGTGCAGTAAAATAAATAATTTTTGATTATAACAAGAATATTTTGCTGATTTTTTTTTAATTTCACATTTATGAAATTCAGAGCTATTTTTCTTTAGAAAAAGACATGCTGCTCTGATATTCAATTATATTTAAAGCTATTATGTCTAGTGTACACTTACTTGTAGACACATCTAGGTGTATTTATGATCATTCATAACTGAAGGAAATGCTAATTGTATTTGCAAAAGCTAATAAATATAATTTTTAAATTATCAAATAACTGCAGTTTTGCTCATGCTCCTGCTGGAAGTAGACATTTTGTTATTTTTATGTCTGTGCTTAGAGAAAATGCCTGCTTCCAGCTTATAGCTGCAGAGGGCATTGGGGAAAGTTTTTATTATTGTTAAAAATGTGGCAGGACCAACATCTAAGTTACAAGGATGTGAGCAAAATAAGGGCTGGTAGCCCTGGTTGCTGTCTGTGGGGACACTCCCCAGCCTGGATCCCTGCAGCTCCTGGGGAAGTGCCCCTCAGCTGCTCCCCAGCCACTGCCAGCATGAAAACAGCAAAGCAATCCCTACAGTGAGGGAGAAATCTGCCCTGCTCACTGCAAAAAGGGGTAAGGAATTGAATAGACTTACATATTCCTTTCTGAGTCTCCCACTCCAGTGTCATTGTCAAAGCCAGCAGGATACACTTCATATGTTTAGCGCTGAGTTAAAAACAAACAAAATCTGATGAAAGTAAGTCATAACCTGGAAAGGCTGATTCTTTGGTATCCATCAAGGTCCTTGCAATATTTTTTGGATGTTGTTAGAACCATCTTTCTTCTGTTTTTTCTTCTCCTGTCCTCATCACTTGATTTTAGTAGGTTTCTAATCACTGTGTGCAATCACTTCTTTGCTTATTTAGACACTTCAACAAATCTAACATGCTGCCAGTCCTGTTTCTATCTTCTTCTGCATTTTGACTGGTACAAGAAGACAAAAAAATGGGTGATTTTCTGTGGTCAAATTGACCTGGTCTAGGGTATGTTACTATTGGGTTAGCCTGCATACAGGTTATAATTTCTTCTGTTACTGAGTTCCTTGTTGGTACTTGTGTGCTTTAGTTATTTAGGAGCCTGCCTTATGGTTCAAATGTACCTGTATATGTTCTTAGATGTCATAACATAAAATTTATTTGGATAAAATATAAGGCCCAGTAGACAGCTAAGAGTGCAACAAAATTTCTCCATTGTAATGTTTCAGTATTCATCAGTATCCTGTGATTCACTTCCTTCTGAGACAGGCACTGCACTTCTACCTGCAGGTAACTAATTTTCAGTGTGCTGCACAATCAAGGATGAGTGCATTGGGCAGATGTTTTTTTTAAAGTTCCTCTCATGTGCTTTAAGTCTCCAGCTTTGGTGGTGTTTTGAATCTTCAAATTAAATTTCAGTCTTTCAATTTAAAATGGAATACTGAATATTTTTTTCATCCCTTTCCACCTAAAAATAGGGAAAACTGGTGAGAATCTCACCTTGGGAGGTGGTCCCAAAGGTGTTCTTGATGAGAATCCAAAAATTGCTGGGGACTTGTTTTTGTTTTGAGTGTGTAGCTAATGAAATTATTTGGAAGAAGACAAGCCAAAAAGTCTGTAGCTGTAGGTCTATACTTTATGTTATAAATTTGTTGAACTGTAAGCTTACCGTACTACTAGGGTAACTATAAGACATGAGAACATACTAAAAGTAAATAATTGGTGAGGCCTATTTTATGGTGAGAGCTTTCAGAATCACTGGGAATCAACCAAATATCTCAAGCAACCTCAGGTAGTGGAATTGCTGTGGAATTAGAGGATCTTGCAGCAGAAGGGCTATTTGGATAGGATAAGGAAAGGCTGACCTTGCAACTACTGCTAACAGAATAAAGATAAATAAATAAGCAAATAAATGGTGTGTGTAGGGGGGTAGTTACCTGAATATGCTACCTCAGCATTCTTGAATAAGGAAAAATTTTTGAAGTAATAAAAAAATAATTTTTCTCTCTGAAATGGGAAATGTTTGAGAGCTGCTGAAGACTAATGAGACCAGTTCTGAAATAAAATGTCAAAATGAAACATTATATTTGAGATTTATTTTTCCCCCTCATGTTTTCCTAGAAATGTAATTTTGGTGAGTGCAATATTGCTCGGGTCTTCCTTCTCTCATGCCTTCATAACTTCTCTGTTTGCAAGTTTGACACTCCCAGTGGGCCTGCAGACAGCTGTTACTTTAAAGTGCAAGCAGCATCCGTGGAAACTGGCAATTGGATCTCTGTATTTATTTGCAAATACCTTATTGACTGTTCAATCTGGATCTCATTAACCTAAAATGATTCCTTGGGGTAGCATAGGGGCTCTCAGATGTCAGAACTATTGCATGAATAAAAGACGCAGCAGAGGAGGTCTGAGATAAGGGAGACCCCACAAAACAACAGAAAACTCTGGTGCTGGCCCTGTGACTGGGAGAACAAAATTACCAATTACCCGTGCAAGTTTAAAATGTCTCAGCAGTCTAAATGTTTTGGCAGTCACGCCCCATCCCCACCTTGTGTACCCAGTTCTAGGTGGTGTGGCATTGGGCTGCAGGCTCTTGGAAAAGGGTCTTTCTTCTTCCCTGGTGTCTTTTTAAAGATGCAATAAAGCACTTTTAAACTCATTGCAGAAAATTGTAAGTGATGGCTGAAACCCAGTTTCAACACATCAAATGCCCAGAAAAAAAAAAGTGAATATTATAGAATTGTACTGTTTATAGGTGTTCCAGCAATGGTTTTATTTCTAAAAGGTAAGACTGCACATTGTCCCATCTGTCTGCTTTCTTAGTCACTGGTTTGTCTGTTTATTAGCAAGACACAGTTTTGCAGTTGTATCAGGATTAGGTTGGAGGAAGAAGGAATTAGTTGGATGGCGGGTTTTTGTGTAGTCAGTTTTGGCGGGGGGGTTTGTTCATTTTGTTTCCCTTGGGTTTTCAGAGAGTTGTGTTTTGTGCTGGTTGTTGGCTGTTGTTGATTTTTTTGTTATTTTTGGCCTTATAATGATTAAGTGAAGAATTTTAAATTATCTTAAGCTGATTTTGGGTGTGTTAATCCCAAAATGATCCAATAAGGCATTAAGAGGTGATGATTTCAGAAGTTCATTTTTGGTCACTAAATTCCTAAAGTGAACTGATTCGTGGTATTTGGGATGAGGACTGTATGCACATGTACGTGTGTAAATTGGAAACTGATTCCAGGCATCACAGGAAGCAACTTTTTCCACAGCAGAAAGTGATGAATAATTCAACAGTGGAAAACTATACAGGCAGACTATCACTGTTCCCCAGTCCAGCATGACAAGTTGTAAAGTGTCCACAGAAATGTAGGCCAAAACAAAAGGCCTACTAGTTTGGTGTTTTCTTAATGTGCTGACTTTTCAGGGCTTGGTTATTGACCAACATGATTTATTATCCTGAATTTTACCCTTCCCCAGTCTCAACAGATACTTTTCATAATGGAGTTAGAAAAAGTTAGGAGGACTGCATTCTATTTGAGTGGATTTTGAAAAGAAAAGGAAAAAAGGGAGTCCCTCCAGATGACTGATTAACTCATAGAACAATACAAGTGTAAATACCACTTTTTAGAGTCCTGATATAACTGCTAAAATGTAGGCAGCTACTTCTTAGGGGTTTTTTATTATCTAAAATTCCATTTATTTTTAAACCTGTATGGATATAAGTATTACAGAGAGAGGAAGGTTATGTACATTGCAGAGAGATGTTGGGAAATATTTTTCTATAAAGACATGTTTTGGCATCAAGTTTTATGATGAACTGATATATTTTCTGGTAAAGGGAGGGGAGTTTAACTGATCAAAACATGTCATTAATACTTTCAAAAATACAGAACCTTATTAAAGTAAGAACCATCATTCTGCATAAATCTCTGTAAATTTGAGTCTGCCATAGACTAACATGTTCTAAATATCTCAAGAAATCCATCCTTTCTCATTCCAACCTTTCTACTGCAGAAAAAATGTGAGGATGCCAGGATGATCTAACTCCTACTGCTTCAAATCAACCTATGAAAAATGTGTTGTTTTTCTTTTTTTAAATCCTTTTACTATATGACCATTCCCACCTGAGTGAGTTAGGAACAAAATGGGAGGGAAAGCAATAGAACTATTAAGGCAACCATGCTTTTAAAGGAAGGAAAAACTAGAATCTTTTGTATCTCCGTTGTACCAACCTGCCAGTTAAGTTTTAGTAATCCTTTCCTTCCTCTGCTTCCAACCCATTTTCTGTAAGTGCTGTGCATCTGTGACTATAAGGTAGACATAAACTTTTGGATGGTTTCTGAGGATTAGCTTTAGGTTTATCTGCCATTACATCATCTGTATGGCTCACTAGACCTCAGTCAGCCTGGTCTGCACTAAAGATGTGTGACTGATGCAGCTGGGTGCACAGGTAGGCGACAGGGTCAGAAGCGGTAACACTGCAGCAATAATGTTTCCTCCTGCTCTGGAGCTGGGCAAAGCTGTGCTCACACCTGCAGAGAAGTCATGCACACTGATTTGTGCAGTGGGGGCATTGGCAGTAGCTTCTTTCTAGAGCTTTTTAACTGCTGGAGTGAGAATTAGCCATAAACTAAATGATCCAGTTAGCCATGAAGAAAGCACTACTTGATTTCCTTTTCTTTGTGTTCTTTGCTCTTTTCATTTGTCCTGCCTTCCCCTGACCCCCATTTTAATATGGATCCTTATGTGCCTGAATTTCTGTTTTCCCTCTGCCTTTGAACTATATCACCAAGTTGCTGCTTCCACACTCCCTGAGCTCCTGCAGCAGGGAGCATTGATTGTTCAGTGCAGGATATATCTTTACTTTCCTTTTTTTTACTGGGGTTGTAGGATGGAGAAAAGGTGTTAACAGCAAAGTGTGATCAGGCAGTAGCGAGATCAGTTCTTTCATTTGTTGCAAGTGTGTTGGTCTCTTCTCCCAAGTAACAAGTGCTAGAACAAGAGAAAAAAATCCTCAAGTTGTGCCAGAGGAAGTTTAGTTTGGATATTAGGAAGAATTTCTTCAATCAGGGAGTACTCAAGTATTGGAACAGACTACTCAGGGAAATTATTGGGTTACCATTCCTGAAGGTATTTAAAAGCCATGTATATATGGCACCCATGGGTGTGGTTTAGTGCTGGGTTGATAGTTGGAATCAAGGGTCTTAGGTATCTTTTTCAACCTAAATGGCTCTATGATTCTGTGATTCTAAAGCTTTTTGTTCAATATCACTGCAAATATGGTTCAAATACAGTGGTCACGGGATGCCGCAACTCTCAAAGACATGTAGTAAAACACAAAGAAGTTTTTCAATAATACAGCTGTAAATCCTTGCTAAAATCTTTGAAGATTAAAATCTGAGATATACAACTTGCCCAAACCGGAGAAATGTTTTCCACAAGATGAGGAAGCATGGAGATTTCTACCATGGAGTCAAACCCTTGTTATGTTACATCCCTGTTGATAACACTTGGACTATTTTTCCTTTGCAATTCAGTTTACAAATCAGATATTTGGAAGTTTGCCTGAAATGTCTAAATGGCTGCATTTGGCTGAGCTATGGGTAACTGAAAATGAGGCCTTGAAAAGGAAACTATTGAGTAAACCTTACTTGGGTAACAACACACTACTGTGTTTTCTGCAAGTCCTGCCATTGCAATCAAAGTAGTTATTTGCTTTGAAACAAGCACAAGTTAATCTAGTTCAAATATCCTTCCATGAGCTTTAACAAAAATAATGCTTTTTTTTCTAAGTATTAATCGAGATGTATTTATAGATATCTCTATCCAGTATAAAATAATAAAGGTTTTTATATTTATCTGTTTCTGAAAACTGTTATCATTAGCCATTTTTTTCTTATAAGTGTCATACACTGGAAGACATTGTTACAAGTAGCTTTGTTTTACAAATAGTAGCATAAATATGACCTTATTTATCATATTACTTAATTAGCATCATGAAATGTAAAAATGATGCAGCTGTCCACATATCTTCAGAGAAATTAGCTAATTTGTATATTTAATCAGACTTAAGACATCAGTTATTTCTTCTGTAAACAATGTTTATTCAGTCAGTGGTTTTGACATGCTAAAAAAGATATCCCCATTCTCATTATATTTAGAATAAAAGTAAGCTATTATACAGAAGAAATAATTTTCCTCCATCCATTTTCCAAAGAAATAGGGACTTCATTTGTACACTTACTGAGGGGTTTTACTAGTCTCTTCAGTCTTGCTTTAGACTTAGACAATGCTATAATTTGTTCTATCTTCATATGATATATTGTGGTCAGCAAAATCAAATAAAATTTATGAGCCTCATGAGAGTCACCGGTGCTTGACACATGCTTGATAGTTGATTGTGGTCAGTTTAGTAAGTGAAGATATGTGGAGAGAGGAAAAAAGAAGTGATGCAAGGGACATCATACATCACCTCCCATAAGCAGACTGATGCCCGGCCGAGTCTACGAGCAATGGCTATTCTGGAAGACAAAAATTTTTTTACTGCTACTCAGTGTTATATGGTGTAGAATATTCCTTTGGCTATTTGAGTTCAGGTGTCCACTGGCTGGGCATGGGAAGGGTAGCACAGTGAGAAAAAGAAAAAGCTGTGAAAACACTGTTCAGCACTAGCCAAAACATGGGTGTGTCACTGACACCACCCTAGTCACAAATCTGAAATACGGCATTCTACGAGCAACTACGGATAAGCTTAATTCCATCCCAGCCAGGCCCAATATAAGAGTGTGACTAAAGAACAGGTTCTTTTTAAAATTTAAATACATCTTTGTTCATCTTATTATTCATGCTTTGATAAGCCACTTGGAATGTCTTGTTAAGGTTTCCACCATCAGTTCGGCTCCAGTGAGGGGAGAAGGATTGCAGCACAAGCTTCTTTTCCACAGCAATGGATAGATAGTTTCACATTTTCCTATTATATTATTTTTCTTGTTGAAAAATACAGCTATCTCTTAACATGACCATCTCTTGGTCCCCGTCCAAATGCTGTGTAACAGCTCTTTATGCTTCTTTGACAGAATCAAGAGGTTCATGGCAATCATCTAATATTCCCACTGGGCATCTGTCTGTGCTAAGACAACCCTGTGGTTTTAAGGGAAGGAATCTTAAACTTAGGAACCTGTTCTGTGAATGTGCAGTACTCAATTATCAGTAATGATGAGGAAATAAGGGAGAAATATAGGAAAATTTTATCTTAATCCTGTGGAATCAATGGAATTCTCTCTGGGATTGCTTTACCTTCCTCTGTGTCTGGTTTTTATTTATTTTTAATTTTCAATCCTGTAAAGAAAAAGAAGTTGCATTAAAAAATGTAGTCCTTTATAGCACTGGAGTCCAAAATAATATCTGTGAATTAAACTCTACCTAAGCTAATAAAACCTTCTGCACACATGTGAGAGCACAATACTCCATTGTGCAGAGAACGAAACATCCAGCCTTGCAAAAGTTTTTCTTTTATCTCTTAGTATTGCTGGACATGCAAAGACCTGAGTGTTCACTTTCTCTCTTCTCACTTTGAGAATGTTTGTGGATTCTGTAAATAATGGATGAATAACCTGCAGATTGAGCAATAGTTCAGGCTTTTCAGAATGGATTTGAAGCACCTGGTGCTGAGGAAAGTATGAGTACATTGTAGGACAAAGTGGTGCTTCTACCAATTGTATAAGTTATCATAGTATTATAGTACCAATAATATGCTCTTTTTTCCCCCTTTTAATATTCAGAATACTTTAGACTGTGGAAGAAAATTACTAAACTGCTGCTTGTACTTTGCCTGTGTTCCAGAGGGGTTGATTTGACAGTTTTTACCACCAAGAAAAAGCTCCTCTGGGACTATGCTGTTACCCATGTGTGTCATCGTCTGGTTATCAAGGGTTATTGGAAATGTCTCTGCCCAAATAGTGTGGCCAGCGGACCAGGGGAGGGATTGTCCCCCTGTGCTCAGTACTGGTGAGGCTGCATCTTGAATCCTGTGTCCAGCTCTGGGCCCCTCAATACAGGAAAGACACTGAGGTGCTGGAGTGTGTCCAGAGAAGGACAATGGAACTGGGAAAGGGTCTGAAGCGCTAGTCTGATGAGGAGAGGCTGAAGGAGCTGGGATTGCTTTGCCCAGAGAAAAGGAAGAGACCTTATTGCTGCCTACAAGTCCCTAAAAAGACATTGTAGCCAGATGGGGTTTGGTCTCTTCCAAGTAAGAAGCGATAGGACCAGAGGAAGCTGTCTCAAGTTGCACCAGGGGAAGGATTAGTTTGGATACTAGGAAAAATTTCTTCACCGAGAGATTTGTCAGACATTAGAACAGGCTGCCTGCGCTAGTCCTTGAGTCAGCATAGATGTGGCACTTAAGGACATGGTTTAGTGGTGGATTTGGAAATGCTGAGTTAATAGTTTGACTCAATCATCTTAACAGTCTTGCCCAACCTGAGATTCTCTGATTCATTCCTATGATCCTGAGTTCCAAAAGCAGGTATACTTTTAGCAGTTGAGCTTTATATTTTGGTGATAAAGAGTCCACTAGGTTGGTTTTTGTTTGGTTGGTTGGTTGGTTTTGTTTGTTTTTTTTTATTCAGCAGCTATATTTTTGATCACCTAGTGCACATCTGTATGATTTGTATTCTTGTACAGAATATGAGGAAGTTGACAGGTTGTTGTTGGTATTCTCTTTTAATAGTAAGTAAATGAGTCTCCTAGGAAAGGTGGTAATATGTGGCCATAGCTATCTGCTCAGAGTCTTAGTTATGTGTAAGTGTACAGCTGTGGTAGAAATTTGTAGGCCTGTTTATAGACAACTAAATTCTCAACCAAATATTTATGATCTCTTGGGTCTGTTAATGCAGAGTTTGAAATAATGACTGTAAAACATCTCAGCTCCTGCATGGATGTGTTTAAAAGTGTTCAGTGATAAAGACTTCTGGATAGTTTATAGAGGACAGTTTGAGTGTCAATAAAGTTTTTATTCATTTTCATCTATAAACATTAGATTAGACTATATAATTTCTTTTATAAAGCTTGTAAAGCCTTTAGACTTAGGGAAGCCTTCGGCCTCATTAAGATAGTATGACGAGATGAAGGTGATAGCTTTGCAACAGGAGCAGCAGGATTGTCTGAATACCTGAGGGGCGTGGGGTGACAGGCAAAGGGACATAAGGGATGGAATGGTGTCTGGGCTAAAGCTCTGTCTTACACCTAAGAGGAAATCTCTGACAAAAGAAAATCCCTCAGGGAAGAATGTGAAGGCAGGGCAGGTTGAGATGAATCTTTCTCCTAATAAATATATCCAACTTCTGCCAACCCCTGTTTTTGGATATGTATATATGTATGTATATGTATATGGATATATGTATACTTTGTATATGAGCATATGGGAGCAACGAATGGTATTTTAGAGAAGTAAGCAAAACTCAATTTCACATTCTAGTTTGCACTCAGATAGTGAGACTGTGTCAGGGGACTAAAAGCATAATAAGTAAAGTGCTTGGGATGCAGACCATCTCACTTCCGAAATTGCTGTTCTAGGGGCTCTGAGTGCACTTCAGTTGAGATTTTCTCTATATGGCTGCAGCTGTGCATCATCCCTTTCATATTGGCTGAGAAAATGCTACTGTGTATGTCTTGAATATATTAATTCAAAATGCAAATAGGACAGGTCATTGATTTGAAATTTTGCATATGAAAAAACCTATGGAAGGAAATTCTGTCTTTCCCAGCAGGTTGAGGGAGGTGATTCTGCTCTTCTACTCCAGTCTGGTGAGACCCATCTGGAATTCTGCATTCAGGTCAGGGCCCTCAGCACAAAAAAGATGTGGACACATTTGAGTGAGTCCAGAGGAGGGCCATGAAGGTGATTAGAGAACTAGAAGAACTCTCTTTGAAGACAAGCTGAGATTTGGGATTCTTCAAAATCCCGAAAAAGGAAAGCTTCAGAGAAACTTGTTTGCAGGGAAGGTTTCAGAGAAACTTGTTTGCAGCCTCTCAATAGGGCTTATTAAAAAGAGTACCCTGTCCTGGTACTTTTTATAGGAACAAATAGCAACAGGACAAGAGGCAAAGATTTTAAATTGAAAGAGGGTAGGCCTAGATTAGATATTAGGAAGAAATTCTTTACTGTGAGGGTGGTGAGGCACTGGCATAGGTTGTCCAGAAAAGTTGTGTCTGCCCCATCCCTAGAAATATTCAAGGACAAGTTGGATGGAGCCTTGGGCAGTCAGATTTAGTGAGTGGCATCCCTGCTCTTGGAAGGAAAGTTGGAACTAAAGGATCTTTAAAGTCCCTTCCAAAACATAAGATTGTATGATTCTCTGGTGAATTTTGCATATTCCTGATGTAGACTGAATGGGAGACTGTTTAAGCATTTTCTAGATATGCTGCTCTATGGTTTCATTTTGCCCTTAGTTTCCAGGAAGAAACACTAAATGCAAATCATTTTTCTTTATTTGCAATAGGTCAAACTAATTTAGCTAAAGTTCACACCTATCTGCATAGAAGATTATTGTAAACACAATAAAATTCAAAGGTCATTTCTGTGACTGAAAGAGGATCAGAGGTGCTTTCTGTGCTATTTTAATCCACTTCAGAGCATTGTAATGAGTTTAGTAAAGGGTGAAAGTCCAAGACTTTTCCTTGTCATTGTCCTTTATATAACTCCATTAACTATTCACTGGTCTGGCATTATAACATGTTCAATGGTGAATGAAGGAGAGTATGTCAAGGGGAATTTAGTTAGAGTATAACAGCTCCTGATGTATGCTGATTTTGTTGATATGTTTCATCAGTTGAACAGCAGCAGCTTAGAAAGCAGAAGTCAATCTCATCCTGGTAATGAAGTCTTAATACTTACATCCCATTACAAAGGTGAATGCTGATCTTCAGAATCAGGTTGCTAAAGCACTGTGCTTTACATAGTTTCCAAAATAATCCTGAATAACAGACCCACATTTTTGCTCTTAATCTGTTTCCTGGTGCTTAAGCAGGAACATGTCTTACTTGTTTCTGCAATATGCTGACATTGCTAAATTTTCCTTTTACCTAACAATCAGAATACTTGCTGTGGAGCTGGTCTAGTCCAACTGGACCCCTTTGGAGAAATGTAAGTGGAGGCTACTAGGACATGATATTGCTCTTGGGCTTAAGGCATGAACACATTTGTGAATTGTGAATACATTTAATTTAACTACCTGCAGGTAATCATCTCTTCAGAAAACTGTTTTCAGTTCAGATGGTCAGAAAAGCCTAGCTAAGACTCACTGTTCAATAGTTTGAAAATAATAGAAATGAAGATGATTTGTTGATATCACGTAAAATGCAAATTGTTTATCCTCTCCTGAACAGGTCAGTTCTCTCTATTATTGAAAATGGTGTTTAACTCTAGTTTTTATAATATGAATTTGCAGTATTTTTTATATTGCACTATCAAATCAATGAAAATAATTAAAATATTTTGAAGAGAGAAGACTTACAGAGAAATACTTAGGTTCACTGGTTTTATTTTTTATTCAGCTTTTAGTCTGTACAATGACGGCAGGTTTTGAGTTAATTGTGATGATGTGTGCAAAGCTGCTGAGCTCTGGTAGATGATAAGAGCCACGGAATCAGAGAATGGTGGGCTATTTTGGTTAAGAGACTGGCTAGATTTGCACTAACTTTCAGACTTTCAATATTCTGCTCAAAAAAAAAAGGTTTGTATAATTTGATTTGAGTGTGCTACAGATACTGTATAGAATAACAGAATCAGAGGACATCTTGGGTGGAAAGGGACCTTAAAGATCATCTAGCTCCAACCCTCCTGCAATGGGCAGAAATGCTTTCCACTAGACCAGGTTGCTTAGAGCTCCATCCAACCTGGCCTTTGACACTTCCAAGGTTTGGGCATCCACAATTTCTCTGGGCATCCTGTTCCAGTGCTTCATGGCTCTCATAGTAAAGAATTTGTTTCTAATATCTAATTTAAACCTACTTGGCTTCTGTTTGAAACCATAGCCTGTTGTCCTGTCACTACATGCCTCTATAAAAAGTCCCTCTCTATCTTTCCTGTAAATATTCCTCAGCTACTGGAAGGGCACAATTAGGTCACCCCAAAGTCTACTCTTTTCTAAACTGGATAAACCCAGTTCATTCTGCCTTTCCTCATAGGAGAAAATCTTCATCCCTCTGACCAGCTTGGGGCCCTCCTCTGGACTAGTTTCAACATGTTGATATCTTTCTTGTGTTTGGGATCCCAGAGCTGAATTCACTACCCAAAATACTATTTTCTCTCTTCAAAGTCAGCATAGCCATAGCTATGGACTTATAAGGCCAAGGCACTCTCCTAGATCCGTTGCACCCGTTACGCCCCCAAAAAATCCTGAATGCCAAACAACAAACCAAACACCCAATCAAACAATAACAAGAACCCAAAATCTCAAACCCTGTCTGGAGTGAAAGGAGAACCATCCTTTCATTAAAGCCTTGAAACTTCCAAGTTCATCTAACTTTCTCCTGAAAGACTTTGTGCAGTCATATGCAGATTAATAAGGAAATTTCAGTTCTGATACAGAAAGATTGTTACAGCACGTGATTCTTCCAACTAATAAAACGCCAGTCTGAAATTACCCAGTTGAACTGACTAACTCTATTGAAAAGAGGCTAACAGTGTTTCCGTGGAAAAACACAGCTCCATCAATAAGGTTTCTAAGCTTTATGGTACTCCCCAAATGGAATTACATCCCGAGCGGATGAGGCAATTAATCTCTGTTTCCATGTCTTCACTTGGAGACTTCTGATTGCAGTGAACAAAGCCCTTTAAAAGCAATAAAAAAGGGTTGCTCCCTGACTGCTCCTACGGAAATTTATAGGATATTGTTCACACAAAGACATTTTGCAGTGGAATGTCTCTTTTCACTGGTGGACTTTGGAAATTGCATGACCCACAAAGCAAGCACGTACATATGTGAACCGAGTGTGTTAGTAGTCTATAAGAATGGGATGTGAGATGCTACTTTGTATTTGGATTATTAGACGAGCCAGATCCTGAAAATATTTAATGAGGATACTGGTAAATGTGACAGCTCAACAACAGCAGTATTTGATTTCACATTAATTTATCGCTTGTGGAGAACAGATATATTGTTTTTCAGACACATCTGTATTCCTCAAAGAAAATCAATTCAAGTTGAAAGAAAGTTGAATGCCAGGAAGAAGATCATTAGGTGTGATAAATGCATCTGTGAATGATCTGAGTGTGCTTGCTGAAAGAAGAGAATTTCAGGAGACTGAAAAAAGGGAAAAGTTTTCAGGTCTGAAAAGTTTTTTGTTAGCAATATTAGTGCCAATTGATATGTCTCAGAGCTTTCACTGGAAAAACTGGAAATTATTCCTTCTCATGCTATATGCCTGTCTCTTGGCTAATAAAATGGGCAGATGAATTCTGGTGTGATTAAAAGTAAATGCTTACTTTATTTAGCACTAGCTTCACAGGACAGAATCCTATGTAGAGCAGGTAGATCAAATTTTATTGGAGTAGTTTGCATGTAGAATGTACTTGTCCCGTAGCTCTGTTTAAAACAGCAGGTTAACGTTTCTTTTGAGCATTAAAAGAAGAAGTCAAGATACTCAGTATATTACATTTATTTTTGTTTTGTACCCTGATGGGCATGAGCTCCAGATAGTTTTGTGGAGCCTGAGTTGTCGTAGGACTCTTCTGCACTGTATTTCAGTATTTCAGTGTGCTGGGAGAGAATCTGTCATGCATGTTAGCTGGATCTTAGTTGGGTCACAGGTGAAGAAGACCAATGTTCTCAGTTAATGGGGGATGTCTCCTGTCCCATCAATGCAATTTAACTAATCTGAGTTACACCAGTGATACCAAATGCAAAAAAAATAAATGGGATTACTTTCACTGATCCTCAAAACGCAAAAGTTGAATTGATTTGCAGTCTTTTCACTTGCAGTTCATGAAAAACTTCCAAATTTTAGTATTATTCAGTAATCTGTATTATTTTAAAGTTCTCTGGGTCTATTGTTGCTTATGTTCTTACCTTGCTCGTCCTTTAACCTCAGAAACATACAAAAACATAATGTGTTTTAATTATCATTTTTATGATAGACTGGTTAGTGACATGTTTCAGCCAATTTGTCTGGGTGGTTGATGCATATCTGTAGAATTTGCTCCAATTCAACATAGGAGTCTAGTTCATAAATTAATTGTAAGGGATTTAATAAGGAAAACTGTATAACTTGTGGTTGTGGAATTTAAGATCTGAATGCATATTCATGATTATTCAATTACTCTGCTTTGAATTGAAATAACATTAGTAACTGTATGTCTGTCAAAAACCTGCCCAAACACATTCTTTTTTGCAATTCCTTAAAAAAAAAAAAGGAAAAAAAACCCACAAAAAATCAAACAGAACAAAAAAGCCCAACCACTTAAAAAAATCCATAAAACATTAAAGAGCAGTCCTGACTTCCCTAAAAAAACAAGTAATTAAGATGCCTCAGCCTCCTTCAAAAATTTTTAAACATATTAGTGTTGAAAATTTAGGTAATTTTTTGATTCAATCATTACTCAAGTTACAATTTTCTTTCCTTCTGATATGATTATTGTTTTCAGTTTAATATTATTCTTTGTATTTAAGACTCCTCAGTCATTAAAACAAACATTTCTAAAACTGCATTACTAGGGAAGAGTACATGCCAGATAATTTTAAATCTGTACATCCTAGTGGAAAAAGATTTTCTATTCATTAAGATCATAGCTTATGAATGAAGGTGTCTGAGCTGACTTAGACCCCCTTTGAAGAACAGCAGTCAAGTGAATACCTTGAACTCTACAGGGGACCTGGTGGATGCCAAAGTTTCCCTCTCTGTCTCAGAAAAATCTCACAAAAATCCCACACAGTTCCTATTGTGACAGCTGGCTGTGCATCAGAACCCAGTTATTATTCCAAAAAAAGCCTGGCAATCCTAATGTAGGCAATTATTGCTATTTTTTAAAATCAGATGTAGGGGTATACAGGAACATCATACCTGAGGCTGAGTTTCACAGTGCACACCAGGTCACGGGTGTGAGAAACAATCCAGTCTGCACACATTTTATTTATAGGCAGGCACATTTCCTCCAGGCAACAGGAAACCTGGGAAATTTTGTTCCCAAATGAATTCATTTAGATTGGCTTGTATTCAAAATTATCAGCCTTCCTGTTGGAAATAATAGCAAATTTCTGGAATATTTAGCAGATATCTGAATATATAGGAAAGGCCATTAAAGAAATTCAAGATAGAAATTAGTCTTCAAATGTTTGGAATTACTTTCAGCTTTGCTGAATCCCTCGCTTCACGCTTAAACAGGTGCATGTAGGCACACAGTTTGTGGTAGTTGGGAGTGGGGCTGTGGCTGAGCTTCATCCCCAATGGGCTGCAGCTGCGCAGGACAGGTGAGCAGCACTGAAGGCAATGAGACCTGGAGTGCCCAGGTGCACTGACCAATCACTAAGGGTGCAGAGGGCTCACAGGTGCAATGCATGAACATGAGGGGTATAAAAGGTTGGGCTAAAGAATGGGAAGGGTAGAGGCTCAAAGTCTTTTGAGGTCACATGGTGGTACTCTCTGTGGGTTGAAGCTTTCTGAAGTTATATGTTGACACTCTACATATTGTGGCTGTCTCAGCTGTGATGTGTGCTATCCCATATGCTGCAACAGGTGCATTGCAACAGGATATTCTCATTCTGAACAATATTACCCTCATAATGCTTCCTGTCTAGAGTTGGAATATTTCATGGAAGAGAAGCGTGTGGTTGTCTCCCTATGTAGACAGATTGCAGAAGGGAACGTTCACAAGGGATTTGTCTAACACTTATAGAGTGCAATGGGTGCTCACACTGAGGAGCAGATTATTCAGTTTTTAATCTTGCAAGGCTTGCAGTTTAAAAATCATGATTAACGTAGAGAATGAGTCTTGGGTCCTATCCCTTGACTGTTTTAAGAGACTAAATCATGTATGCAGCCTTGTGACTGACTCATTTTAAACTGGAATTAGCATTGCTTTCCTCAAAAAGCAGGTTAAGAATAATTTCTTTAACCTAATAAGGGTGGTACAGGATGTGAAATTACAGAAAAATCTTTCAGTCAGTGAAAGCAGAAAGGAAAACATACCGAATTTCCAAGAAGAATTATCACAAGTATATAATTACCTGGTGCTGGAAGCTGAAATGTGGCTTTTTGGCTAAATAGTGCAGGACTTATATTGGGCTGGGAACATTGTTTTGGGTCTTCTGATGCACTTGCTAAGCTATTATATATACTTTTTGGATTTTTTTCTATACTTCTAAAACAATGGGCAATTTGTAAGACTCTAATTATTTTGGCATGTTGGCAGGCAGGGTAGAAACAATTGGTATAACAGGAGGTTTTTTTTCAGTTTGCACATTTTATACCTTTATTACCTAAGTGAGCAATATTTAGCAAAGATAGAAGTAGTTTGTTCCAGGAAACACAAAGTGAGATATGTTCACATGTGGACGCTGCTTCTGCACAGCAGAGGTGGCTGGTGCTCAGCATGGGTGTACAGCACATTCCAAAAGCACTGGGAATGCCTGTCCCTGTGTGGGCAGTGTAGTTCACCTGCAACACACCAAATCTGATACGGAATCAGCCTGGCATGTGTCACGGCTCCCAGTGAGATATGTAGCCAACGAAAAGGATCTGCTGCACCTGAAAACACTGGTAATCAATGTCTTCAGACTTGACAGCGCAGACAACACTTGCAAATGGAAGAAAACTCCTGGGAAAAGCCTTGATATGCAGGAGCTACTTTTGGAATAATCCTATAGCAAGTGGGATGTGCCCCAACAGAGAAACAATGCAAGAGAAAGCAATTAAAACTGGAACTAATCAAATATAATGCCAGTTGGTCCAACAAGTAATAATTTGATATTTACAATCTGTTCTGGTGTTGTAAAATTCACTGGGGGCTGATATGGAGTGCATGATATTTTCCCTAGCAGAGTCCAAGTAAAATAATGGTACTGATTTTAATTTGTAGGGCTGATCCTGCTTTCCTGAGGGTATTGACCCTCTGCTATTGTCTTCCCCTTCATGCTTTAACCTTACAATATATATAGTGAAGCATCCCAGAGAGTAATTTGCTCCCTTTCAGCTTTTTCCTTGGTGGCAAGACCACCGTCATCTGTCAGTGCAGCAGAGAGAAGATGATGAAATTTAAACAGACAGCTTAAAATTGACAATTTTATTTGCATCTGTCTCCCATTGTGTTTTTCAAGCAGGTATGGCTCTTAGCCTGGACAAAGTCAGAGTAAAATATATTTATCATGCGGTGTTTTAAATATGATTCTTAGTCTGATGCTAATTTAATAGAGCACTGTCACTAATTTTGTAGAAGCTGATTCTGTCATTACTGCTGCTCTTTGGAGGTATAGCCAATAGTAGCAACAGATTAAAAACATTTTTTTCAGTATAAACAACAATATATTGAAATAGCTAATCTAGCAAATTTATTTGCAAAGGTAGGTTTTGCAAGTTCATCTCACATGCAACTTCTTAAATAACCTCTTGCTTTCTAAATGTTAATAACTTCTATATTACTGAATTTGAAATAAACCAAATTCTTCACTATTTAAAAAGAAAAATCTTGGTCATTAAGTTCTGTTGTACATTGTTGATCAGTTGTCTTCCTCTGGGTTCATCATTTTAATAGAGTTAGTTATAGAACATAATTTAGAAAAGAGAAAAGTTCTTTGTGAATAGCTGCATTACTTGTTTCTTGTTGTGGCTGCAATTGAGTTTGCTTGCTTTTCTAATGCCTTTTTGTACAATAGGTGTACATCCAAAATTTCTCTCTCCCTAAAGTTCAACCTCATGATACATTTACAGAATGTCTAAGTGGTTTTCAGGCATGTCACAGAGTTCAAAATGGATCTTCCTTTTTTAAACAAAAAAGGGAAAATGAACATGGGACAGAAAAATCTGTGCCTATTAATTTTATTCTTCAGCAGATTGTTTCCTTAATATCTGCTGTTTGCTGTTCAGACTTCAGGTATCCCTGACCTAGTTGCTTGAAATGATACTGAATTGACAGCTTTAATATTTTGAGCAAAGAAAGCTTATTTAGTGTGAGACAACCTTGAGAAACCTTTGAAAGACTTATGGAAATTTCAACTCAAACTGTCTTATCAGTGGCTTTATGAACTTAAAAGTAAGGTTTAAAAACATAATCCCCAAAATAAAAGTGAAATGCTGAGTGTGCATATGTTCTATTAGTGCAGTGAAGGGAAGCAGAGGTAAAAAAATCTCCCAGCCATGATGTATAAAGCAAGAAGTGAATGGTTGAAAAGGAAAAGTAACTTCAAGGGATGTACTTAATAAATATTTCGCAGAGTAAATGACATATGAAAAGACACGCAAGGCCATTCAGGATTCATTTGCACACACAGGCACATGCTACGAGTAGTCTAGATAATTTTTCTGATTTTAATAGTTTCTTCTGCTGGGAAAAATTCTGTCTGAAACAGTAGACAAAGTGAATGCAGGTTAATTTAGCCATGAACAGAGATGTTTTATGCCACTCTGCCCTGTGCACTGAGAAGCTGTGTGTGATGTCATCTGTCAGTAACCAAGAAAGCATTTGGTTGGTGATGGTTTGTGCTCAGTACAAATTAACTATTAACTGGGACTTCCACTCAAAATATCTAGTGGAGAACTTGAGAATCACTAATGGCTTTATTTTTTTTTTTTTTAAGAGAGTGGGTAACTGAAGTACTGTACTAAAACCCACACAAGCCACTTGGGAAGAATGTTGTCTTCCAGCATCTGCTTCCAATACTTAATTTTCCCAGTGATCTTCACTGGAGAAATAATTAAAAACAGATTGATTTTATTGCATTTATTTTAGCCATTTGTTTGTTCTGTGCTAAATACAAGGGGGATGACTACATTTTATCATTATAAATTATTAAAAATAGTGTTTTGAATGAAGAAATACTGCTTTATACTGAACATGAAAGCTAAACAGCATATGTCTTAAGCCAATATCTATTTTCATGTTGTAGAGACATGAATGAACAGATTTTTAGTATTTTTGTTTTATATACTCTCTTTTAAAACTTACTATATTACTAAACTTGTGATACGGAGTTATGGTATCATTATCATGCTGTATTTCTCAAAAACAGCATGAGATTACTAAAACTGGATGTACAATAAGATAAGGAGAGTCAATTACTAAAACTGGATGTACAATAAGATGAGTCAATTACATTATTGTGGTTAATTTATTTTTTTTTTTTTTTTATAAAAGCATCTGGTGCCTGAAGGTCAACAGTTTAAAGGACAGCAAAGATGTATGGTTTTTGAATCATGTACTGGAAACACTGACATCAGAAATATCCTGAAAAGGAAAACACTCATGAACTTAACCTTGGACGCAAAGCTAGTTTAATGACTTCTTATGCCACTTCTGTAATTACCTATGCACTTTTTTCACAGTTGAAGCTCTAAATTGGGCATGTTTAAATCTGTCATGTGTGGCAGGGATATATTTTTTATTGTGGATTACTTCCCAAGTAAGGTGAGAGAGTCCTCTGTATGTATGCCTGACTGAAAACTCAAACCCATGACTTCCAGCATTGCTTTCATGATACCACAACTGTAAATTTGGCCTTCTGATCTTCTGTGAGTGGCGTTTGTTTTGAAATACTAGTAGTAAGTTATGTTTTAAAATTGGATTTTAGGTGCACCTTGTGCCATCTCATTGTCATTTTGCTGTTAACCATGAAATTAAAAAAATTTGTCATGGATCTGTTTTGCTGCTTTGAAGGAAGCAGCAGGTTACAGGAGAACCTCAAGCCTTAAGTCAGTACCTTGTGTAACTTTTATTTTTTTCATCACGCAACAAGTAAAAAAGTTCCTGTTCTCCCACAAAACGTTATCACCCTTTTTTCAATCCTCTTTCTTACCTCTTGCTTGTTTTCCTTTCTTGGTATGGCAACTGCCATGGCTTTGTCCTTCACCAATTACTGGAAGGACACCTTTCCATATGTCAACAAAGATAAAGACCTACGGCTGGCAAATTTTACTGCAAGTAACCCTGTATGCTGAGGTGCTAATTATAGACTTCAGAGGAAGCAATAAGGATGTTAAATCAACTGCAAAATGCGTGTGCAAGAACATTAATAGTCATAATTCAAAGTTATTCTGATAAAATTCATGTGAAGCTCAGTTGGAAATTGTTCCAGTTTTGATGAATCACAAGGGGAGGGGAAAGGTGGCTAGTTTTGCTAGAAAATAGGTCAAAGCCTTCTCCCTGGAATTTCTGTATGATAGGTATATTTCCAGGTATCTAATCTCTTTTGTCCTCTCAAATACCAATGTGACTTTAATTGCCGTACATCCTTGGAAATTCAACTGTGTTATGTTGTGAGTACCTCTGTTTTATTTCAAGTGTTTTTCCATCAGTCTTTTCCAAACACAATTGGCAAGCCAGAAATTTTTTCAGTGTTTACATCTTTCCTGTAAACTTCACTTTTACAGAGGTATCCATGATAAATTAACTTTGACTCATCCTGTCTTGTAAGCATTTGGATTATGTGGTTGGAATTTCTTCATACAATAAAAATGTTCAGTGCTATTATTTGCTCTGATCAATTATATGAAATAATATTTTTTGTTTTTTTATAAGTGCTGTTTATACTGGTGATAGGGAAGCAAAAACTAAAACAATGTGTTTAAATCCAAGTCGGAGTGACTCAAAGGGAGAGCCTGCAAAGTCACACTGATGTTGCAGGGTACTATACACCCAGGCTTATGGATTGGGGGTGGCAATGCCAGAAGACCTCACATCAGTCTTCAGGAACAAACAGAGCTGATGTTTTTTAAATAGTTAACTGTCTTCTCATTATGATTTATTTTGTTGGAACAACAGTTTTGGCTAGACATAGAGGATTAAATGCGGGGTGTCCTGCTGCTGTAGGAGGAGAAAGTACCTGTAGGTCGTAACTGTTTGACCAAAGGAGAGTGATTGTAAAACATTTGATTGAGGATTGATCACCTCTCTTAGCTGTTATCCTGATGAATAGCCGGGATACTCAAACATTTTCAGGAGAAGAAAGCAGAGAGGTTAAAGGTGAAATTCTGGATCTAGAAGTTTTGTATTTATTTCTTCTCTGTGAAACAACTCTGCCATGAATGGAAAGTGCTCACTCACTCACTCTGCTGTGTGTCCTGGAATGAAGAGAAAACAGCAATAGTTTTTTTAAAGGGTTTGTACAAAGCTAAATTTCCAGGTGATTGAATCTACCACCATGGTAACAAGAAGCTCAGTGCTGGTACCTTGTGCAGAAAGGAGGAGAAATTAGACTATTCGAACTGCAATAAGATATATATGCAGTGATATCCCAGCTAAGAATTGTGACTTGAGGGTCACATTTGTAAAGCTGTCTCTGTTTATAATGCTTGTTTCTGTGGACCTGAGCATGTTGCTGCTGCTTTAATTGCTTAATATAATTTGAAGATGTTAATATATTTGAATAATTGTTCTTTCCTTCCTTCCTTGGTATAATTGCAAGAATGTTGAGAGATTATTCCTTTAAAATTATCCTTGTCCTATAGCATTTGTTTAGTGTTTCTGTTGTTCAGGAAATATTCTTTTGTTTTGAAGACTTCTTAAGACTTTCAAAAGACATGTTAAAGGTTGTGTTAACTTACCTGGAACAATGTTTCTGATAGAAGTTATTTAAGACATCTGATATCTATGCTTCTGTTATCTGTAGTATATTTTCAAATAAAAGCTTTAATTTGCACTTTATTTTACACACTCTAGCTGCAGTAATCTAATCCAATTTACATTTTTTTTCTCTCCCTTTGCACCACCTCTGTGTTCATCTTTTCAATAAATCTCTGTAGTCTTCATTTATACCATCTGATTCCCCAATTATCTTCCATGCTCTGTATTTCCTTGCTACAGTATTTTCAGCTTTTTTCCTTACCCCCTGTCATGTGAGCTACTGAATCTGCAAGATCAGGAGGTGCTGTGGCTTTTCAAAGCAGTATAGTTGCTATCTTCAACAGAAAGGCTAGTTAGAGAGAATCACATCATTGCTTTTCCTAACAGTGGAAACCTTAGGCTTAAATTTCCACTCTTTCATACTTGGTGGAAATTGCTACGTTTTAACCAAGGGGCTGACAATTCTGGTCTGTAAGTCCCACTTTCAGGGTCAAGCTAACAACATTTGTAGTCTTTACTGTCAAGAATGAAATGTTTAGGTGATTTCTATCTTCCAGGACATTTTTGTTTAAGTTGGTTATAAAAACAGTACTATTAGAATGCTGATGGAGTGGGTGGAAGGGTTTTCGTGGTTGGTTGGTTTGTTTGCTTTTGCTTGTTTTGTTTTTTGTTTTGTTTGCTTGTTTATTTGGTTGGTATGTTTTGTTGGTTGGTTTGGTTTGTTTTTTGTAGCCAGTTGGTAAGCATTTATGATAGTTGAAGAACGGGAGGGAAATGTAAGGTGGTAGTAAACAAATGAGTTTGGATTGTCATGTACCATAGGAGTGTGCTTTCTTGACCTTGAACACTGTCTCCCTGAAAAATCTGGTAATTTTACTGTCAGCTGAAGATAGGAAAAGACCCACAAATGGCCAAATCCATTTTGCAGTTGAAATTGATGTTGAAAATATTTGAAATTTGTTCTACTATATGAGGTGATATAGTACATACACTATAAAAATGCCATAGATAGAAGATAGGTATCTATCAGGTTACATAGGTGAGAGCAGCTTCTAGAAAGGCTCCAAGTGAAACATTCATTTGCTATCTGATAAGTCTGCTACCCATAAAGCTCACTAGAAGCATAGAAAGATATAGACTGGAAGGCAATTCTGAAATTGCTTGTTCAGAGCAGAGCCTGCCCCAGAGTTAAATCCCATTTAAAGGTACATCCATGTCAGTAATTATGAGGAGGACGCAACTGTCCTCCTTTGATAGGAAATCCAGTGGAAGGAATGCAGAAATGGAAGAGCTCCCTTTATCTCATCCCTTCTGAACAAAACTGAATAACTGAGAAGTGACCTATTTTCAATTGAATAGGTCATATTTGTTTAATAATTTCAGCACATTCTGAGATCTGGCATATGCCTAAAGAGAAATTGTTCAATGACAGGGTTTTATTGTTTGTTTTTCCTCCAAGCCAGCTTTTTTTTAGGCATTCTGATTGTTGGACTGTTTGCTGTAAATCAGTTTTGGGGAGATCTAGAAACTGAGAAGTTTCATTTTTGTCCAAGATGGCTTTTACTGATTTGAGTGTATTTGTCTCAATATGAGTTAAGCAAAGGTGAAGAGAAGGGGCTCTGAGAAGAGGAAAAACCTTTTTCAATGACATTAAATATTTTTTTTGCCCAATATCTCTTTCCTTGCAGTCATTCTTTAGCTCTGCAAGGTGTTAATATACCACTCTTGCCATAAAGTATTCTGATATTTCTGATACATAGAAAACCTGTGTGTATCCTTTTGAGAATGGACAAAATATCTTCCTGCTTCAAGGCCAATAAAGCAGCTTGATGTGCCATTTTGGCTAGATGAAACTTTAATATAAATTTCTCTGCATCTCATTGATAGCAGTACAGGTTTCGCAAATGGGGAGGCAGCTTAATATTGAAAAATCTCTAAGGTGTAGATGCAGTGACTACATACAAATTATTTTGCTCTGAAAAAACAGATTGTTAAAACAAAGCTATTATTTTTGTAAGTGTCAGTCTTGTTTAGGAGAAAAAATGAAAAGTTGACTTGCACTTAAGATAGATTGTGGAAATACTACTTTGGTGTTATTTCCTGGTAAAGCTTTTTTTTAATGAGTTTTTCTGCAAAATTTCCTGTTTGTGTAGAGAAAGGGTTTTGTCAATACCAAGTTCTCTGATTTTTTTAAGCATGCTCATTCCTTTGGTGTATTCACCTGTGAAGTCGACATTGAAACTTGGGTGCTTGGTTATTTTGCATTTGTGACTATACTCTGTTGCTTCTAGACAGCTTCTAGTGCTACAGAGTAATTTTGCATGAAGAGAAGCACCTAAATTTCTGAAGATTATAATGTTTTTTGTTCACCACCTAGAAACTTGGGTTTTTATAAATATTGCATTGATTCAGTTTGAATGGGGCTTTCTCAGTCTGCAAAGGTGATAAATGCCAAAAATATGAAGACTGGCAAGTTTTTCTGTACTGTTTTTACTGGAAAAAATCTGATTTTTCACATAAGGTTCTACTTAAATTGATTCTTCAGAACTCTTCAGAAACATCTGCTTTGTCACTTGGCTGTGGCTTTTAAGCACCTCTAGATCTTACAGCTTTGCTGATTAACACTAGGGTAATTTTTAGCTCCTTGTTGGGGTTTTTTGGCCCGCAAGGCTAGGTGTTTTGTAAAGGAACCATCCTGACTTTGTTTATCCAGGACAGGCATGTATGGTGAAGTAAGACAAAGAATGTGTAAAATCATCCCAGTTCCGTATTACTTCATATTTTTGAGTGAAATTTAACAACTTTACTAATGAAAGCTGTTTTGGTTTGCTTCCCAGAAAGTTTTGCATTCTGCTTGGCATCACTGAGCATTTTATTTGGTAGGTATTGCAGATCTGATGAGTGATGCAGCTACAGAACTGCAAAGCCTGAACAGGTAGGCAGCAGTTTCATACATTTATCTGCTCTGGGGTGAAAAACTGAATTTGAAGCATCTGGACAGACATTATAGTGGGGCAGAATATTTATTTCAAACTCCTCTACTCCTTATGTGGCCTTTGGAGAGTATTGGCATCACAGTGTAGTATTTAAAGTATCAGACTGGTGAATCCTGAGATGTATTACACTGCTGCACTTCAGTATGAGATTGTACAGAACTAGTCAAAATGGAAAATAATGAGATAGAAGAGGCTTGTAATTCCTCAAAAGAGCTTCTGTAGTCCCTCATACCTCAGTCTGGAATTCTGAAATGCTTTTCTGCCAGATCAAAGGCTACACATCTAACTTGTCAAAGGCCACACTTCTAACTTGTCAAAGGCCAGGGCTTTTTATTTAAGAGAAATAATTAGTATTCATTCAGTACTTTAAAAGTGAAACTGGAGTGAACCATTGACATCCCTTTTTCTGTGTAATAGCCTAATGGCTCTGGGTTTTAGCCGAGGAGTATCACTTCAGTTAAATGTCATTTTGTGTTTTTCGCAGCTCACATTTTCAAAGCTAGGAAACAGAAGATATCTATGTCCTTAAATTTGAAAAAGTAAAATGCATTTGGAAATGAAAGTGGATAAATGGCCACTGAAAAATACAATTTATTTTTATCATTTGAGAGGCAAAAATCCTGTCTTGGAAATGGACTTAAATGTTGGTGTTCTCTTCTGCTGACCACATACTATTGATTTTTGCCTGAAATAGTTCCTTATTACATCTTTTCTCATCATAGTAAGTCAGCTAAGTATTTTTAATCAATGCTGATTTAAAATAGCATAATATAAAAAATCTGAAGTTTTGTTCTGTAAGTCAGTGGTGAGAGTTGTACTGTATGAGTGGAGTGCTGCAATTAAGATGCTTAAATGCTGACATCTCATTTTTTCTTGTCCCACAGGAGAGTATGTTATCTTGAAAATCAGGAGGTAAAGAGTCATTTCATTTTAAGTAAAATTCTGCAGAACATAATTGGTTAAATTTATGATGGTTTATCAATTAAATAGATGCTTCCCTCTCTGTTTCCCAAGATTAAAGGATCTTTACAAGAATTCTTGAAAATTATGTCTACATTACTTTTAGATGCTACCAGCAGCGCAATAGAAAATGAAATTGCATAACAATTCACACCTGAGACATTCCCTGAAACAGGTCAAACATGCAGAAAGGGTACACAATATGCAGGATTCTCTATTATTTTGTTGTCTGGCTAAACACAGAGACTTAGGGGATAGGGGGCAATGGCTACAAGTTACTGCCTGGTGTAGCAGGCATCTGATGTCTCCTCTGGGACTGCCCCACATTCCAAGGTGCCTTTGCATGAAGACAATGGTTCCATGTGCAGGTGGAACCAAACAATGATAAATGTGATGGTTCATCTAGAACAGAGGCGTTGGTAATCAAGGTAAGTGGGCTTATGGCCTGAATCAAAGCTCCTTTTCTTAAGAAAAAGGATGTGTCATCTTCATAGGAGCCTCCTCTCTGGAGGGAACAGAAGGACTAGTATGCACACCAGATTTGAGAAATCTGCTACCTACCTAGGGCTCAGATTAAAGTCATGAGAAGAAAGTTCCTCACCCTGGTACAATCCTCAGATTATTATAATTATTAATTTTCCAGGTAGGCAGCTCTGAAGTCCCAGCAGGGGGTTCAAGGGTAAATGAGAAACTTCAGGGTCTTGAGAGGGCTGGTTAAGGCATCAGGAGCACAAGCAGTGTCCTCCTCTGTCCTTCCCATTGCAGGAAGAAGCAGAAAGAGCCAGCACACCAAGACTTTTCTCTGACCCTGATGTCACTGGCTTGCTACAACTTTTTAATGGCAGATCAGTTTGCATGACACCAAGCCTGCTGGCAAGAGAGGGGGTACACTTGTCTCAAAGAGGGAAAAGGATCATTGATAAGGAGTTAACAGGGATCACTGAAAGAGTTTTAAACTATTTTTAAGAGAAAATAGGATAAAACCTGCTTTGATAGAAATAAGCTTGGGAGCAGCATGACGATATTTGAAGGAGGATGTGCTAGCAAGGTCCCTTGGCTTGCCATCTCAGTGGAAATAAGGGATGGAGATGCATGTGGCAGCAAAGAGGCAAGGGTTGTTGATGTGTTAGAAACCATGGAAGCACCTCTACAATTACCTGCAAGGAGGTTTTTGCAAGGTGGGGGTCAGTCCCTTCTCTCAGATAACAAGTTACAGGAGGAGAGGAAATAGTCTCAAGTTATGACTTGAGGGGAGAAGTTTAGATTGAATATTAGGGAAAATGTCTCCGCTGAAAGGGCTGTGAAGCATTGGAACAAGCTGCCCGGGGTAGTGCTTGAGACACCATCTCTGGGTGTATTTAAAGGATGTGTAGATGTGGTACTGAGGGACATGGTTTAGTGATGAACTTGGCAGTGGTTGAATTAATGCTTAATGGTTGAATTTGATATTCTTAAAAGTCTTTCCTAACCTTAATGATTCTATGATTCCATAAGTAGCTCTTGGCATTCTAATATATAAAAGTTTTATCTATTTTTTATTAACAATCAGACATTTCAGAACTAGAGATCAGTGTTTTTCTTCCCTTTGACAAGACAGTGGTGTTATTGAGACTACAAGTAGCTACTTAGAATTTGTATATAAGTCATGCTTGAATATGACATTAATACTGGACTGGAGAAATAAAAAGGTAGTTGGTAGATAAAAATGCTTATGGTAAAGAGAAGCATTCTTACCCAGAAAGTGGTGAACTGTGATGGTACCATCTTTTCTAGAGTGTCCTTGTGCTGCAGTAGATCTATTCGATATTGTTAATGGTGTTAGAACTAAGTAAAAGCCTTTCACAACGAGGACTAATCCATTAAAATTCATTATGGTTCTCTGCACTGGAAAGGTTTGTATAGAGATCAAAACTTTTACAGCTGGATTTTTTTTTTTCATGCATTTATACTTTAGCATGTGTCGTGTTTATTTGTTATTTTTAGATAGTGTTTCCTACTGAAAATTGAGCTGTATGATAAAGCTGTATTGTATATGGAATTTTTCTGTTCTTCTGTGATATGTAGGAACATTGAATTTCTGATAACTTACATGGCAGAATCCAGAGCTTACTCTCAGCAGCCTGCAAATCATGTTATAATAACTCCGGATTGTAACCAGTTGAGATACTATCAATCCAGTGTTAACAGCGGCTGATGCATTAAAACTCAATGTACTGTAAGTAATCAAATCCCAAAGAAAAACATTTAATACAGCTGTCCAGTGTGCCTGAAATATCTACTCAGTGGAACAATCAGTTTTAAGAGGATTTAAAACTGACTATTAAAATTCATCAATACCAACTGAACAGAAATTCCTGCAAGCAGGAAGGCAGGTGGCAGCGCTATCCAGTACAGAATGGCTGGGTCAAATGTGTCTCTCTGCTGACTTCATACATCTGCAATTCTTTTAGGAAGTTCTAGTATTAATTTTTCTGACTTACACAGTATGGTATAAATTGTAATTTCTGCTTATATACACTATACTGGACTTGGTCAGAGACGTTTAAAAGGGTGCCAGGTTTGCAAGAGTAGCTGAACACTATGTAGATTTGGTTTTGGTTTTTTTTTCAAATTAGAGTTATTTTCACAGAATCATAGAATAAACTGAGTTCAAGGGACCCACAAGGATCATTGAAAGCCAATGCCTGGGTCTTCACAGCGCCATCCCCAGGAGTCACACCATGTGCCTGAGAGCATTGTATCACCCCTCCTTGAACTCTATCCAACTGATGCTGCGATCACTTCCCTGGAGAGCCTGTTCTAGTGCCCAAAGACTCTCTGAGTGAAAAGCCTTTTCCTAATATCCAACCTAAACCTCCCCTGATACAACTTCAGCCCATTCCCTTAGGTCCTGTCACTGGTCACCAGAGAGACAAGATCAGTGTCTATCCCTCTGCTTTCCTTCACGAGGAAGTTGCACACTGCAATGAGGTCTTCCCTCAGTCTCATCCAGGCTGAACAGACCAAGTGACCTCAGCAGCTCTTTATACAACTTCCCCTCAAGGCCCTTTACCATCCTTATCGCCCTCCTTTGGACACTGTCTAACAGTTTGATATCTTTTTTATATTGTGATGCCCAAAACTGTGGCATCAGTTTGATATCTTTTTTATATTGTGATGCCCCTGGCTCTTGAGGTGAGGCCTCTCCAGTGCAAAGCAGAGCAGGACAATCCCCTCCCTTGCCTGGCTGTGATGCTGTGCCTGATGCTCCCCAGGACACTCCTGGACCTTCTGGCTGCCAGGACACTTCTGACTCATGTTCAACTTGCCATCAACCCCCAGATCACCTTCCACAGCACTGCTTTCCAGCATCTCATTCCTCAGTTGGTTCACGCATCCAGGGTTGCCTCGTCCCAGATGTACAATCCAGCATTTGCCCGTGTTAAACTTCACCTGGTTGGTGATTGCTCAGCCCTCCAATTTGTGGAGGTCTCTCTGCAGGACCTCCCTGCCCTGGAGGGAGTCAACAGCTCTTCCCAGTTTTGTGTTGTCTGTGAACTTGCTCAGTATCTCCTCCTGTCCTTCATCCAGGTTGGCAATGAAGATGTTGAAGAGCACAGAGTTGAGGATGGAGCCCTGTGGAACCCCAGCAGTGACAGATCACCAGTCTGATGTCACGCCATTCACTGTAACCCTTTGTGTCCAACTTGTGGGCCAGTTGATCATGCATCTACATTCTAACTTTCACTTTTCTCACATTAGTACAATAAATTTAGCCTTCTAATATCCAAATAAGTATTCCCTTACTATTCAGCTTTTACAGAATGGAAAAGTAAGAGAAAGTATAAGAGATGTTTCTTATGATCCTCTATATATTTGGGCTCTGCTTAAGCCTGGTATTGCCCAGATTGTTGTTGCAGTGAAAAAATTTACAGTTTATGGTATTTGGAATTAATTTTTCGAGCCCCTTCTTGGCAGTTATCTAATTTGGTTGGAGTTCTGCAAATAAGTTTATAGAACTTTTTTACATAAAGTGTTTATGTCTCACATTTAATATTTCTAGAATAGATAGTTATCTGCTCAATAAAAATCAATATATAAATGAGAAAAAAAGGTTTTTTTGTAGTTTTGTCTTTTAGAATGTTTTACCATTACACTGCATCCATGTGATATCCAGCAGCATCTGTAACACCCTTGAAGGATGTCTGCCGTGTGGCACTGCGGTGTGCTGCCTTAGCAAGAGCTCTTACAGACATGGTACCCCAGGTGTGCACTGCTGCTGCTGAGAGAATTTCAAAGCCTAGATAATGTAAGCAAGACAACTTCCAAAAATTAGTGGGAAGTCTAGACAAGTGTCATTGTCTTTGCAGTGCTAAATGCCATGTGACTTTTCCAAAATTTTTGCTATCACCCAGAGGTCAGAAAGGGATTTTAAAGAGATGATGGAGGGTTCCAGTCAGTTCCTTGAGGCCAGCTTGGTACTTGTTGACTTTGGTGTGACTACAGTTTGGTGGGGTGGCTAAGAGGACTGAAAAGCTTAAAAACCCCAAGCATGTTAGCATTACACTGTTTTTTAAGAAGGACATATTTTCTTCCAAAACAACAACAACAAGAGAAATTACCATGTTCAAGGAACTGACAAGTCATAAGCATAAACAATCTTTAATTGCTTATGGGAAAATGTCATAACAGATAATATGCATGATGGATTATAATTTAGAGACTGCTTCAGGCCTCCAGTCTTCCTTATAATTACAGATTAGAATGGGATAAAAGGAAAAAAGGCTGTGTAAGAACAGGGCTTCTCTTCAGGTGTTAATGGAAGAAACTTCATTCAGCTAATACAAAAATATGCTCTAAAACATACCTTATGTTTTCACTCTGCATCTGATATATCATTAAGCTGCTTGAGACCTGATTTTAGCAAATGAGGAGAAATTGATTTTTAGAACAGAGTATCACAGATGAGTAAATTGAAAACATCAAGACTTGACCTTAGATGGCTTTTAAAGCAAACAGAATACAATGCAAACAAACAGTAAATATATATGGAAATTCAAGGAGCTGATTATCTAAAGCTGAAAACAATAGAGTCCAATAATTTTGGACATTATTTAAAGAGCACAAAGTATGAATAATGCTTAAAAATATTTAAGAATGCTTTTCAGATATCAAAAAAAGTCTTTTCTTGAAACTGCCAAAGTGGGAAAAGTAACTGTAATTCTTTTTTTGAACTGTAAATTGTTGGTCGCCTAGCAAGACCACAAACATGTTAGAAGACAAATGAGGCCAGATGTGTGCAAGAGTTTTATATTAGGCAAATCAAGATGGTTCTTGTGTTAAGTGCCATAAATCTAAAATTTAAAAACTGTATAAAAAAATTAATGAAAACCCAGATAAGTTGCACTTACTTTAATAAGCAACCCCCTTCTTAAATTCATTCTAGAAGTTGCAGAAGGATTGAAAAAAAGAAAGCTGTAGCTCATTAATAGTGATTTTCAAGAGTGTTTGAAATACTAAGCAAATATTAGGCTTGAATGTAAATAGTTTAAAATTAGATGACAGGACTGTTAGTCTAAAGTAGACTTTGGAAAAATAGTGGAACAGTTGGAGCTACTCTGTTTTATGTAATTACATAAAGGAAATACCAGTTACAAATTGTACGATGGGATGAGATTTTCTGTAGAAGTTGTAAATTCACACACATAAACCATTTATCTTAAGCTTAGAATATTAAAATACTTGAGGACTGCATGGACGAAGAGCAAGCTGAGTGTTTTACCTGCTATGAAGGAGGCTACAAAGATGGAGAAATTTTGGCATTGGGGGAATGAAAATAGTGAAAAAGGAAATATCAGCTAGGTAACATGGGGATTTGGGAAAACAGAATATGTCCTACTGAAGCTGGATATGAGGCTGGATGTCCAGTGTTAGAGATTTTCCATGAATAGAAGCTCCTATCCTGTGGTCAGAGGAAGGTTTACTCTAGAAGGGACTTAATCCTCAACAGTTTCCAGTGGGACACAGGAATCAAAGGGACTAAGCAGGTTCACTGGAGAGCTTCAGGCAGAGCAGGGAGCAACAATCTCTGGTATTGTCTTAATCTCTAAAATTCTTTGTTGCACTTGTTGTGTGAGCAATGCATGAAGCATTCATGATAAAGTCAGAAGGGCATGTAGAAAAATTAGGAAGATATGATGCATCCATCACTTCCCACAACTCCAGACAGAACTTCAAGGGCAATAATATTCTTCAGACCTGAGGGAGGATAGGGAGAAAAGAGTCTGTTTTGTTTTTTGGTTTTTTTTTCCCCAGAATTAGACACTACGAACTTGATAGTATGTAGCCTAAGATCATTTTGCACTGATCCAGTTGTAATGTTTTTTGCTATTAATTCTATTTGACTCAGAAATTAGAGAATATAAAATTATCTTTTAGACGTAATCTTCATTGAAATATTTTGGGGACGGAGTATGGTCACAATTCTAAATATATTGAATTGCTACAATGAAAGTAATAATTATTTTGTCACACAATTCATGCTTAATGTCATGGAAGTTGCCATGGTGATGTCAGAATTTATTTGTTACATTAGGTTTAGTATTAATTTGCTTTCATCTCATTTCCATTTGAATAGTATTATGGCTATGACTTTTTCAAAGACCAATTGTAACAGTAGTTTTGAGGTATTATAGATCTACTGTATGTAGAGATTAGTAGGTTCTAGCACAATTAATTTCAGGTCTCACATAAATAAAGTCTTATAGTTATTGCATCAATTCACAGTAGTTTTTAATTTAAAGTGATGCAGCCAATTTACTGTAGACTAGACCTGAGGATTGATGACTGTTATCTTACCTTTCATAATTAATACCATGAACATAATATTCTAAATTCAATTATGCAGAAGCCACTGTGGGAATGTTTATGAGAAAAAATGGAGCAAAATGTGGGCTCAGTAAGACATCTGTACATCATCTGTATATTCCTCAGGGTACGAATTCCTCAGCAACTATAGCTGTAATTAAGAGGGGGAATCCATGTTTCTAGTAACTTGGGAAACTGCATTTGTATTTATTAGACATTCTAGGCTGTGCAGACCAAAAAAAAACTACAGCTATTGTTTAATTGGTGTTCTATATGAATTTTAAAACAAGGAATCTATGTTATGTAGAGGATGTGACTCCATGCCTAAGGTCTGCTTTTTGGTGCCGGTGATGTTTGGGACTGAGATGTTTGAGCCTTAGTACTCCAGGAAAACATCTCATTCTTCAATGGCTGAAAAAGAAGGTTTAAAAAAATTGAATAAATGATATGGACAAATCAGATTTCTTTTTTCTAAATTTTTCTTTTCATTTTAACAATTGCACCTATTGATAAAAAGCTAACTTGAGGTTGAGCTTAACCCAAATATTTGTGCAATTATTTATAAATTGGGAAAATTCTCATAGTAACTGGAAGTGAATATATGGTGCTCAAGGTTGCCTCTGTATCCAACCTTCACATCAGTAAAATCAAGAATGACCTATGCTTACAAATTTGATTCAGATCATTTCTTGCAGGTGAAGGAATCTGTATCAGGAATCTTTAATGTGCACTTTGAACTTTTCACCTCCTGCCAGTGTAATTTGAGTTTTATTTAGTTTCAGTTTCAAGTGTCTCATGTCATAACACTGTATTTTTCCCAAGTTATGAGCAATTCAGCATAAAACCTGCAAAATTTTATATAGTAATCACAAGCTGATTTTCCTCATGCTGCTGTTATTTACTACTTTTTTGATTAATTTGGGAAATAGGTGTGTTACTTGAGAGAATATTTAGATTTAAGGACTCAATAAGGTCATTTTATGCATCAGTTTTTTCCCTTTTCTTTCACCTGCCATTTGCTTCCCTTCTGAGTGAGAAACCATCTCAAATAGGACAAGAGTGCATTATTCAGTGCTAGAGTTGCTACTCTGGAATCCTGGAAGAGGAGGATGAGTTTCTGCCTTCTTTTGGTCTTTGGAGGAATTCTGAATCCTGAATCAAGGCCTATATTTCAAAGTTTGTATACTACATTTTATTAAGATGAAATTAAGTAGCCTTTTCGTGAGCCTGCTGAGCTGTTAAACCCCTTTTAAAAATGGTAAATCTGGTTTTTTTGTCATTGTTTGGATTTGAATAAAGAAGAAATCTGTTTTAAGCCTCCAGCAGAAGTTGCAATAGGAGTTTCTATCACAACTTAGGAAGTATTTCTAAGTGTCTATTGAAAATTCTAAGAGAAAATAGGACCTCTGGAGTGTAAGAGTAGTGTGTTGCTTGATAGGTACAATGAGGAAATTGATGCTGTTTGAAAACATTTCTGAGTGTGCATTCTTTCCAGTACAGTAGGATGACAACTTTAATGTCTGCATCGTATAAACTCAAAATTTATAAAGTATTGTGAATTTAATAACTCATGCATGGGGTGCAACCTGGAGGCCGTTGAGAAAATGAGCTGTTCTATCAGCCTGTCAGCAAAAGAAGATCTGGAGGAAGTAAAAGTGTCCATGTTTGGGGACCATGCCTAATGCTGACACAGTAGCTCTTGGATTTGTTTGCTCATGGGTAGGATGCTGGTATTACAAGGGGCTGTGGTTTTATTATCAGGGATGAGCTGTGGCAGCATCACAAGGTGCAGTTAGGAGGTGACATTGATGGTCATGGATCAGTTTCCAGTGCTGTGATTGAGTGGGTGGCATGCGACATGACTTCATGAGAGCTCTTCAGGAGAGGATGACATAAATTTTTTGACAACTTAGTAATTGATGTGTCAATCTTCCAGGACTGTAAATCTGATTAAAATGGAAATTGATTACTGAGAGACATTAAAAGGACTGGTTGCTTATTGGTTGCTGTTAGATGTCTTATAAATTAATATCTATTTGCTTCTAACTTGGATCTGATGGTAAACCTGGACTCCCATAAGCACTGTGATAAGTGAGCAGCCCAATATAATTATGTTAGCCCAAATGAAATCTTTCATTCTGACCTCTAGGAGGCACCTGTGCTAAAAATAATAATGGCTCATTTGATATAGAAATCAGAACTAAATCTCATTTTCCCTTGAAATTTTAAGGGAGAAAAGAAATTGAATGTCAAATAAAAGCAATATTAATAATATAAAGGTAGTATTAATAATATAATGTTTTAAAACACTTTGTATGCCTGCAAACCCTTCCACACTTCTAAAAATTGGGTAAATACAAAAAGGAAAATTTTCAAAATAATCTATGCCTTGAATTTAATACTAAATTAAAATGCTATTTTATCAAACACTTAATTAGGTGCTTGGCCAATTGTGATAGTCTATTCTTAAATTCTTACTTATCTTTGTAGCAGCTGTTAATGTTTTCTGTTCTTTTCACGTAGATACTGTACTGTCACTGCTGGAATGATGTTTTTGGTGATTAACATTCAAAACCTGATTGCATGTGAAATCCTTTTAATGTAATTTGGATGGTTACTTTGCTGGAAGATGTCCAAATTTATTAATAAAAAGAAAAGAGGGGGGCGAGTTATCTAAATTGCTTCTCATTAAAAACTGATAGAAAACTTACTGCAAGAGTGGTCATACTGTACTTGCTTGGCAAAGAGTTGTTTTGTAGAAATTTTGGGCAACCTTCTTTAGTTCTAGTAGAATACTTCATGCTATTTCCTTTTTAGTTAATGTCATGGAGCTGGTTTCTTTTACTGAAGATGTTATGAGACTGTGAACACAAACTTCATGAGGCATAAACATTGTGCCATTGCTGAACTTCTTCAAAAGTTCTGTTATTTGAAATGGCTGCATCTGAGAGATGAAAATTTAGTGCTTTAAAAATCTGCTCTCCATACCCTGAGGAAGGAAAATCTACCTGAAATCTGAAATAAAAGTTCACCACCTGTGTCCTTGAAGGAGTATGAAGTGAAATAGAATGAAAAAGAGTATGTTTCAGAGTATCAATAGATACTTGATATATATTGGGATCACACTCATCTCAGCAGCAACACATAATAGGTATGTATTCAAAACATTAAATCACTCAGGTGTCAGACAATAGAGACGCACATTAGGAAGCGAGTATTTTCATATCTGGTGTTTTAATTTTTCCTTTACTTGGTTTTGTCTTGATTTCTCTTACAGATTTTTTTTTTCTGGTCAGGGCAAAAACAGAGTTGTAGGCTGGGAAACTGAGCTGTGGGAAAAGTTTCTCAGACACAAACATATGTATCTGTGCTATGTGAATATACTGAGATTACCTGCAGTACAGGTGCATTAAAAATTATTGATTCATCTAGAATATCCATGGACCAGCTGTACATGAACCAGATAAGACTAGAAGGGCTGGAGTCTTTTGTGTACTATGTAAATATTTTAAAAACATTTATAGTAGCCACATTCTTGGGTTTTCTGGGTATTTGGCAGCCTGTTTGGACAAAGACTATTGTTTGGCAGCAACAGCACAGCAGCATCTGATGTCCCCATCAAAACTCTTAAATTCACCAAAAGCACGATTTCTGAGTGGAAAGTGTAATTGTGGTAACTGGTGTTTGGAGACCTTAGAGAAATCAATGCATTGAAAGAAAATTGAAAGAATTAAGGCCAAAAACTATTTCATGTCTCACTAGTAACAGATGGAAGATATTTCAGCTCTCCATGGGACTCAAAACCAGGGATGCAGCTTTTTCAGATTTGTATTTTAATCTCACTAAAATTTGGGGTTGCCATTCAAAATAAGCAGTTTTTTTTGACTACCCTGGGTCTCTTTTACTGAAGAAAATCACAAGAGTCCTTACGTAGATTGTGTTTATCAACAGCAGTACAACGAATACAATTTCAGAACAATACAGTATTATGTTTTTTATGGTGTTGCATTACTCAGCTAATAATTCGTAAATGTTAAAATATGTGCCCCAACTTTTTTTTGCTGCAAGTCTCTTGCTTGCTTCCTGATCCTTAGAATTCCCCTGGGACACAGTCCTGAGAAATTACAGCACCCATAGCAAAGCTGCAGTGCTCACTTGCAGTGGGGATCCCTGGGCTGTCCAAGGAGCTTTGAGGACTGCTCCTGCACAAGGTGTTCTGAGCATCAGCTGAGGGTGAGTCCTCACTCTGCTTCTCCTTCCTCATCCAGATAGCCTCCCAGCTTGGTGACCAGGAATTTGTGTGCTGGAGCTTATACTGCCACATCAGAGAACTATGCACAGAGATAGTGTTCAAGGTAGCAAAACTTGTATATGCATCTCAATCTGCAGTTAGTGCTGGTTGCTGGAAAGAGCAGAGAATCTGAATGGATTCCATGTCCCACCTTGAAGTATTTGTGCAATAATGTTTTTTTTCTTGAGAAACATACTTGAAAGGATTGCCAAGATTTTAAGTTTAGCTGAAAAGCAGGTGTGTAATTCAATTATTGGAGGTGCAAGTTAAATGAACTATATGGACTTCCCATTACAATGAAAAGTAATTTGCTCTATCTCACTAATCTAAGCAAAAAAAATTACAATGATCAATCTTGTATAAAATAGACAAGGAAAACTCAGCAATGCTAATTGAGTTATCATTCCAAAGCTCATATTGATTTTTTAATTACATTTACAAAATGCCCAGTAAAGTCCAAGGCTGCATATACATGGCATCTCCTTTACACTTACAGAAAGAGATTCCTGGTCATAAAGCCAGCAGGTCAGAAGTTTCACAAAGCAGACCAAAGTTGCCTTTTAATGTACCAGCAGCCTACTTTTTTTTTTCCCCATTTTTCCCCTTTTTTTCCTGTCAAAATAAAAGTCTGTTGAGGTCACAAAATTAGGCTAAGGGTACTTGTGCTGAGGGAGACTGGCATTGCAGACTCCTGACCATCAAAACATTTCCAAGGGGTGAATGCTTTGTCGGGATTTTCATGGTCTTGGGTCTTCAAAGAGACAAGAACAGTCGTTGGTTGTAGTAAATTTGTTTTTGGCGTGAATACACCAGTCTTGAAGGCAAAGAGTTCAAAGTATTAAAGTCCATGCTAAAAGCTTTCTGGCATAGGGTTCTGATGTTTCGAGCAGAACAGCAGCAGCAGCTCCCACAGTTTTATCTTCTTCTTCATTATCCATCCTGCACCCTGTTACAGGGGCCTTTATTCATAAATCCTCATATGAGCTAAAAATATGATTCTAAAACATTCTTTCTAAACCAATCTAAGCTTAATTCTGATGAGCGAAAGTAGTACAAAAATAGTGTCAGGTCTTACCCAAACACTACATATGTAACATTATATATTTACACAAATGTACTATCTGGTTTCTTACTTAAAATTTGCATATATAATTTTATCTATTTATGTGAATAGTTCTATCTGTTTACTCATATAGTTCTATCTATTGTAGAAACGCAAGCAAAGCTCTGCTATGTTTTTGTTATGTCTGTGACTAAGTTAAACTTGTGAAAAATAACACTACTGTACTTTAAACTAGGCTTTAGGGCCTCTTACAAGCTATGCAGTCTCTTAAGGCACTTAAGATATATTTCTACTTAAAATTAAAACTTACACTTCTATTTCATGTCTATGTGGCTTAATATATTTCAGCTTCTCTAAAGGTTCAAATTTAATCCCTGCATTCCTTTCTCTGAGGGACTTAGGGCTTTTATTTCATCCATTTCAACAATGCTTGGTGATGTTTTTATTTTAACTCTTAAAGGGACAAGTTGGGGCACTGTTATCATGACATTTTTTCAAGAGCTCACCCACAGTTTTTCTCTGAAAAACCAAACAGGAACAGCATTGACTTTTCTGGGTGCTCTAGTTGTATGTCACTGGATGGATTTGTTGTGTGATAAAATGTCTACTGTTTGAGAAATGGCAATGTGAATTGAGAATGACAAAGTAATGTGGAAAGGACTGAAGCCTACTGCCATCACAAATAATATAAATGTAAGTTTCTATCTGCCATCTGACTCCCTTATAAAATAATAGAAGCTGTCAGGTAAAGGACCTGCAAGAAATAATGAAGTTTAAAAAAACATTTCACTTCTATGTTTTCTCTTATGAGCAGTGCTGATATATGTAGTTTACGATGTTCACATGACAAACAGTGCACCCCCTTTATGAAGTTGTGTTGTTATATATCACACACCCAGAAGCAACAAGGTATTGAGAGAAATAGCAATTGAAGGGAACAATCAAGTTCTAGGTGTGCCAATGTAATTAATCAATAAGACAGACTGTGTGCCAGTGCTGCTTAATCACCTCTCTGGTGCTTGATGAGGCATGGTATAAAGTTGAAACCTTCCAGTGTCTTCAAGTGGAACATTAATCAGCAGTGTAAGACAGTTTGTGCCACTCAGTAACAAAGTGGATGCCTTGAAACTCTGACTTACTTCAAGGAAAGGCCTTGGGCTCAGTAACATGTTGGGTAGGTCTAACCTGAACTCTACTGCTTATTTCATCCCACATCAGCATGAAGTCTTGGTGCCAGCTCTGACCACTGCTCTTAGTACTCTTTACCCCTGGAGCAGACCTTGTTCTCACATTCCTGGGCTGTCTGACAGCCCAACAAAGCAGGACCCTGCCATCAGACTACCAGGGAAATACTTCACACATTCAAAGGATATGGGCTTTTGCCTCCTTTGGCTTTCTGTTGTGGGTTACAGAGAAAGGACTAATGATCACAGTGCTGTAGAAGATAATAAGAGGAGGACAAAAGCTCTCAGCTCCCATGGGACTTCTCTGTTGGTACTGACATGGAAGTGAAGTTGTACTCATCCAGAACAGCCTACCAGACTGATCGGACGTCTCTGAAAGCATCCCTTCTAATGACAGATATATCCAGCCTTTTTGTGAAATATCACTCCTGCAGAACCTTCCTGAAGTTCCTTTTAAAAGCAAGTCTAAACCAGAACTCCAGTAAGATGATGATAGAGGGTGTTGATTGGAAATAAATGAAAGGCAAGAGGAGAAATGATAAAAGGTTTAAGTAGACGTTTTTCTCAGCAGATGCCAAATTTCGTAACAGAAATCACTGGATTGTCATCAAAGGATGGTCATCCTTTTATGCCATTTGCTTTGTAGCAGGAAATAAATGTGAAATAGCTGATACAACTTGGTCTAGCATGTTTAACCATGATAGTATCTTACCTGCAGCCGGGTAAAAATGCTCTCAGGTTCCCAACAATATGCAATGAAACTTTGTTGTGGAGAACTGGAATGTCTGCTGAAAGATGACATTAAGTAACACTTAACTAAGTGCTATTGATTTTTAAGATTTAAAGGCTCGGTAGGTTGAAGAGTGTGACATCAAAGATGTTCCCATCTACAGAAGAACATTTAAAACAAAACAAACACAAAAAACAAAAAGAGGAGAAGTTAGAGACAAGATATGAAAAGAAGGTGTGTAGCTGTCTGTGAATGCAGATGGTTAATTTGAAGCATCAGAGGTAGATTTTAAAGCTGTTTTCCAGGGTGCAAATGATAGCAAAAATACAAGACTCAAAGACTCGGTTCTGTGATCCTCAGTGATGCATGCCTGTGCCTTCTCTTCACAGAAGTCTTTTGCAATTGGCTAGTGTGCAGGTCATTTCCTGGAATAGAGAGGTTTTTTGAAGCTCACTCACTGAAAAGGCAAACAGTATAGGACTGTGCTCTGCTACAAGTGCTGTATTGCTCTCCTTCTGCTATCTTTTAAGTGAGCTTAAAATTTACCTGGAAAAGAATTCATTAGTGCTATTCCCTTAGTGTTGAAAAAGATCCTGTATCTCTAGATCCAAGGAACATGCCGAGATATTCTTCATGGTAGACCTTGTCAAAGGTAGTGGATGTGTTTTTACTGGGCTAACATTTATTTTGGGGAGAACCTTATATCACAGCCCACAGAGGGTATTTCAGTTCCTGTCAGTTAAGGAAAAAAGACAAATTTGGATCTTTGAGAACAAAAATTAAAATCTGAGCCCCAGAAGTGCTTTTATTTTTGCTTCACTACTTTTCTGCTCTTGTTGAATGAGTGGTGACATCACACCCATCAGAGTAGACACCAAGAGGGAAAATATCAGCCTCTCTTCTTTTTATGGAAACAGCAGCAAAGCACAGAATATCTTTGAACTTCAAGATTTAGCACAGAGCTCCAGGGTTACACTCTCGATCTCCAGTTAGTAAGGCAGAGATGAGAGTTCAGCAAGGGTTAGATAGATGTTTTCTGAATTGTAACAGAACTGCTAAACCTTTTAGTCTATTGGAAAAGTTCTTACATCTTTCAGTCAAGACAGGCTATTACTAAAATTTAAGAGTGTTAATATGTTGCCAGAGGATTTTAATAAATGTTAAAATTATGTGTGTGAATCTTCTGATTATTTTCACTTTTATGAATGTTAGGTTTATTTTTAGCAAGTTATGCCAGACCATTTCTATCTTGCTAGTTCCATTAACTGTCTTTGTCAAACTTCTTTCTTCTTGAATGTAATCAAAACTATCTCATTTCTTACACTGGCTCATAAAACAGAATTGGAGGTGCTGCCAAAGAGATCCATCAATTCAGTCCTGTAAAAGCTGAATCTGAACTTAGACTTTTGAAATCTGAGTGTGTGTGGAGATCAGATATTTAACTGACATCAATATAAGTCATCATTTCCAGACATATCAATCAAAAAGCCTTTTCTCTGCAAATCCTATAACTTGAATACCATTAAAAACAGTACCAGACACACACACGCACAATCAAAACCAGAATAAAATCAATATCTGTAAAAAAAGCAGTGAGTTTACAGGCAGGAATTCAACTTTATATTTTCAGTTCCCTGAATTATGTTTTCTGCTTAATGGTCTTATTTTTAATCTAATGTGAAATGTACGAAATAAATTATATCTTGTTTCCTTCTTTAAAAAAAAAAAAACAACAAAGTGAAACAAAACAAAGAAAAACCCACCAAACCCAAACAAATTAGTTAAGATCATCCAGTGATTCCTCACATCTGTTTTATAAGGGTACCATGTCTGCTCTACTTAACTGGTCATATTCTGTGTTTATAACTGTCTGTACATTTAAACTAAATGTAGTGACAATTTTGTCCCCAAAAGAGCTTAAGTTTGAGTATATGAGCAGAAGCCTGTGAGGAACAGGTATTAGCACATATGTTAATTTTTTTTTTAAGAAGCCACTCAGGTTGGTCTGCTCAGAAGATATTTTTTTAAATAGCATCAATGAAACCTCTAAAATCTAAAGCCATTTTACAACATCAGGAATGCAAAATGGGAGAGAGAAGTTTGGAAAGCAAATACTGTTAGGAAAAAAATGAATGCTTACTATATTTGATATGTAAATTCAATTCAGGGAGCTTTATACATTTATTTTAATCAAGAAATACTATTTAGTTTCATCCCCAATCTCTCTTTCCAGTGATGTTTCTAATTGTGTTATTGTGAGAGGAATACCTACTCTAACATTGCTCTTTTGAATTAAATTACTCTGTGAGAAAAATTTGGACCACTGCACTTCAAGAATTTAATTTGTGGTGCTCATTCATTTTCAGGGAATTTTTGGAGGCTGGGGAAATATGTTGTCTCTGTTTTCAGGGCACAGTGAGGCAATTGTAACACACCTGCTGTCAGGCTATGAGTCAGTGCAAGTCCCAGAAATAGAGTCTATATGTCTCTAGATGCCTGGTTTCGTAATCTAGTGGCCTGACCCTATTTTCTCTGGGACAATTCCTGTGCAGCGAAGTTGCTGGGACTCCTCTTGGTGTCAGTAAGTTTTGCAGATGTTTCACTGATTTATCCTTTATTTAATGACCAGTTGGAATCACGAGAGAATTTGTATGGCTCACTGACAAAGTGCAATTGATGCAGCAGCTTTATTTTGTTTCACTCAAAAGTTGTTGTGCAGAAGAAATGCCACCAATAGCATCGTCAGTGCTTCAAGGATGCCCTCTAGCAATCAGAAGCCAGCAGTGGATCTGAGCAGCTGCATGTTATGTAAAGCTAAAGGAGATCTGCACTCAAACCATAAATGGTGCGCATGGAAAGATTTAGCTTCAGATTGACACACAGTCAATCTTTGACCTCTCTCTATTTGCCCTATCTTTATTTAGGCATTCAAAAGCTTTCCCTGATTTATTTGATTATACCAATTTACAGCAGGGCACGAGGAGTGAGAGAAAGGTACAGGCAAGAGTCAGCCCCTTGTTTCACTCATGCATCAGACGCCTTGAAAATGGAGTGCGCTCTCACTTCAGTCTTTACTATTATGTTCTCTTGTCCTCCTGTGGCATAAAATTTTGAGAAGAAAATTATAATTTATCTTTTCTTAAAAATAAAAAGGGCCAAAATAGAAAAAAGTGTTCTTAAAAATTTGTCCTGTAATTTCTTTAGATATGAACAGATCTTATTAGTACTTTAAGAATTACAGACTTAGACCACCATGTATCTGTTCTATGTTTATGTGTAATCCAGCTGTCTAATCTTTTGTGATGACTGATCTTTTTTCAGATTAATGATAGTGTATACCTGTTATTTTTATCTTGAAATGCATACATAGAATGGATACATCTTATTGTGTGTGTGTTGCAATTTAATTTACTCAGTTGAAATGTGTTTGTGTGGAAGTGGGTGGTGTTTTCTTCTGTTTTATTTCTCTCTGCTTTGTTAGTCATGACAGCTGGAAAATGTCTTCCTGGAAGTTTTCTAAACCTTACACAGTGAGAGATAAGATATCGAAAAGATGATTTCTGTTGGAAATACTTTATTCTTTTAGGGCAGTGCAACACTCTTAATTTTCCTTCTTGCCTCCTGTTTTGCTCCATAATTTTTGTTGTATCTAAATTTAAAGTTAATGGACAAAAAGTTAAGTTCTGAGATCACAGTAGGAGCGAGAAAGTTTTCAAAATTATAGTAGCTACTCTTTGTACAATATCTATGTCTGAATGCTTCCTTTTCCTAAGTCCTTTTTCTTTCTGTTACTGTGCATTTAAAATGAACCCATTAGATTAATTAATGTTCTATTTTTCTTCCTCTCAAGACCTACATCTGTGATTAAATTCTTGTAGCTAGGTATGAATTTCCCCACCTCCTGCTTTCCTTATCCGTGTTTTGCTTTTGGGGTTATTTTTTGTGGTGGTAGACCACTGAGTCTCAGGCTTATTTGTCTTCAGTGTTGCCATTTTCTTCACTTTGGTTTTGCTATGGGTTTCATACTCACTTTTATTTCTGTTTAAAGAACTGGTTACTTACCTGACCAGTTTTACTTGCATAATTCTAATTATGTATTTCTGTGGTCATTGGCAGTACAGTTCCTTCATATGGTTTATTCATGACAAGGAATTAAAAGAGAGAGAGATGGAAAAACACTGCTCCTGGATCATATGCCCATTTCTCTATCTGTTGTGATATAGGAGACTTAGGATGATCCAGCAGTTTTCACTTGCAAACATATTTTTATTAATTTTTAAGGCATATAAACATAATTTGTATCATTTGAAACTCCTTGAAAGTTGTTCTTCCCTGTTCTAGTTATTTATATTTCAAAAACCTACACTAGAATTTTTCTGTGCCTAATAGAATGATTTATCAGTTTAATACTATACTGATTATACAGACTAAATGGAATGCAAGACACGTCAATCTCTCTTTTAGTCTGATTGCAATGGGAAGAAGAGTTTTCATGAGAGAGTTGGTATTAATAGATGATAAGGACATAATGCAGAGTTCAGCTATTTTTAACTTTTCTTTTAACAAGCTGCTCTGCAGAGCACATGGACTGAAATCATAACTAAAGATTAAGGTTGATCAGAAATACTGTGATCTCTCTGTAGAGAAAGACCCATGTCTGTCATTTTGAGAGAAAAATCCGGATTTCATAGAATCACAGAATGGGTTGGGTTAGAAGGGACCACAGGGGGTCATCAGCTCTAACCTCTGTGCTCAAGCAGAGTCATCCTAAAGCACATTGCACAGGATTGTGTCCAGATGGCTCTTAAACATCGTGAACATTTCATCCCTTAATTGGTGTGCCCAAGAAACTACCTAATTGCCCTGTTCTTCCTTTTTATTTTTTTTGAGGTGGTAATGGTGGGGTTGGGTTTTTTGTTCTTTGATTGGTAACGGGTTAAATCGTGGTAACTGAATAACTGATTTTTTATGTTAAAGATAATGTCTAAATTGTGTCAGCTTCAAAGGTGGGGTGGGAGAATCTCTAGCTGGGGGAGCTCCCTCCACCCCAGAGACTCTGGAGCTGCTGCTCGTTCTCTTGTTAGCTTCAACAGAAGAGAGAATATTTTCTGTTTCTATAAGTGGTGCAGGGTTCTTGCCTCTGACTTCAGCTGACAAAACCTCTAGGTGTAGCGCATGGGGAAGAGGTTTACTTAGGGCAGGGAAGTACTGCCCACATCCCAGGGACATACGAGTGATTGTATTCCTTATTTATGTGGCTGTGAGTTGCACAAGGACATGGGAGGATGTGGTGCTGCCAGTGGAAGGAGAGCAGCACTCCATGTGTGCTAATCAGAGAAGCTGGAAATCCCTTGTGCTCTATTACTGGGCTCAGTACCTTGTGGTAGAGTGAAGCAACTAGGGAATGATTGCTCTCATATTTCAGCACCTCTAGGAGTGACATTGGAGGTGAATTTGGTGTTACAGGCAAAGTGCCTTCAAGTGCTCAAGCAAAGGGATATATCTGGGGCTTGGATGAGTTTCTGTGTCTTCTAATATGAGACCTCTGCCAGAAAAAAGCCTAATGGTTCCTTGCAGATGTACAAAAATTTTAAATAATTATAACAGTTTTTCTTTCCTCATGGGTGTCACCTCAGCCTTTCCCTGTCCTTTCATATGTGCAAAGTCTTGTCATGAAATTCCAAGGTACTTTGTCTCCCACCTATGCCTACCCCCTTAATTTCTATATTTCAATGTGACTGTTATAATGCTAACTTGATAAGGACTTTAATTACATCCTTTAAAAGTGTGTTTCCAGTAATGCATTTTTTTTCCTGCATCATTTGTGGTGATGCCACAATCTTTTATAGTTCTTGAAATTAATGCGTGCCAAAGCAATATTTGTTTACATCCTAGGATGAAATCTTCAAAAGCAGCTTGGCAATTATTTGAAAAGGAAGAGATGAATCTGAAGAGAGTTTTAATTTAATATTTAATTTCATTAAGGATCTTGGAGCACAAAATAAGAGAGCATTATTTATAACACAAAGCTCTGAGTGCTCCTCAGTAGAGAGGAGGATCAGAATAACATATAGCAGAATAGGGTCATCTGGAGGAGACAGTAATAGAAATATAATTATATTCACTACGGCAAAGGCCCAAGGTTGTGTTGTTCCTGTTATTAGTCTTTAAGGACAGAAATAATTACAGGAGAAGAAAGACTTAAGTATGAGGCAATGACACAATGAATGAGAAACCAAAATGATATGTTAGCGAAAATGGTAAGTGTAATTTTAGTATTTATCAGGTGAGGTGTTTCTTGTAATACAGAAGCTACTGAGACTTCATGAAGACTTTTTGGATGTGTTTCTGTCACACGCTGGAGCTAGAATGGGGATTATCTAAGGAATAGTGAGCCTCTGTTATGAAAGGAAAAGATTGGCTTTAAGTCGCTGAAATGTAGGCACCAAAATGCAATTTCCAGTAATGGAAAGTGGATAGTACCTAGGGTAAATATCTACTCAAATATCAAAAATGTTGATGAGTCTCTCTAGATAACTTTTGAGGAGAGCTTAAAACAAAAAAATAAAGTATGTTGTTTCACATTTTGTGATTTTTCACAGCACTGCCCCATAGCATGACTGCTATTTTGTCCCTGGTAGAAGGTGATATTCAAGAAAAACAAGTGAACCTTGTCACTTTGTGTCTTTTCTCTATACTATTACACAACCCTTAGCAATTTTTGCAATAGATATGGACTAGATGTTAGAAAATGCTCGAGTTCTTTGACCTATATCCCTAGGTTCTTAGGTTTTCGTTGGGGTTTTTTGTTTGTTTTTGGGGTTTTTTTATTTATTTATATGCATTTAAATGCAGAAGTCAAAATTACTTTGAAACTTAATGAAATTCTTTTAATAACTTGAACATCTGTCCTAAAAACTGAACAATTTTTAAATACTCTGAAATCCATATATCAAGACATGAGTCTTCTATGTTGGACTGAAGCTTTACATGCTAATTAGTGCTGCAAGTGGTAGATATATTAAATTTTATGTCTGCTACATGTGCATGGATGTGCCTCTGTGTTTTGCCAGAAACCCACTGGTCAAACAAGAATGGAGGAGCCTAGCTCATAATACTCACAAAGGTACTTCAAAGTCCAAATGAATGCCCTTTTCCAGCTGGAGGACAGGCATTCTTTAGGCACTTCAAGTGGACATAGGAATAAACTCCTCAAAACATGAGCTTGATGATTTCACATACACTGAATGATCACTGGGTGATGTGGGGATGAAGTCAATTTGTCTCCTCTTCAATATCCTTTTGTCTGGAATTCTTAGTCCGATATTTGGAGACGTATTATATAGTGTCTTCTGGCTCCAAAGAACCAAATGGGACAAAATAAGTAATCTGCTAAGTAGAGAGAAAGAGCCAGACCCTGGATCAAACAGGAGATCTGCCTCTCTGGTCTAGAGCAATGTCCTGCTTGCACTTGCTGTGAGGACCCCATAATCTTGTAGTGATAGTTACAATTTTAGAAGGTAACTGAATGTTATTTCCTTCTTTAAGGGGCAGTCTGTACATGAATGCTTGCAAGGAGGGCACGTGATGTAAGTGCTGTTGTTGGGAACAGATGGACTTCTCTGCATGTGCTTTTTAACAGTGCCTTTGGCACACCTTGAAAACATGTCCACTTTCAGGTACCTGTCTTTTGAAGTCACATCTAAAAAGTGGTTTTAAACTATCCCTTTATGTAAAATTTCAAAGGGAATTGTGACATTTCAGACTCTGCCATAGGGTTGTTACATGTCTTTCATTTTTCTCAAGAAGAAAGTAACTTACAGGTTCTTTCCTCAAGCTGGCCACTGAAGTAAGAAGGAATGCTACAAAAGTCTTCCATCACATCCAGCAGAAAAGCCAGCACAGGCTTTCATACTTTGTATGGTTTCAGACCCATGTGGTGATGGCTCAGCACTGAAGGTGCTGTCCCAGCATCTTGCACACAAAGGAGAGAAGCAGCGCAGTGTGATTTTTTATTTATTTATATGCATTTAAATGCAGAAGTCAAAATTACTTTGAAACTTAATGAAATTCTTTTAATAACTTGAACATCTGTCCTAAAAACTGAACAATTTTTAAATACTCTGAAATCCATATATCAAGACATGAGTCTTCTATGTTGGACTGAAGCTTTACATGCTAATTAGTGCTGCAAGTGGTAGATATATTAAATTTTATGTCTGCTACATGTGCATGGATGTGCCTCTGTGTTTTGCCAGAAACCCACTGGTCAAACAAGAATGGAGGAGCCTAGCTCATAATACTCACAAAGGTACTTCAAAGTCCAAATGAATGCCCTTTTCCAGCTGGAGGACAGGCATTCTTTAGGCACTTCAAGTGGACATAGGAATAAGCTCCTCAAAACATGAGCTTGATGATTTCACATACACTGAATGATCACTGGGTGATGTGGGGATGAAGTCAATTTGTCTCCTCTTCAATATCCTTTTGTCTGGAATTCTTAGTCCGATATTTGGAGACGTATTATATAGTGTCTTCTGGCTCCAAAGAACCAAATGGGACAAAATAAGTAATCTGCTAAGTAGAGAGAAAGAGCCAGACCCTGGATCAAACAGGAGATCTGCCTCTCTGGTCTAGAGCAATGTCCTGCTTGCACTTGCTGTGAGGACCCCATAATCTTGTAGTGATAGTTACAATTTTAGAAGGTAACTGAATGTTATTTCCTTCTTTAAGGGGCAGTCTGTACATGAATGCTTGCAAGGAGGGCACGTGATGTAAGTGCTGTTGTTGGGAACAGATGGACTTCTCTGCATGTGCTTTTTAACAGTGCCTTCGGCACACCTTGAAAACATGTCCACTTTCAGGTACCTGTCTTTTGAAGTCACATCTAAAAAGTGGTTTTAAACTATCCCTTTATGTAAAATTTCAAAGGGAATTGTGACATTTCAGACTCTGCCATAGGGTTGTTACATGTCTTTCATTTTTCTCAAGAAGAAAGTAACTTACAGGTTCTTTCCTCAAGCTGGCCACTGAAGTAAGAAGGAATGCTACAAAAGTCTTCCATCACATCCAGCAGAAAAGCCAGCACAGGCTTTCATACTTTGTATGGTTTCAGACCCATGTGGTGATGGCTCAGCACTGAAGGTGCTGTCCCAGCATCTTGCACACAAAGGAGAGAAGCAGCGCAGTGTGGGGACAAGGGTGGGTTGAGATGGCTGCGAAGCCCAGACTGTGTATCTGGGGCTCAGCCATAGGAGAGGAGAGTCTCCTTGGGGAACTTGGATTCCCCAAACCCATTTGGAGCTTGCCTGAGTCTCAGGTCCAGAGAAGCACCCCTGCCCTCCTTCCTGATCACCTGCCTGATAACCAAGGCTACTTAAGTATTTCTGTGCCCCGATATCAATTTCAGACCAATATTACTGAATTTACTGGAGTTCTTTTTATCCTGATCCAGATGATTCTACTGCTCGTTTATATTCAGTACTGTGCTCTCATTCTGTACCCCAAATCTAGAACTTGTCAGGCCTGCCTTAATTCCCTTAGAGGGAGAAACTAAGAATATTTTGTACATCTAAAGGTAATGTGTTCCATAGCAATGAATGACTTTATTTTTTTTCCTGAAGGAAATATATAATGGTTTACATTTTTTATAGTCCAAATTTTATTTAGTTTTTTTGTTACTGATTGCTTATTTTAAAATAAGGTCATCAAAACATATTTTTTTTTACCAAGATGACCATAAAATCATTTTTGTTTCACTAAAATATTTGATGAGCAACTTTACTGCAAACATCACTTGTGTTTTTTCGTTTGGTTTATTTACAGTTTCTGTTCAAGCAGTATTTGAAATTCAGTTCAGACTGGAATCTCTGTAACTAGATACTGTATTTTTCAATTTGTTGAGCTGGTTTAGTTTCCAGGAAGGAAAAAAAAAAAAAAAAAAAAAAAAAAAAAGCTGTATTCAGTGGGAACTAAAGCATGTATAACAGGGCTGATAGAAGCATCCTGCAAAGGGCACAAATCTCTTCTGTGGTGTAAAATGAATTGGTTGCTTGGCTAACAGATCTTTTCTGGCTTTGAAAATTAGTCTTCTGATGCACATTAGATCTGTCTTGGGGTTAAGTCCTCAGTCAGTATAAATTTCATAGCTCTACTACAGCTCCACTCACATAATATTAGAACTAAAAAATTAGAAATCCACTCACTGAGGATTTTCTTTCACTCTCTTCTTCTTCCCTTAGTGAATCACTTATCTTGTGAGAATAATTTTTTTTAAAAAGCTAGAATTCTTTGTAATTTATTGTTGAACTATTTCTGTGATAAAGTTAATAGACCTTTTGGTGCAAGAAGCTCTTTTATTTCTAATGAATGAGTAATGAATAAGAAAAACAATACAATGAAAACACTGATGACATGGAGCAAGCCTGACAGAAAGCTACCATAAGATCAGAAATTTTACCACAGGACATGAGAATAGAGGCTGAGGGAACAGAATTTGTTTAATCTTCAGGAAAGAAGACAAAAATCTTATTGCTTTTTAATGCATATTCAGAGCAGAGAGGATAGAGCCAGGTATTTTTAGGGTGCATTGTGGTAGGATAGGAGGTAACAGACACAAGCTGAAATTTAGCAAACTTCAATTAATAGTAGGAATTTTTTTTTTCTTACCCAATGTGTACATTCAAAAACTGGAAAACATTGCCTAAAGACATTGAGGAACCTTTCACCTTTGGTAGAAACTCAATCCTTGGAAGAAAGAAACCAAAATTTATTGGAATGTCTTGGTCAAGCTGCTCTGAATTAGTGGTGACTTAAAGGGGGGTTGGATGAGAGGTCTTCCAGAGCTCCTTTCCAGAATCCCTTGCCAGTCAAATGATTTATCCCTCTGTTCCAGAGAGGGACTTTTCAGTGACAAGTGCAAGATTTTCTTGTCTACCACCATTCTTACTGCCAAGTAAGATTATTACAGAATTACAAAACTGTTATTTGTTAAGAAAATAAGTTCTATTTATTTATCAATATTTCCCTTCCAGTAACTTGCTTTGCATGCTATATTAAAATAAAACTGCAACTCTGGAAATTTGCTTTTAGGGTAGCTTCTGATAAAATTTCCACGATCTGAACTATTAAACCTTCTTACAAGAATTTAGCCCAAAGTATAATTGTCATAATAATTTGTAAAGTACTTGTATACTTAATATTTTGGTTGACTAAACCGAGTCAACCAAAACTGAGGTGTATCTGGATCCTACTTGGAAGTATAGGTTTCATTGAAATAATTTTTTACTCAAAACTGATGTGCTCTCTTTTTTTGTTTGTTTATTTGTGTGTTTTAATTAATATCAAGCCCAGCCAACTGGTAGTGCTAATTTAGGTTCAGCTGCAGCTCAACTTTTTGCAGAGCTATGTGTTAGGTGATGAATAATGATGTACATAGAGACCTTCTAGTTTCTTTTTAACAACTAATTTGCTAATCTGCATATTTTCTCATAAAAAAAAGAAACGATTTGTGTCTTTTTAACTTTACAAAGCATTTATCTCCTCCTGTGAACCAGAAGAATTCAACAGAGAATTCCAGGGCTTTTCAAAATTACTCTCTTTTCTACCCAGTAACAGCAAGTCTCAGATGGAGATCTGCTGCTTGCTCTCTTGCAAGTTCAATGGAAAACTAATACGGAATATGCCAACTTTTTTATATTCTTTGTCTCCTCAGATTAAAACAACTTTTTGTTTTCTTATTCCTTGTTTAAAAGTGGAGCTTGGCTAGCTCATCACAATGAATTGCCTTAAATACACACAAATCCCATGGAAAGTGGGTTTCCTAAAGAGGTTTACTAATTTTGCTGTCAATTTAGCCATATTTTTTCTCACTACTCATACATAAAGTCATCAGACAAATCCAATAAGTACCACTCTGTGCAGAAAGATTTTGAAATTGCTGTCCAGCTGTAGATGTATACCTTCCCTAGATCTGTTCTCTATTTGTGAATAAAGGTTGAGCAGGTGTTATATTTGAAGCTCGGTATCTTAAAATTCTGTCTGCCTGTTTCCAATACTTTTCACTGTGAAGTCTAGGGCTTGTCAAAGATTTCTCACTATTTGGCCTTTCTATTAAATTACCTCCCTTTCCAGCTCTTCTTAATAAAAATGTCTGCACCAACTTCTTTTAAAAGAAGTTGGAGTCTTTTCTAAATATTGGTATCTCAGAGAAAAATAAATTTGTTTTTTTACTTTTTCTGAATGTCATATTATTTAAAGTATTATACTATCTTACTATTGAAGTTTTTCAGGTCACTCTTTTGCATGGATTTTTCTTCTAATTGATGTTTTTTTTTCTGATTACTTAAATGCCCCTGCTTATTTTCCATAATCTACTAAGGTCCTTTCTTAATCCTCTTCAAATATTTTCAACATCAGTTTTTCACTTCTAATTTCTGGTTCTTTCTATAAAGGTTACTTTTGACATTACTTGCCTTGATTTAAGTAGTTAGAAGGGACAGAGAGTAGAATTAATTTTTTAGCAGACAAATGTATTTTTTTAGAGTTTTCTGAGGTTATTGTATTTCATATACTATGTAGTGGATGTATCCTGACATTTATGGAAACAACAGAACTATTTTGGAGAAAGAGTTTACAGAGCCTATTTTCACTTGGACCTAATTTAAAAAAAAATAAAAGCACATTGTAGAAGCTGCCAGCAAAGTGAAACAGTGAAAAAAACTGTTTCGCATGCAAGAAAAACATTAGTGTGAACAGTTAAATGTTCACATGGACATTCAAATGTGTTTATGTGCTCTCACATCTAAATTGATTACATAATATTCTGATACTGTCTAAAAATAGGGAACCTACTTTCTCTGAAAATATTAGGAAAGAAAGGGTTTTCAGTCTTAATTCTCCAATTGAAAAAAAACAAAACAAAACAAAAAACCACCCAAATAAATTGACTAGGCTACCCAAACTACAATAGAGTAGGTACCAGAACTATAATATACATTTTCATTTTTCATAATCAATCTCCTTGACCTACTTCAAATGTCATGAAAACTGGTCTGTCATTTTCTGAAAGCAACCAGTTTTGGACATAAGTTCAGAGTTGATCCTGGAGTTTCCTGCTCAATTTCTGTAATGGGGTTCAAGCAGTGTAACTCTGGGGATTACTGCAGTGGGATTACTACAATGTTTTAGGGTTCATGCTTATTTTTCTACAAGAAGATGGTCACGAGTTTATACAGGAATGTTTCTTTCAGAATTGTAACTAAAATTCATATCTAAAGACATTTATCAGCTATCATGACAGTGAGGCTACATTGACTCCTCCAAAATAATTATTTTTGGGTGAGTCATCAGTGGGGAGAAATAGCAGTCACTGATAGGATAAGGATAGAGATCTGTGACTCCTGCAAGATGGAAAAATACAGGTCACTATAGATTGACCTGTAGGGTCAGGGATGTTCTGTCACCATACATTGTGGACTTCCTGATTAGGATTTGTTCATGAAGTTAAAGCTCATAATGTTTTTAAGGGTGAAAATTTTATGTTAATTTGACTTGCATGTGATTTTTAAGTAATCTTTGATAATTTCAATGGACCACTTTTCCCCTTCTCACCCTGTTCCTCCACAGTGATTCTTTTACAGTAGGAATAGGGCAGTTATCCAAAGAAAAGACAGATTTCCATTGTGAGAGGTGGAAATGTAATATTAGCTAGGCACATTTCAGCTGTTCCTGATGGTCCTTCAAAGAATTTTACTCACCTTTGGTCATAAATTTCCGTATCCTGTTAAAAAAATATAAAAGAAAAATAATTCTTCCCATTACCTTGATTTCACTGCAGAAACATTCAAAGAGTGTCTACTATTGCCTCCTTTTTCAGCATGTCTTCTACTAACCACCTAAAGAACTCTTCATTAAATTTTTCTTTTCATGTTGCATTTCATATTAATATTAATACAATAACATAACATACAGAGGAAGTATTTTGAATGTGTATTTATATCTCTGTGAGAAAGGTGTAAGAAAAAGGAGAAATGATAATCAAAAATGAATACCCAGACTGTAAGTTTCTATTTTGTTTGTGTGAAATCACTTTTGATGCTAAGTGACAGCCTTCCAAAATCTAGTGGTCATGATGCTGAGTTAACTCAGTGGTAGGAGAGGATGGAAAGAGAGACAGTTTCTTCACGGTTAAGACTTTTATCATGCAGAAAACAAAATAAGAAGTCCATTCCTTTTTCTTTTCCTTTATTTCTGGATACTTTAACCACTGATATGCAAGGAGAGAAGTGGGGCAATACAAGAGATCAGTCGAAACAGTGCAGAAGTGTGTCTGCCCTTTTAAGAGACAGGTTCTGTGTAGTATTTTATTATGTCATTTCCACTTTTGCTACTATTCTGCTCTTGGGATTGATTTGGGACTTGTACCCAAACCTGCATTAACTGATGTGAGGTGGAGCTTTTGAAAAGATGTCATTGCATCTGATATCTAGGGACTCTCTTAGGCTTAGCCAATGTTTTATCTACTAAAATAGCATTATGGAGAAGAGAGTTGACACTGAGACACAATATGACTCCCTTTAGTCACTGGGAGAAAAGAGACATGAGGGCAAAGTCAACTCTGTAATATGCAAAGACTTTAAATAGCAGGTAAAAATCATAAAAGTTTACAGGGTTTTTCAGTGACAGCATAGAATTCGGTTGAACTACTTCAGCTAGGAAGCTGAAGTTCATACATGCAAACAAACTTTGATAAATATGTAAGATACTTGGAAACTCCATGGCTCATATCACTTTTTTGTAATAGAGGCAATATTTATTTGAGAAAGAATTATGTCTGCTAAAAAGAAATTAATCACTGACAAGCAGTTCTAATATAAATATATTTATAAGGACCTTTGATTTGCCGATTTTGTTCTCGGAAGATTAGTTTTTCTTGAATAGTAAATTTAATTTTTGAACATCTTATGACATATTATTTCCACACTGAGATACTCATCTTTTCAGGAAAGGTCTTTGAAAAATAAATTGTGGAAATAAAAGTTTTTATTTTTAATTCCTTTATTTTCCCCATACTTTAGGCTCCGCCTACCTGAATATGCTGCTCTACAGTTTTATTATGTTTGCAATTCACAGTGACAAAATATAAGTAGCTGTAACTGCAAACAATTATTTTGGAACTAATCCACAAAACATTCTAATTTTAGCACAGGTTTCTGTGCTCGTCTTGCTCTCCTAACATCTTGCCATAGAGCCCTTGAACATGACTGAAGAGAAACTTCACAGAAACGGGGATTTTGCTTGAAGTACAGCAGTTCTGGAAATGAAACCTCTTGGGTATGTATAAAAAAGGTGCTACTTTTTTATTTGAAGTGAATCTTCATAGTTCAGTCGAAGTACATTATCAGAAGACCATTTTTTAGACAGTCATGAAACTGAGATTTGTCCTGAGTGTGAGATATTGACCCAACAAAAGCCAAACTGTGACTGAGTGTTAGAAAGATGAACAGTAAGGGCAAACTTCCTGCCAGGGCTGCACTTGACCCCTTTGCAATCCTTGAAGGGCAGCCTACAAGCCTGTGACACCCCCCCATTCTTGCAGCCTGCTTTGTGCAGTATATTTGTGCATTGTGAACACGCTGGGGCAGCAGTGTCCCAGGTGCATCCAGAGAGGAGTCTAATACACCCTGGTTGAGACAGAGGGCTCTGGCAAGCCCCCTAAAGAGGAGACATTAGTAATGACACGCTCACTTGATGGAGACATATCTGAGTGTGTGCCTTACCTTCTAAAAGGAGACTGCATCCTTAGGTGCCTGAAAACAGTTTCAACATGTAACCCTATTCTGTTCAGTCTAAGTCTAAAATGATCCACAGTTGAGCTGTGTAAAATTAGAATCATGAACCACAGTTTTAAGAGAAAAAAAAACATGGCTGTTCCAGGAGGAAAAGCTAAGCAGGGATACAGAAAGTTTGGGTAAACTGGCAAAGGTAGCAAGTAGGGGTATTAATGTACTTAGTGCTCTGGTGAGGATAAGTGATTTCAAACTGGAACCCCTTTGCATGGTTATGGGCAGGATGGGAGGTACCCTCCTTCTCCATGGCCCAAATGGTGGGAAGGTACACGTCTCTTCAGATGCCAGTGGGCACCAGTTCAGGCAGACATCAGAATCTGGCTCTGGAGTTCTAATCAAATAACAAATAGGGCTAAATGCAGCTCAGCACATGGGTGCACTATCTATTTGTTTAGACTTCTTTTGTTTCAGACCAAAGCAATAAAACTGATCTACAATTCGCCATCATGCTTTAGTCCTTATTATTTCTACATATATATTCTAAAAGTAATTGTAATATAAGACTTCCTTTGTTATCCACATCATATTTATTCTGCAGCTCCAATTTGTTCCAGATGGGCCCCAGGGTAAATAGGAGTAGAACATGACCTTTGAATTGTAGCAAACCATGTCACCAAAGCATGGCAAGACTCAGCAATAGGATTAATACATGTGATCACAATTTCAGGGAGTGTGAACTTTTTTAAGCTTGAATTTAAACTACAGGCTTCAGAGGATAAAACAGGGATCCGGTAGCTTAGTCTTTATCCTCTGAAATTGAAATACAATTCATAGAAACATACTCAGCTGCACTGAAGGCTATGCAGGGGGTAAAATAAGCTGAGCTTTTAAACAGCTCAGCTGCATGAATACCAAAGACTGCTGCATTTTCCTCTCTGTACTGTTACTTGTCTTGAAAATAGAATGGGAATCTAGCTTACAAATTAGAATTTCCTTTTTGTTGAGAATATGCAGAGATATTCAATACTACCACCACATTTTTAGAACTAAATTTTTCATGCAGCTAATGGAATTTTGGCTGTTTTGTAATATTTTTTATGACTTTTCTGGCTTTCTCTTTGACATACCTAATTTTTTCAAATCATTTGGGGAAGGGCAGTTGCTACTGTGCCTGACATATTTTGAAATTAGTACTCTTATGCAAGGGCTATGAAAAAGCTTAGTTTGTAAGAATTAGTTTGCTCTCTTTCCTTGGATATGTCTTACTGATCAGGTTATTGTGAAGTATAAATTTTTTGTCACTGCCTGAGGCTTCTTTCCAGGTTTTCTTCGCATAAGAATAGTTCAACTAAAAGATAGCTTTATGTTTCCTTAGAGTACCAAGATAGATACAACTGTTAAAAAGAAAACTGAATTTAAGAGCCAATGCCTCAATATATTTGATTGTAGAAACGGGTAGCTAGTTTTTCTTCAAGTGCTTCCTCAAATGAACATTCATATTGAGGTTATATGATCTTGTAGACGTTTTATTTGTCTTTGTAATGTATAGTTGGGCCCTGCACAGGCATAATGTACTCTGGAATTCCTTGCTGCTGTTCTAGAATCAGGACAGTGTCTATTTGATGAGCTCTGTTTCTATAAACTTACTTTTAGTGAGTATTTTGTTTCCTTATTATGATTTGCATGAATATTCTTAATTTTTTTCTTAAGTTACATGAGTTGATTCACATAGGTTAAAAAAAAAGGTCTTGTTTCATGCTTCTTGGAAACATTAGCTTTGCATGTAACCTAGACATTTCCCTGAAGATCCAAGCTTGCTGCTTGTGCATTGTTTCAAACCAAACTTCTGGGTCCTGGAAAATCCCAGGCAAAAGCTAAAAGCTACCTCCCTGCAGAAAACTTGCACAAAACCCAGAGATACCCACACCAAACAAACCTGTCTTCATTCTACCCAAACAGAATTTGGCAGCATTTGAAGAGATGTTGTCCATAGTAGACCAGGTGAAGGGTAGTTAGTCATACCACTGAAAAGAACACTCAGTGGGATCTTGGGAGATGGGGCAGGTTCTTGTCATTGGTCAGAGATGTGGCATTTAGATTTATCTTTTCCCTTCCCTTTCCTGTGATCTCTTCGACTTTTGCCCAGCATGTCTGGTTAGGCTATAACTGCTTTGAATCCTGGAATTCTGCTTTTCTGCCAGGCAAAAGGGACCCTTTTCTCCCCCAGGTCCCCAGGACATAATTTCTGTGCTTGCAGCCCCTCCATCTACTCTTACAAAACAAAACAAAGACAAAAAATATGAAAGAATAGTTTTCCCTTCCTTATCTGCAAATTATTAGATTTCATGCACATAATTCTTAATCAGGCTTAGATGTCTTGAAGCAGAACCACACAGAGCCACTGCTCATACAAAATAATGTACCTATCTTGATACTGTTTGTTGATTTTCAATTAAACATCAGTGAATCATTGAATCTAGATTTCCTAAGAAATTGAAAACCACAAAATTTTGATCTGTTTTCAACCTGCTCCAGTGGAGTTTCATTTGCTTTTTTAGGAAAGACAGAGTGGTGAAAGAGAAGTTAAGTTGTCATAAATTGCTATTGAAGTATAATATAAGTTATTATAACTTTAAAAAGTTCTGATAGTTGCTGCCATATTTTCTGTTCAGAAGAGATGACTGGGCCATAAGCTGGAAGAGAACTTTCCTGTCGTTTTTGGAACAAAGTGGAATTTTTTAAAATTTCCATAACATGCAAACTTTGCCTTTATTTGAGCATTGTTATCAAAGTCAATGGCAGCGCATTACTTTAGCAGTTTGCATCAGCCTTCCAAGCAACACTGGCCTGAGGAAATGCAATGTTCAAGGAGATATTGAGATCAGTGATAATATATGAAATTCTAAGGTTTTCCTGGAAAAGAAGTAGCAATATAAACATTTGTAAGCATGACAGCTTTGATTGCACTTAAGACTTAAGGAAATACACTGTAGCTTTTCATTCAATTTATCTGCTGAATAATACTTTATTAAACTGCCAGGCATAATGAAAATGAGGGAGAGGACTAAGTAAGTCAATGAATTTGTTACTTTAAAGATGAACTGTAATTACAAGGGGAGATATGGTGCTGTTTGTTTTATACAGCTGGCTATTCAAGCTGTTACAGTTTTCTGTGAAGAACACTCTTTTCCCCTTCTTGTACCAAAAACGTTAAGTATGAAGCAAAAATTGTGTCGTTCTTTATGAGCAGAAAAATTAGTGGGTTGTGGTTTTTCAACATAACCCATTAAAATTAATGAGCAAAAGCTCTTTCACTGGTATTGACTGCTGAGTGTCACAGGTCGAACTGAAATGTTAGTGCTGTACCTGTTCTCCTTACCATTTGTGATGAAGTTTTTCCCATTAGTTTTCATGTTAATTAATTCTTACTTGTAACTGTGGATATCTATCTATCTATCTATCTATCTATCTATCTATCTATCTATCTAATCTATCATTTATTGCTTCCAAATATGTTAGCGCAGAGCTGTGAAAGATCAGATAATTTTTTAGTTCTTAGCATTCATTCATATTAGGGAAAGCCCTGTTATTGCACTTGGCATGGATTCATTTTTCATTTGTGATGTTTATCAGGTGCCAGATTTTGATTTCACTGTAGCAATTGTTATTTTAAATTTATTATTGTAATTATTATTATTAATATTATTACTATTATTATTAATTGTAATAACTACTATTTTGGCAGTAGAGAAGGGGTTTTTTATACTTATGCTGGTGCTAGATTATGCGAGAAAGTTAATATTTATATAATATGCAGCAAACATTTCCAAACTTCTCTAAGAGCAGTTATAAGTCTGTGGGACTTTTTTCTCTCCTAGAAAAGCTCATCTCCTTGTTAATTAACGTTTTGGAGTGAAAAATTTCCAGCATAAATTTCACAAAGTAATCTCTGATTGGACTCCATACAATAGGAAGAACTGTCTTTTCCTAAGGCCTATATAGTATTTTCACACACAAAAATATGCAGCCTGCCCATAACCCTAGCAAAATTCAATTACTCAGAGAGGTGTAAACCACATTTTATGAAAGCAATAAGACATGACTCTTGATGATTTCTGTTGAAGACTGCTACACAATTTAGAAGTGTTTGCAGCTCCACATTGAAGGCTGAGTGGATTTAACCAGCTGAGAAGCATAGTAATCTCCCAGAAGCATATTACCTAGAATATATCTTTGCTGTTCATTCAAAATTGTTTGCAAAAGCAATGGATTGGAATTATCAGAATGGCAATAAATTTAGCAAAATCAATAATGCAGTTCTGGTGATTTTCACATGGAATATTGATGCAGGCATTGCATTACTCACAACTCACTTGAGGAATGTCCATTACAGTTAGAAATTCCAGAAATATTTATTGTCTGTGTGATCTGTCACCTGAAATCTCTTTCTAGTCATGAGAGTATGAACTATTTTAGAAGTATCTTGTCTTTCAAATTAAAAAGAAACAAACAGCAAAACTACCTCAAAAATAATGGGTAAGATTAAACTTAAAAAAAAAAGTTCATTGGTGTCTGCCTTCCCACATGTAGCTCAAATCTTTATGAAATAATTTTAAGGACTTGTAGAAATTATTCTGTGTTTACTTTTCTGTGAGTGAAAAAAATCTTCCTCTAATAAAAATCTTATTTTTCTGCTGATTTGCTGCATTGATGACAGGAAGAAGAGCATTGAAGCAGATAGTGGTACCTAGTGTCTTGATAAAAGAAAATGGGTGGTTTTAATTTTCTTTCAGGTGAACAGTGCTGGACCTTTCAATTCAGAATTATGGGATCGGTCATGATTTACCTTTGTAAGAAGCTTTACAAATGTAAGCAGAATTTCCAGCAGGGTAATCAATCCAGACTTTCCTATTCCTCACAGAGCTTTATCCCTCTCAGGAACATTTATATATGTACGCACACTCTGTGGCAAATCCAGGAAGAAGAATTTCTCTTATTAGCATTGAAATGGGATAGAGTTTGGGGCTAAAAATATGTCTACTGCCATTTTAGATACAGAATGCTTCTGTAATAATTGGCCTAAAATTATTCATTCTAATCATAAAATTGTATCAGTTATAATCATTAAAAACCCTGAAGTATAGACCTGGTTGCACTCCCCAAAAAACCCCAACACTTGAGTGTCATTAGATAATATAGATGTATTAGTTGGCCTGTAATTTTAGGGTTTTTTGCTTTGTAAGGGACTCCATGGTGGCTGCAACTGTCTGGGTATAGTATCGCTGCTTCTCTCTGGCTGTGATCTGTTCGTTGCTGGAACAAAGTGGAGTTGCTGCATTTCAAAGCAGAGCAGAAGACCCCCCTTCCCTATACTGAGTTATTCAGCAGCTAACCTCCAGAATGTAATGCACAAAGTGTATTCTACTACACAGATGTCCGCTCTGTCCGAACATATAATGTGATTCTGTTTTTATTGAAGGAACAGTTTTATTTTCCACTAGATTCTTGAATAGACACCAGGAAAGAACTGAACTGTAACAAATTACAGAGAATGATTACAGCATCCTGGGCTGCATGAGGAGGAGAATTGTCTACAAGTCAGGGAGCAGAACCTTTCCCTCTGCTCAGCCCTGGGTCTGATACTTGAGCCCTCAGCACAAAACCATGTAGTCTCGTTGGAGCAACTCTGGTGCAGGGCCACAGGAATGATTCAGGGATTCAGTTTGTCAGGTAGTGATTCTGAAAATTTCTAAACTTTGCTTTTGACACTATTACTACTCCTAAACACACCAGAGTAGATGTCAAACAGAGCTGTGGCTGTCTCTTTCGTCATAAACCCATTGCAGCAACCTCTTTGCAGAAGAGGTCTCAAGTTATACCTGCCTCTGTGTTACCTCATCACCCTCTCAGTTCTTTCAGCCAGTTTGGGTTAAATGAACTGCTGTGAATACAAGAATGGGGTCCCCACCAGCTGTGACTGCCTAGTGATGCTTTAAAATTGTTTCTACTTGTCAGCTTTTCTACAGCTCAAAATTAAGCGCAGAACATCGACTGAATTTTCTCCCCACTTATTTAAAGAAAAGTCTGTTATTCTCCTTTTGTTTCTAAACAGAACCATGCACCAAAATTAACACTAAAATGACCTTTTGAATGCTTCTCAATAAAACAGGATATTAATTTTTACATGCTAAAATAAAAAACCAAAACATAATCTCTATTTTTATGCTGCATGAGAACTCCTTTGGCTTTGCAGTTAAGAAAGCAGGAGCTGAAAATAATGACTATCTGCAGTCAGGAGCTATGTATTTCCTGCTTTAGGAGTGGCATTTTTCCATAAAGTTGCAAGACCTTTACAGCCACTGGGTCTCATTGCTTTTGTCAAACCTGTTTGCAGTCATCAACTGTCCCAAAAGTTATTCAAGGATTTTCATAAATGCATAAAGGCAGCACTGGTTTAGTTTAATCACACTGGCATCATTTCATTAGCAATCAAGCTCAAATAAATAAATGTTCTTTGTTTGGCAAGTCACTTCAGAATGGCAAATCAATAAATTCCTACAGGAAAACATCAACATTTTTCAGAGCTGGGGTACATTTTGCTCTTGATTATTTTGAACAGAGTTGATTAAAAACTGATGAACCTTTTCCTTTCGAGAAGAATGTTTGTTTTTTTTTTTTTCATTCTTGGTGACCCAGTTGCAAAAGCATTCAACTGGGGAGGATAGGGCAAAGTATAAGGACATATGACAACTCACTCGTATCTTGAGAGAATAAATGACATAGGATGGAGTCAGTAGCTCTTTATTTGATGTGTGTACTGCAAACTGGGGTATTAGTATTCCAGAATTCACTGTAGGTAACAGATTGACATGGTTGGGGGTAGAGTATGTGATTTGCTATTCCTTTGCTCCACTCTTTTAAATACTATGTAGTCATGTAAATATATGAATTTTAGCTGTCTGCACATATTATTATAAATGTGGGAAGAAGATTCTCATATGGTGGTGTCTCTATGGCTTTTTTATTCAAGCACAGAGCTGCACCCAACTTGTAATAAAATGACATATTATCCTAAGTAGATTTCTCATAACTTGTACTTCCCTGGTTGTTCTTACATGCATATCTGTACATTTTAATTTTCTATTGGCATGCTTGTTGTTTCTTTGGATTGTGTTTTTGTGAGGTTGTTGTTGGTGGTGGGTTTTTGTTTGTTTATTTGTTTGGGGGTTTTGGTTTTCTGTATATTGTTTTTGTTTTTGAAATCTGTTCTGCTTGAAACCTGATTGATTTATTAAGCATAAGGTAAGGTGTTGCATGTTTTAGCAATTTTTTAAAGGATTTAAACTATACAGAGACAAATCTGCCAACATTATTTCTGTATTTTAAACAGGAACAAAAATTGTGAAATTATGTTTCCAAATAAGTTATTGTGCAGAAGGGTGCCATCTCTTTCTTTTCTATCGTTCCAGCAGACTACAAAGATGCTCAGCAGGCTGAGAGGAGACCAATATACTAGGAGAGCACTTTTGGGTTGGCCTGTTACTATGAAATATAACTTTGGAAGTTTTACTTGACAGTTCTAACCTACTAATACAGTATAGTCTTAAAATGCATAACTATTTTTCCAGTGGATCTGTGTGCCTGGCAATAGTCATCAGCAGAACACAGAATGTGATCAGAACAAAGGCACTCAGAGATTTAGTGCAGCTGTATCAGATATTACTTATGTGAGTTTAATTAATGAACATTGACTTTTTCCATCTGTTTGAGAAAGGAAAAAAAGAAGATTTCCAAAGTGACAATATGCAAAAAAGCAAGTACTGTCCTAAAGTCTGATTTTGTACCTATCTGTGTGGTTCACCCTCTTCTAATATTTGCAACTCTTTACTTCCTTCCATATGGGATTATGTAGGGAAGTTGGCAGTATACTGAAATTTGATCTTTACAACTATTTGTGATTTGGAATAGGGCTGCCTACATCAGCTAGAGAGCAGGAAAATGTAGGGCACAGACAGTGATAGCAAGTAGAATGCAAAGGCCTGATTAGGGCATAATTTATGTTTCTGGCTCTCTTGTAATTTGCAAAGTCTTATTTTTTCAATTGCAAAAATATGTGAGAAAGATATTAAAATATCAAGATTGCCAGATGGCATGTAAAGGCTTAATCAAACTGGAGAGATTTAGCTATTTCAAGAAAAAAATTCTCTCAATAGCAACAACATTGCCAGATTACCTGGATATTTGGAAAACGTTCATTATCCCTATTATTATTTTTCACCCTATTTTACATGCAGGCCTGTACTCTGCATTGTGCCCTGTCAACCCTTGTCATTCTCTACAGTTATTCCTATAACATCCCTGTCTTCACTGTTCTGAAAAAAACACTGTTCAAATACTTATCTTAGACACCTGAAGGGAATCCGTTTCTTCTGTGCAAGTGGGGACAGGAGAGGTTACAAGTGGGGAAGGAAACAATATAGATCTCCAGTTTGAACAAAGATCTGCCCAAAGGCAGGTTGTGACATTTTGCTTCCCAATCTCTTGGACGTGTATGCTTTCATCTAAATGAAATAAAAATAAATATTAATTTTTCTGATTGATTTCTAAGATAGTTTGCAGTGAACTGATGTTACAAAAATTTTACATATCCTTAAAGCTGAATAGAAATGAAATTTTTCCGCAGTGTCATAAGGTAAGCCTTTGAAAATTCTCTAATATTGCCTGTTTCTTTTAGGAAGATTTTAAATTTCCGAGATTTTAGAATTCATTTGATTGTCCAAGTGCTGTTTCAAGTATTTTTTCTCATATACAGAACATTGCACAAGAGATAAGTGTGAAATTACTTTCACCAACTGACAGAAAAATGTGCCTGATTTTTTTAAAGTTTTTTCGTAGTCAAGCGCAAGGTGTTCTCAACCCAAACTATAAATCTCTACAGTCTGCTTCTTCAATAAAATCTGTATTGATCTTTCTAATGTTTGTCCTATTTACTTGATAGTACATAGATAAACTATAATAAAATAAACACACATTCAAAATAGGGGCATTTACCAGATTTTTAAAAAGCTTGTCTTCCATTGTAATATACTAGAAAAATGTTTTTCACATGTTAGCTGTAAAGTGAGAACTACAGAAAAAGTACAATTATGCTATAAGCTAGTTTTAATAGTCTTTATAACAGAATGATACATTCTTTATATAAGTAATTTAGTCTTACAGAATATTTGCATATACATAAGGTTGATGTTGGGCTATTCATATATGTAGGTCCTGCTGTATGGTATTAACTTGCTAGACATAAATATGCTGCACTTCTACACTGCTCCACTGGTGAATATGGAAAAAAAAAAGGGAAGGAGTTCATGAAAACTCCCCAGATCTCCTGCTCAGCAAGAGAAACACCACACACATTCAGGCCCACTCAGATTTGCGAAGGCTGGACATGATAATGTCACACAGATGAGGATCATATTTTCTGAGCTGTGTTGTATCAGCTCTTTACACAAGGGACAATGTCAGTTCTGGAAACCTACACTTTTGCAGTGCGTGGAGGCTGGGTAGTGGGTTTTTGTTTGGTTGGGGGGCTTTTAGTGCTGAAGTTTTGAAGTGAGGTGAGGCTGTGAGAGATGCGTTATCAGTGGTTATACAGCGTCATCAACCACTGAAACACCGGTGTGTTATCAATGTTATTCTCATACCAAATGGAAAACCTGGCACTTTGCCACCCGTGAGGAAGAAAACTAATTCTATCCCAGCTAAAGCAAGGACACATGCAGTTTACAACTGTCTCAAATCTTTCTTCCTTTTGGGCTTCAGTGAATATATTCAGCTTCAATTTGGTATGTGGCTGAAAACAGATGTAGGAATGCCCAGGATAAAGAAATTATTAACTGGAAGAAGTAGCAGTAATAATGTATTCCATAGTAATTTCATATATTTTATCCTGACGTGTGGTCAGAGAGGAAAGGAAAAAGGGTGTTCACTATTCCTTTAAAGATGCTATTAAATCAATGCTCTGTTTGAAACAAAAGTTATGAAAATGTGTTTATATAGATTATAGCATGTTACAAGTAAATTACAGGTTTTCCCAATAGGTTTATGTGAAATACAAACATATTACTGTATCTTCCTTAGGAATTACAGCTGTAGTAGCATAAGCTATTTCTTTGCCTTAATGTTAGATCCTGATTAATGAAAAATCTATACATTTTGTACTGTATGATCTAAGATCTTAAACAATGCAGCCCGATATTTCAAGAGAAAGATGTAGATGAGGCTTCTGCTTATCTTTAGTGGATACTTCTTTTCAAGCAGCAAGCTATTTAAAATTTATGACTTACATAACTCTGTCAATAGGTGTAGTTAAACTTCTGTAGCCAGTAACCCTTATATTCATGCATCTGGAAATCATAGGCTTGAACTGATAAGGGTACTACTATATTGCTCTTACAGATTATCCAGACAAAATTTGATTTGCCAGATCCTTTCTTGTTCTGTGCAGTGAGTTTTTGACACCTCTCTCAAAACGACATTGTTCAGTTTCAAAAGAAAGAAGCCTCTTTATTATCTTTTCAGGTACTTATTCAATATGTGCATTTGCAGAGGTATGTTTTGCACTGAAGACAATAAAAAGGGTGTCAGTATTCTAAACACATTGAGTGTTTTTCTCTACTGGACAAAGCAAATATCCCTGCATTCCTGTCAGCTGAATGACAATCTAATGTTTGTAAGAAAATGAACAAAGAACTAACCTGTAATGAAGCAACCTTAAGATCAAAGACTGCCGCTGTCTAAGGCTATGGTATGTACATCTCAGCCAAGAAGTGCACAAATACATCTGGGGAATGCAGGCCAGTAAGGGCTGCTTGGACATACAAGAATGTTACAGATTCATCATGGGCTGACTTAACAAACCATACAGGCTATGATCCTATATTGTTGTGTGAACTTCTTTTGACAGCTGTCCAGAGGCCATTCCGTCTGTTTGAATTGTTCAGTCACTGGAATTGCTCTGGACTCTGCAGAATACAACATTAAATTATTTTGTGTTTACAGAACTATCTTGAATCTCCCATCCTGCTGCTTCCTTCCTGCACACTTCTGCTCTATCCATAAATCCTGCAGTAATATCCTCCCCTAAAAAGCCGTTACCTACTTTTCAATCCATGTTCTGCAAGATAGAATGGCAAAAGAATTCAGCATTATTTATGCAACTCTGTGGACAGAGAACTGGTTTTCTCATGATTTGAAGTACCATAAAAACATGCTTATTTCAAATACAGGGTAGCTCTGGAAAGCTGTCTCTGAGGATTGTAGGAAGTAATCAAGTTATATCAAGTTTTTAAGACATTCATTCAGTTAAAGTGTCTTTTAATAAAGTGTGTAAGAAAGAGAAGGAAGAGGAGATAGCTCAGATTCAGACACTTGAAGTTGTGTGATAAAATGTTGTTGATGTGAATGAGACAGAAGTATAAATACAAAAATGTACTGAAAGTGGCTGCTGTGTTGTTCATCTTTCTGTATGATGTGATGTACAGTTAGGTTGTTTTGTGAGGAGCAAAACAAATGGAGCTTGACATCCTATCTCCCTGGTTCAAAACTTCCCCAAGGAATACCTCCTTCTCTTTTATTGCACAAGAGAGAAGACACACCTTGGCATCCATGCACACAAGAAGACTTATTGACTGGTGTCTGTACACTTCCTAATTAACTGGTTTACAGATGTCAAAATTATTATATAAAGGCTGAGGTTCTCCTAACTTGCATGTCCTTTATCCAGCTGAAAATTCCCATGGTAAATAATAATCTCTTCATTTTCTGCCACACTTTTAAATGGTCTGATATTAACGAGTTCAAAGTTGATGGGAAAGAGGTGAGTAGGAGCAGACTACATTACCTTGAATCACTTCCCTTCTCCATTGGTACACAGTTTGTCTTGAACAAGACCACTGTCTAAAAGACACATTATATGTGAAAACTACAAAATTCCTCTTCATTTGTGGCCACAATGCTATGCATTTTTAACATGGAGCACCAGGTATTTTTGCAGTGAATTTCCTTATATTTGATCTTAATACAACTAGTTTCTCCTATTTTCTGAAATGTCAGAAGAAGAAAAGTTTATTTTCTTGGCTATCACAATGAAAAAGTGACCAGGGCTAAAAAATTGAAGGACTTTATTTTAAAGATATAATTTCTCGGTATCAAGAAAATGCTTAATTTCTTCTCTGATTTCAAAATGCTTGTAACACTGCCAAGCCTCAAGTGTTCAGACTGAAATTTCAATGCTGAGTGTGTCTCTCAGCAGGTTTTCTTTTTTAATGATTGTTCATCATTCTGTGATTTCAGAGAAGATGATATGGGGAAAATATCTTGAGCCTGACTGGGGAGAGAGGAGAAGACAAAAATTTATTCTTTAGCTGTAGAACTTTAGAGCAAAAACTTAAAATCTAGCACCAATCCTAAATAAACTATCAAAAGTCTTGCAGTTTTAAAAAGAAAATGTTGTATATATTTTTCATAGAATATATTTGGAAGAGATTGAATTAAAGTAAATCAGGACAATAAATTAAGAAATCAGATTCACTAAATATGAGAAATAAAAATGTTACTCATTTGTATTCTGGTCTTGTTGATAATAAATACTGAATTTCCCTCTAGTCTTCTTTTAATCAAAGTGCAGTGCAGTGTCTTTGCTGATCAGTATCTAACAACTTCATAGCGTTACTGAACATAAAATCAGTAAAAAGTATTAAGTGCTGTAAAACATACAGACTCTTCCTCTGGTCTGTGCATGCTACTAATCTGCTCAAAATCACTATTGTGTGAAAACCCAAGAAGAAAGGGTGAATTTATCAACATATTTATTTTTATGTTGCTGACATTTTCAAATACTGACGGGTTGGTAAAGCTGAAATCAGAGTCTTAAGGCTAAAAGAGAGCTTCCTGGAAAACAAAATCATGGAAGATTGCAAACCCCTCCTTTGGCTGTGGTTATTCACAAAGTAAAAGCACATTGGCAGTCTCAGTCAGACACATGCACCATTTGTAGGCACACTTTCTCATGCCTTGTTTGTCTTGCTCTCAGGGTGCTGAGAACTCTCATTTAATGAGATACCATGATGTTAGAGAATATTTTCATTTGTAGAACTATAGGTGAAGCCTGTGTCTAGACAATTACATTCAGTGAAATTCTTCTTTTGAAGGACTGGAAAATGGGCCTCTCTTGGGTTATTCATGGAGACTCGACTGTAAATGTTCATCTTTCATCATGTGACTTTGAGACTGAGTATCTATTCAGATGTTTTCTGATGAGTGCATATGAACATAGCCATTCAGAACTTGCCACAGATCAGCTGAAAGGGATCTTGACTGTTTGCTTTTAAATGGAAATTAATATACATTCTCTATGGCTGTAGTACAGAAATTCTTTTTTTCCTGTATGTACTTATCAGAAGACTGCAATTTTATTATAGGCACTATACAAATCTAATATAGTAATACGGTACTACTTGAAAACCCAGTAGCCTGAAACTTAATGGATTAGTCTAATTCATGCAAGTGGGGGAAAAAAAACCTCTTCAACTCTGTCTGTATATAAAAGGAGTGCACCTGTGTTCAGGGAGGAAGGGAAAATGTGCTGCCATCACCTTTTAAGGATCAAATAATTAGAGGTGGAAGAAGACGTGGTTGGAGTGTTATGGTTTTTGCCATGCGTGGCCCTGCTTGTGTCACACCATGTGTGCCTCAGCTCCTGGTGGTTCACTGGGGCTGTGGCATCCCTGCATAGCCATGGCAGAGCTGGGAGGACCTCAAGAGCTGAGGCAGGCCACCAGGACAACCACCTCACACCAGTGGGGGAAATGCCCAAGGAGCTGGTTGGCAGCCACTTGGGCAGTTAAGAGGGACAAAACAGGATGCAGGCAGGTGTGGTTGTCAGAGAGGGAACTGGCTGTGGGCAGGTGTCACTTCAGCCCTTGTCACCTGGCCAACAGCTGCCTGGCTGATGTCCAAGCTCCACATGCTTTAACTGGGGCTGGTAAACAACTTTTCTGTCACTGAGTGAGTGTTTTCTGGTCGTCTCTCTGTAGAAGTACTAGGGGGCCTTGAGAAACAGCTCAGGGAAGGTTCCCTGTGCTTGTGTGGGGTGCCAAACTGCAGCTGGTGCCTGGCAGGTGCCATGGGGTGTGAGGTGGGGATGGGCCTGCTTGACCCTCTCTGCGAGGGTTTTCTTCCCGAAGCATGGAAAAATATTAGGTTCAGCATTATATAATCCTTACTTTGAGGTGATATAAAGTTACTCAGGTCCGTGTAACTCAGTAGGAACCTGTGCTCAGATCAGCACTTGTTGCCTATGGGCAACATATCATGAGTGGCTTGCTGTGAGGGAAGTGATGCTCTGTGATGAACAAGACTCACAGGGGTGGAAATTATGCTAAAAAAAAATGGTTCTCCAATCTACATGCTGCTAATTATTCTGTTATTAGTATTAGGAATTATCCTCCCCCACAATCAGCACATTTATTGATTGCTTTAGTGTACAATTGAAGATGCTTCTATTAATGTGTGTTTGATATTTAAAATTAAATATTTAGTATTTATTACAGCCCATATTCTTATGCATGCAACTTTTAAACAATAGTAAAAAGCAGAAAGAATACTGAAGAGCTCAAAGAGCAAATGGCAAATAGTGAGTCATAATGTAAGCAAAAAAAATGTTACAAATTATGCATAATTCAACTTCTGTCTATAGAGACATACATTTCTCATTTTGAAAGCTGTCATAATGCTTCTGAGGGACCATGATTCATACTAAATTTCTGTTAAAGTACTTAATGATCACATCACATTCCCTGTGATACTGTGGGTTGCTGCATTTTGGTAAAGATGCACCAACTTTGAGAAGAAAGAAAATGGGGGAAAGTTATGTGGTGATCTGAGTGGTCCGCAGTACAAAAGCTGAATCAATAAATTTGCAACTTACAACAATTAATGTTTTATTAATTCAAAAGTACATATTTTTCACAAAGTATTCTTGAATTCAACTTTTTACAGAAACACACTTTTCATACCTGTGTTGTAATACAAATAGTAAAAAAATGTTTAATGGTGGCAAAAAAGAATGAAGCATAAAAACTTTTCATAATTCTTGTTATGCAAAATTATTTTGTCCATTTATATCAATTGATATTCAGTTCATTATGATGTTAAAGATAATATTAATGTATTTGCATAGGATTTTGAATCCACTATTAGAGCTTGTTTTTTGCAGGTGAAAGTTACTGAGATTTGCTGTAATTGTTTTGTATCACTATGTGGCCAAATAACCTGTCATCCAACGTGAGCTCATTCCCAGCATTTGTGGAGTAATATGCTTTCCCCTCACACCTATGAATTTGAATTTTGTGCAGCATAGCTGTGCAATGAATGTGCTGCATGCATGTATTTTCCAGATGTGCATCTCTTATCTTGTCGAGAAGACACTGAAATGTCCTGCTTTCATTGGCCTATCTTACAGAGTTCTTATCAGAGGGCAATGTTTAGAACTGCTTCCCCCACCCCTGCCCCAGTGGGGTAACACTTAAAAGAATCAAAGCTCATAGGAGACACAAAATCATAATGCTCTTTCTCCTTGTTATATATGAGATAATATGCAGCATGTATGCAGAGCTGACTTTGGATGGAATGGTCTGTCTCTCAACAAAATAATTTCTTGTGGCCTCTTAATTCACAGATTTTATTAATTCCTGATGAATAGTATAAGCCAAGACAGAGTAATCTGTTGGGGTGCGTTTGTGTTTGTGCTTTGTTCCCCATCTTATTTTCACCTTTTCTGCTGTTCTAAGGTTAAGTTTTATTAGTTTTAAAGTTAATTCCCATTGATTTGTATTAGCCCAAGATGGCGACCTGAGCAAAGGGGATTTCCAGTGCCCCCTCCCCACCCTATGTCGGTTATTTGTCAATCTAGTCGGGCCCTCCTCAGTTTATGTTAATTTACCTGTCAGTCCGTGTGTCCCCTCCTATGTTCCCCTGGCGACCCCCTTGTCCATCACCCCCAGCCCACTCCCCAGATCTGGAAAGTTCCCCGGGGTCTGGGAGGTGATTGGGTCAGGGGGGAAAGCCACTCCTTTGTTATCTCTTGATTTGTTCTTTGTCATTATGTAATGTCTTGTCATTGGTTGTATTTTGTTCTCCCTCCCCCTGGGGTCGGTGATAAAAAGCCAGACCAGGGGGAGGTTCGTGGTCAGTCTTCTGTGACCCCTCACCCTCTCGTTGTTCCCGTACCCTCAATAAACCCAACCCTGCTCACGGAAGATTGATCGACTCGCGCTTTTCCTTCATCTCTCCACCGCTCTCAAAGGTGCTGCTGCCTTTCGCCTTCCTCAGCCTTCGTCGGGTTGCGGCTACAATCCAGATAAGAAGCAGACCCTCCGGAGAGTAGTTCCCCACACAAACTGGCTCAGTTTTAGAAGTCACTCCCCTCTTCCACCCTCACCTTTCACATTTACGAGGGAACTTCACTTGAGGGGCAGCTGTCATGTCTTAGAAGTGGTCATAAACTGTCAAAGACACCTGAAGTGCCCCATGGGCTCATTTTTGAGGCCTTCCACCAGAGGACTGCACATGACCCAAAATGTTGCGACAGATCCAGAGTGTGATGCAAAAGACAGTGTTAAAACTTCCCCCATGGGGTAGGTGCTTGGACATTCCCACGTATACCTGAACACATTTTAATCCATTGTATATTAACCCATATATTTTGCAGGAGCCCCGCCACCCCTCCTGTCTCCAATGAGAAGACCAGAAGAGGATCAATGGGATGCCACTGGATCCACAGGGGGGTGATAATCTTATTTCTTAATCTGTGTCTGACGCTCTCTTTCTCTACCTAGTCTGTCTTTTTTCTATTTCTTTCTGTCTCTATACCTCACATTTTCTGTTAAATAAAATCCATACTATTGACTTCAACATATGATCTTGTTTGCACCTTAATTTGGGCAGAAATATGTCTCAATAAACATAATAATCAGATAATAACAGGAACTCACGGTGGGGCATTCTGCAAATTGTCATGCAGAAATAGGCCTTTAAGAAAGTGTTATTGATGTGGGCAGGTGGGCTGTATTGGTTATCTTATCGGATTTGTGCAAAGAATATTAGGATAACATGATGAAAATATTATTTCTTCAATCATGCACTTCTGACCATACAGATTCTGGAAAATCTTCACTGTAAATGATGTGATTGCATTCAAGCAGGTATTCAATGAAAATAAAAATGCAAGCTCTCTGAGATAAACTACCCGAGGACTAGAAGAAAATGAAAAAGTTGATGAAGGACCTAATAGTGTGTTAAGTAAAGAGAAGATAGAGACAGAAATTCCATTAAATTCTCAGTAAATCAATACAATAATAGCAAAGAGGAGAGAAGAAAAAGGAAGAAACATTGAGAAGAAAAATGGTTTTTTTCATTGTTTTTTTATATTCATATGACATTACGGAGAGAAAGGGTGGATAGGAATACCTACTGGCAAGAGATTATCAGAAAAGGAATGTAGCTGTGATATTCACATTATGAGAAGGTCAGTTCAAGTTGAAGAAATACCTAAACATAAACCCAAGAATTTCCACTTGCTGATTTTCCTTCACTGTGCATAAGGATGTTATACTAACTTTAGGAATCACAATTTGCATTTTACACATGAGTGCAGAATGGAAAAAAAGGTTTTATCTGAGCCTGTATATTGTCCCTGCAAAGTCATAAATAGAAAAGAGCCAGCTGCATTGCACTTGCCTGTCCCTACTGATACAGTTGTTTCCCACATTGTCTACTCTTTTTAATGACTTCAGGTTTTTTAGCTGGCAATCTCATACAACATCCTGGCTGCCTATGTGCTATATTCCAACTCAAAAAAAAAGTAAAAAGTAACTCCTGGTTGTTATAATACAACACAAAAACTTATTTTTTATTCTTTAGCCTGTACTATCAGTTGTTGCTGAATGCTAGGATAATCTGTGAGATATTTAAAGAAAGTGGAGCTCAATACTTTCCTGCTTTTACTGGACCTGAGTAAATAGCTTCCCGGGGGCCCCTCTAAAAGCAAATATATCAACTTTCTTTCTTTCTTGGGTTACTCTACTGCTGTTTAATCTTTGGGCTTTGTAAACTGTGAGTCAGAACCACAAACCTTTGCAAATCAAGAGATATTCATAAAGCAAAATTTGGGAGAGAGAATCTCCATAATTTCTTCCCTCTAAACAATTATTTGAACTGTTCCAATACAACACTCAGAGCTGTCACTGTAATAATAGAATGTGTTTGGCTTGCAGAGATTAAAGTCAAGAGTGGAAGTTAAAAGGAGGCAAGGTTTAATCCTGTGTCTATGGTGAATTAGGTTTTTGATGGATTTACTCCATAAACACAAGCAAGTAGTTACTTATTTTTGTTGTGATTATATGTTGTTTTAATGCATATAGCACAGGGCTTGTGCAAATTTTTCTGGTGAAAATCAGTAAGAAGTTGCCTCTGAATTTCTTGCAGGTAAATGTTATTATGATCAATTTTGAAAAATTTTCTTCTTCTCTTTTTCTGAACAAAAGAAAATTGCAAGTTATTTGAAGTAAAAAATAGTGATGACTTTGGAAGTGGTTTTAAAAAGGAACAAGTGGGATGTCCCCTAAACTGAACTGCATAGCAATCAAAGCAAATCCATGGGTGATGAGAAAATAAAAATCTAATGCAATAACCTTTGTCACATCTGATATAAATTGTCAGTGAATTCTAATCTATATGCTTCCATAGGTTTTAGCATGAATACTAAAACATAGTGTTAGTTATATTTGGTTTTTTCTGACCCTAAATTTGTGCTTTCCACCTACTTTTTATTTTAGAATTACTCTACTGCAGTAGTTAGATATGCAATATCTTCAGGAAATTTGAATACCTGAGTCTTAGCACCTCTTTCTTGACTGTGTCTGTAAAAACTCTTCCTTTCATGTTTTTCTTGAGAGCTGTGATAACCAAAACCTCCTGTTTGTCATGTTCCTTCTTTCCTATCCCCCATGCTAACAAAGGCATTTACATTAGAGAGGCTTCTTGTGGAGAATGGCATCAGTGACATTTTTTGACTGAGAATACCATTCATGCTACTACAAGAGAGTTCTGGTGCACCAAGTTCATAAATAACTGTGATTACACATTCAACTTTCTCTGAAACTCATTTGCAAACACATCCTTCAGGACCCACACACCATGTCACTTCTAACGACCAGGAAATATGTACATTTTGCATTCCAAATGTATGATGTTTAGAGGCTCAAACTGGCTCTTTTCTTGCTCCTTCTTCTGTTATTACAATTGTTAATGCAGGAGATTTATGCCAAAGAGGTAAGTAGACAAATCTCACTGTTGCAAAGGAATTACCAGGGAATGAAATGCTTTGGCATATTACTGTTAAATTTCAATATTGTGCATGCACAGTGTGTTGTGCCAGGAGGAAAGGGAGTTGAAACATCCATATGCAAATCTGAGCGCATATTTTCAGCATGAACTTCACCTCATTGTTGAATATATAAGAAGCAATATTTAAGATATTTCAGCATTTTTTTTAGAGTAAGAGAATAACAAAACAACAAAATCATACTTTCTGTAAAATATAATATAGATGGGATATGCATGGCACAATGTACCTACCATGGTTTGAATTACTGCATTTTTCAGCTGTCTAGGGTAAAAAAGGTGAACTTTAAAAATATCAGAAAAAGATGGTTTTTCTTAATCTAATTTTTGGATGTCTGCATAGACACAAGAAAGTTTAATTTTGCAATACTTTAAGAGCTTTCTTGGGAACTGGAATACATTCTTTACTCACTTGCATTGCAACCCTGAACAAAATGCAAGACATTGTTGAGACATACTTGAAACTACAATTGTCAAAAACTAGGACTTAATTTATTCAAAAACAATTAGGGATATAACTGGCCTCTTAATTCCACATATTCATGAACATGACACATAAAATGTGGGGTGTTTTTTATTTGGGAATATTTAGACTTCACCAGCTCTGACCTATTAATTTATATTTTTGTGCTTTAAGTTAAGAACTTTGCACATCATAAACTGCTTAAATGGATCACGAAGGACTATAAACTGTAGACCAGTCAGAGATGAATAAAGTCAGTGTGGTTTCCAAAAGCAGAAAGTAACAATTTGATTATGCTACCTGTTTTTCTCTATTAATTTTATTTTACCTCAATTTTTCTGCTAAGAAAATTGCACTGAAAAAGAATAAATTCTTTAGAAGTTTCCTCAGTCACTGCTACATCTTCAGTGATATGCATTGAACAAAATATTTGTCCTCTAGGGGCTTTGCCATGTTGAACGTAGCAAAATATTTTTTGGTTGGTTGGTTTTTGTGCATTTTGGTTTTTGAAGTATTTTGGTCGGGTTTGGGGTTTTTTTGGTTTTTGCTTTGGTTTGATTTAGTTTGGGTTTTTTGGGTTTTCTTAAATAGAAAACCTAACAAATGAGCAAATAAAGCTTGTGTCATACAATTATTCAGCACATATACAACCTATAAAGTTTGGAACAGTCAAATAGCTTTATAGGAAAGTTTGTCTTCACCTTTTAATCTTTCATTTCACTATTTATGTAGCCTTGTCAGAGGCAACACAAGAATAATTAATCCTGATAAATTATAAAAAACAAATTAACAAGAAAAGGGTATGTGTTATTAAAACTGATTTTTACCTCTGTGCTTTACATACTTTTAGATCCATTTCACCTTAAAATTATATAGTGCATATGCTCTCTTTGCAAATTAATTTAGTGTGGAGTGTTATATCATGTTATAAATATTGTAATTTGGCCTAAGGATGAAGGTGAACTCTGAGTTTTGAACATAGGGTTCTGGGGCAATATCTTAATAGAGCACAGACATGAAATATTAAATTACTGTCAATATTATGATTATTAATACTTTATCCCACTCAATCAAGATGTAAATTTTCCGAAAGTATAAAAAAAAGGAGAGAGAGGCATGAAGGTCTGATTTAGCCATGGGAGAGTTTAGGACTGACATAACTAAAAGAATAGAACTACACCTCTCAGTAACCTAAAATCTCTATAGTAATGTAGAAAAAGTGGGATGAGTCTACCACATGTTTAATAACTTCTGTTCTACACTCACAGACATAAACCAAATATAAACCATCAAATGACTTGTGCACAGCGGTAGCAGTAACCAGCACCACGGACTTGGGGAAAGAGGACACTTGCTCCAGGTAGTTGATGAGTCTGACTCCTAGATGTCAGCCAGCCCTTTACGCACAGTGGACTTGGCTCAGCCTCTGCTCACTCTTGGACATTAGCCTTCCCAGGGGGTTGGTATTTCTGCCACTAATTGCTATCCAGTCTAGGTGGTTGGCATAAACAGCCTTGTTGAACACCCCAAGCAAATTTTATTGGATTTTTGCCATAACTAAACTAAGCAGCTGTTACTATCATCAAACATGGTACGAGCATCTAAAATTCTTCAATCTTCATTGTTCATCTTTGTTTCTTTGTCATGAATAGTTAAACAGGGGTGTATACTGTAGAGAGCTTTTGAGAAAGGTTTTCCTGCAGCAATTGCCTGAATGTTGCTTGCTTTATTAGGATACACCAGAATCATCAAATACGTTAGACCTGGGACAAGATAGTCAAGGTTTTACTTACCTGAGCACCAATTTTGGGTAACCTTCATCCCATAATATTTTTCCGTGGAGTGTCTTTTTTTTCCTTGACTTAAAAACTTCGTCCTCAGACAGAAAGACCCAGAAAGTAAAATTTTCTATGAACCTTTTCCATATTTTGATCAGTTCCATGTATGGTCTAAAAAGTATTAAGCAACACAAAGATTTGGATGATGTAAAACCATACATCACAACCACATGACTCTTAGGAAAATGAATGATTTTCTGCATCTAAAATCCTGCCCCTAACTAATTGGTAGAGATATTAAAGTTATCACCACCAAACTCTGCCTACTACAAAGTGTGTGGTTTGAGCTGCTAGAACAGAGTGTAACAGTCAGAAGAAACTTGGCTAGGATATTTGAGCTTTTTGGCAGAAAAATACTGGTATGTTTCCAGATGCCCTAGAGTAAAAAATGAACTTTTTTCAGCTTGAAACAGATAAATGAGGACACCTGCGTTTTAAAGTGTGACACAACTATTATATTCTAGTTTTCAATAAAAGTGCAACATTTCCCATATCAGAAAAGACAAGGAAATGGGGATAAAAATCTCATATGGTTCATGCACACATGCATACACACACGTATGAAAGTTAGAATAAGGGTAAATTTTCCAAGGTTTAGTGCAGATAAGCATATTTTTTATCTTATTGATGACAAAAGACTTGAGAGGAAAAGATGGTGTGTGCATGATTCTAGATGAGGTGTCAGCATGATGACATAAAAATACATGTTTTTCTATGTGGTGGAGACATCTGAACTTCCATTGAAGTCTGTAGAATTCTGGTCCAAATAACTCAATTACCGTCAGCTACTCTCTTTTTCATAGGAAAGATCAACCTTCTCATTTTTGTCCCCATCACTTTCCATCCAGAGTGTCTCTGTGTACACTATTTTCACAAGCTTAAACTGTGTCCTTACTTTTCCATTGTGGATTTTCAGTCCATTTTTAAATTGTTAGCCTCCATATGGGTGTTTGTTTTCTTTGTTCAAGGCTTAAAATATCTCATAGATAATGGCTGATATATTTGCTTTTAAAGTTTCTTCTTGTAAAAAAAATTCTGGCAAGCTGGCTGAGATGACCTTGGAGAATATATTCCATTGAAGAGTCCTTCTTTTGCATTCCTTTTACAAGAATTGTCCTGAAATTATCTACTTCCTGTTATTGACTGAAGTAAACACAGTGGTAAGTACAATTGCAAGGGTACACATCCGCTGTGCAGCAATGGCGAACAACTCAAGACGCAACTGCTCTGCACAGTTTTGGTAACCCAAGTGCATTTTAAACTCCAGTTTCCTTCTTGTCACAAGAAAATACCCTTTGTTACATTAAAACCTGGTTTCTTCCTGCCCAAGATGTTTGAATTCATTGAGTTCTCTTACAAAACATGATTTGTTTTAGAATGTTCCTCTGTAGTAACTTCATCTGAAAGGATCAGGCTTCAAAGGCAAAGAATCAAAGTTTGTTTCTTTCCAGGAGGAATCAAAGTTTGTTTCCTTTCCAGGAGTCCTTTTCTTCAAATATTCCTGGTGTTTACAGTCTGTGGGAAGTGTTGTTTGACACTTGATTTAGTCTGACAGTCTGCATCTGAAAGGTGAAGTTCTTTTTTGTGTGTCCAAAATTTCGGCTTGGGATCAGCAGTCTGAGTGAATGAGGATGGAGCACAAGGGTGAAACAGACTTGTTTATACCATTCCGAGACTTTTCAGTGGTTTTGGGAGGCAAGAAATGTGAAAAAGAAATCATCTACACATGGAAAAATAAAAAAGAAGAGGACAAAAACGATGGTCAATTGTAAATTTCCGGTATGAAAATGATGACTATAGAACAAAAAGTATGCTTTTCTGGGCATGAAGGGTATGAATTTGATAGAAACTTAATATTTCTTTTGCAGTGTTTGTAATTTCTTTTTACTTTTGATGCAGACCTAGATGCTTGTCATGCTAATAATGTGGGCTATTTTAGAATAACTCAGTCTTTACTGACTCCATGAAAAATGAGTCATTAGTTCTCAGCTTGACTGTTTGGCGACTTTTTTGGCAGTCTATTAATTGGTTCCCTCTAATAGAAATTACAAACAATAACTTAAAATCAGTTCCAGTATTATTAACTGCAAAAACTCTATTTCCACAAAGACGGTAAATTTCTAATTGAACTTTTATGCATATGTTTGATTTTGATTATAGCAAATTACTCTTGCCAGAGCTGTTAGCAAAAGCAAAGCAGAATTTCCCCTAATTAAAAGGGTAAAACATAGAACTTCATTGCAGCCATGTCTAGACATGCTTGATAACAACATAAATATGGGAATGTGTCATGATTTAAAGCATTGTAAAATACATGAATGCTATTTATCATTCCCTTCCAGAATGAGAAATCCAATTTAATTAAATGTTGATCCTGTTTTACTGGACTTCATAGGCTTTGATTCCTACTTCAATCACCATATTTTATTTTGCATTCTGTGTCTTTTGATAACACTGTCCTCCAAATGTACAGTATTTATTATAGTAATCATTTACAGAAAAATGATATAACTTTTTAATAAATGAGCTATTTTTAAAGCTACAGAAGCATGACAATTTTTATAATTATTTTCAGAAGAACATCACGATAAAAGGAATATAATTATTCCTCTGTGTTCAGGTGTTGCTGGATATGGTACAATCACCTGGATATGTCTGTGACTTGTCTCTAGTATCTGATTGCACCACTGGCATTGGTTGCCTCAGAACAAAAGGATATCATTCTAAGAATAAAACTTTCTTACAGTGGAGTATTACAAGCTTCTAAAATGACATTGTTGCCTCTTTCTGTCATCAAGTTGGAGCATTTCAGTGACAATGGGGGAGACTACAGGTACTTTACTAATTTAGGAGTAGGGTGCCTTCCCAGTGGTGCCACTACATCCAGAACTTCAGATGCTGTGTCTCAGAATTAAGTAAAAATATCTTGAATATTTAAATACATATGATTGATAGTATATATTATTTTTGTAATACATTGAGCCAAGAAAAGCAAGGGCAGAGACAAAGACATATTTTCTTCTTAGCAGCCTAGAAGATGAAAAGTAAATGTGAAAGACAAATAGCAGTGCAGAATAGCTTAATATCTTCCCAAAACAGTACACCTGTTGAGTAAGTCATTCTTTATGACACCTGTAAAATAATCTCTTAAATTATTGCATTTTTATATAGTGTTTTCAAAATAATATGCTCATCATAACTTACCAGAACAGCTTCATGACTGACTTAAGTTTACAGGATACTATGATTTATAGGTAATAAAAGAAAAGATGGATGTATATGATGTTCAGACCAAAATACATACTGGAATAATTTTTCATTCATACTTAAGTGAGAGGCTTACATTTCTTACAAAATATAATTTAGAAAGTCAGTTAGCATGGTACCAAAGCAGTATCAATGCTGATGTTTTTAAGATTTGGTATTTAATGTTAAAAGGTCAATGTAATCTACTTTATTTGGGTCTAATGTTTCATATGAAAATTGTTTTCCTGGCTTTTCGTTTTTTCCCTTTTAGGTGTATTTAAATTATTTAATGACAATTCTGTCATGCATTTGTATCTTTTGCTCAAAAGCAGTAAAACAACTTAAATCCTAAATATTTTCTAGAATATTTGTTTAATTAGTAGTTGAAAGAGACATAGAGGAAAGTCATTGGTAGCTTTAAAGAAGTATCAAATATAGGAGGAATTTATACTTAGTAGACATCTAACATTAAACAAGAAAAGCTTTGTATTGCCATATTCACAGTAGAATAAATATTTAACTTCAATTTTTTTTATTTAGATACACATTCATATACATATACATATATACAATTTGTAACTCATCTTCCACAGTTCTTCTGGATAATAAATGTTCTATGCTTCACCCAAAGTCAATTTTTGACAATTTCAAAGTTTTGAACTCTTCCTACTCTTGCTTCTAAGGTTACTAAAGAACATATTTTTTACTCTGAATGCTAAAGTGTTTTTCTGTTCTGATGTCACAAAATGAATTAGCTCAAGAATAACATCATCTGATAGCACCACAGGTACAATACTTCAGCTTAGATACTTTAGACCTTAATTAGATGGGTTTTTTGTAGGACATTGAATTCACCAGGCAACAATTGAAGTACAAAATTTCAACCTAAACAATTCTATGATTGTAAAAAAATTTACAAATATGTCATAGGATATTCAGTCTCTGGATGAAATTTCCCATAGGGGAATCAAAGCATACGGTCCTGAGACTGGAATCTTAGTAGTATCTAATAAAGTCCCTCCTTGATAATGAAGGATAATTTGCAAGGCATTTCAGAAGTTTGTATTTGGCATTGCAAACACATGCATAAGTGAAATTCTGTTCTATACAGTAACACTTTGAAAGTTCCTTGCTTGTTTAAACATACCATTGGGAGAAACAATCTGTTTTGCTAATGTCTTAAGCTCTTCAGAAAAACCCCAAGCTTCCTGGTTTAAAATTCATGGTGTTTTTTTAATGATACCTCACTGCAGGGAGATGGGGAATCTGCTCTGGTGCTTTGCTGCAGAGCTTGTTTGGGAAGTGCTGACAGGTAACTTACTTTTCCATTCCCAGAAAGCACTTGGAAAAAAGAGATACATTTTCATTAGTGCTAAGTGGTCACAGTTTCAACAGTGATTCTCTTTTTCATAATAACTGTGAACCTAAAACTTCCCAGAAAACACAGCCCTGGATAAAATGGCCCTAGATTAGATTTTCATTCCCTCTTATGAAGCCCTGCAGAAAATCACAGAATCGTTTTGCATGGAAGAAATCTTTACGATCATGGAGTTCAACCATTAACCCAGTGCTACCAAGACCACCACTAAACCATATCCCTCAGTGCCACATCCACACATCTTTTAAATACCTTCAGGGATGGTGACTCAGCCAGGCAGCTTGTGCCAGTGCTTGACAAACATGATAAATGATAAAACTGCCCACAGAGGAAGAAAAATTCTAGTTTAAACAAAGGTATCATGGTGTGGCCCCAACAGTTTCTGATTGATTTTTCCCATTATGCATTTATTAAATACTTGCAGTTGAGTTTCTGCACTGTTTCCCTGATTGAAGGAGAACTAGAGGGTGTGTTTGTGGCTGATTGCAACTCCTGATTGATAGGGAGAACGACAGATTGCTATTAATATCAAGTCAACTCTTTTTAGGGAAATATGCCTGACAAATACTAACAGTTCCTATCAAGAGAGTCTCTTGTTTATTGCAAGACTGATTGCTTTAAAACCCACACTGAGAAAAAAAATAATTTTGATACTTGCATTATCTTTCATATAACCTCTTCCAAAAACTATTTAACATGATGGTTGAGTGGAAAAGTAATATACAGATGACAGAAAAGAATGGTATCAGGACAGTGTAGTTTGATAATAATGAAAGTATACTTTAAAAGAAGAGGCACAATGTTTAGGAAATGGCATAGTCCCTTAACCTGCACTATTTAAAACATAAGGATATTGATTGGCACTGTAGCTCACATTTTTTTGGCCAGAAGAGTCTGATTATTTAAATGACATTACATAGCAGAGCAAGGAAGGGAAAAAAAGGCATTTTCAGAGATGTAAATGGGAAACTAGAGATTTGAATTTTCTGCTGGCTTATGATTATATATGTTATATAATTTAAAAATATTCAGAGAAAAGTCAGTCCTCCAGTCTCAATATCCTGCCAAAAAGAAAAGCAAAGCCATGCTGATTCCTAGTCAGATTTACTCAGTCAATATGAATTCTCAGGTTATAGGTTTATTTGTATGTTTTCTGATCAACTGGAGTTCCTGTTTCCAATTTATTTCTATAGCAACTGGACTAAATACTGTCTGATTTACAGCCAAAATGGTTATATATTTTATGCTGGAAATTGTTTTAGCCTCTCTACACATGATGAGAATCTCAATAAAATACAGATTTAGAGGAAGAGCCTGAGTTTTCAAGTGCATGTCAAAAGCTCACTTTTACCTTGGGCAAGGAGGCACATGTCTGAGGAAATCTTGTTGTTCTGGTCCCTGCTCACCCAGCATAGGGGTCACCCCACACATTCAGCTTTACCTTAGTGTTAAACGTCTGGTTGTAAATCAGTGGATTGGACATTTGTGTGATCTGGACATTTTTGTGGTTTCCGTTACATGATGGACTCCTGCATGCTCAGTAGGGATTTTTTGCTGAGCAATGACTCAGCGAGGGCAGCTCTTCCCTGGGTGAGGAGAAAGAAGTGCAGTTTCAATAGGGCTGTGTGTTTTCTAAATGGACAAACAGATATAAGAAATTATGCACAAACATTCTTATTGCTGAGAAATCAAAAAACCCTCAGGAATCCCCAAACATGAAGATGGTTTTATCTGACATATGATAACAAAACATATGATAATTACCCACTGCCAAGTATCTAGACAGAAAAACAACCTCATTTAAACATTCCAACACGTATTTCTGAATATGTGATGTACAAGTTCTGAAGAGAAATGGTGATAACAGGCAGCAGTATGTTCAGAAATGAGATCACACCATCTGGATCCTGGTCTGTATACAGTCAGCACTTAATTTTGAGAGTCTCTTCCTTTTTCTGGGAAAGGTACCCCAGAGGCCCTGTCTTTGGATTAAAAAGTGCTGGACATCCAGTGGAAAGTGCATTTGTTTTTGTACTGCTTGCAGGTATAAAAGCTCAGGGGAGACATGTTCCTGTGCCATAACTTCCACAAAAGGTTTTGCTGGAGCAAAAAAGGGTAGAGTATATAAATCAGAGGTGCTGCTTCCTCCCACACCTTTTCCCACCGGATTAGATAATGATGAGAGAAATAATGTTATAACTGCTATCATTTCAGGTACCTTGAGTACTTCTCAGCAGTTATCAAAATAAAATAAAAGGAAATTGTTAGGGACACATTTAAGAATTAGAACTCAAGTGACTGGGGAGACCTTAGAGCAGTCTTCCAGAATCTGAAGGAGGCCTACAAGAAAGGTAGAGACAGATGTTTTACAAGGACCTATAGTGATAGAAAAAAGGGCTTTAAACTGAAAGAGTAGGTTTCAAAAGGAAGACATTTTTTTCTCTGAGTGTGGTGAGGCACTAAAGCAGGTTGCCCAGAGAAGTTGTGGATACACCATCCCTGGAGGTGCTCAAGGCCAGGTTTGATGAGACTCTAAGCAACTTGGTCTAGTGAAGGTGTTCCTGCCCATGGCAAGGGGGCAACTAGATGATCTTTAAGGTTGCTTCCAAACCTAAACCATTCCATGATTTTATGACCTAAAATGTATCAAGTCTTGTCAAGACTACAATCAGTTAAAAAGATATTCCTAAAAATTGGCTAGGTCCTTTGGAACTGTAGGTGCCTTCTTGGAGTCAAAGGTTCCTGAAATTGAAATGCTTTTTAAACTTTATTTGCATCCTGAGTTGAGTTTGGTAATCAGTGTGGTTGTTGCACAGATTTAATTTTTGATGTTAGTCTATTTCTCATTTGTTTAGTGATATGGTCTGGGCTTTTGGGTGTGTGGTGGGGAATACCATCAGACAAATGTAGCCCAGAGCTAAGTTTCTGACATGCAATAGTTTATACCTGGGACTGTAATCCACTGCTTTGGAAGTGAATGGTGCTTTGACAGAACCATGCTTGTGAAATACTTTCTTCAGAAAATTTCTTGTCAGATCCCCATGGGTACTGAGAGCACATAGCCTTTAACCCTGAGTACATCCTTTTTTCCTAAGCAAATTCCAGTGCAGGCATTTTGGCTCTTATCAGGTTGGTAACTTTAGCACTCAAAGGGCTGAAGGCAGTGAGCATTCTCTATCAATTACAAGTAAAATATCTTTGCAATTGTGGCAGAAAGAAAAAACATTTAGACTGTAAAATGAGCTACTTTATGGTAATGGTAGATGTATTTTTTGATGACTCTTCATTTCCATAGTGATTTTTTTTCCCCTCCATGGTCTCTTTTCTTGCAATAATCCGCAGTTCCCAGGGCTTTATATGGGTCCAAATCTGGCCAGCTCGAACCCAAGCCCACACGGACTTGCATAGATGTAGGATAAAAGACAGAGAAGCGCTCTTTCCCACGTGGGGACAAGTGTCCAATTTATTGGCTTGGGGCAGGACACGGTCGGCACACCAACCACCCAGGTAGAAAAGAGGGCGTGGCCCCCTTGCAGGGCAGTTTTATACCCAGGGAGGGGGCGGGGAAAGAGGACTGCAGCCAATGGGATGCCATTGGGGAGGGGCGAGGGGAGGGGCCACCCGTGGGACGAACCACAGAAACAGGGGGGTAGTGTGTGAGGGAGCAACCATGTGAAAGGGAAGGGGAATACACCATCCACGTGACCTGATATACCCAGTAAAATTTTCCCATCACCAATACAAAGACAACTAAATAAACTATTTAGTGCAATACAACATTTTCTCTCAGTCACTCTGTATGAATTTAATTGCTACTGCGTGTCCTGTTTATAAGCCATCAAACTTAAGGCAGTCTTGCCCCCATTAGTGATGGCTGCATGAATTACATGCCCCCTGCTAGTTCTAAAGAGCGACTGAACAAATATAGGAAGTATATACATACAGAGAGAAATCAAATGCTTCTTGATAAAGATTAATTTGGTTTCATTTCATAGAGAGGAAATGATACCTTAAACAGACTTCAAAATTTACATTGAAATATTGAGAACCACTGAGTTGAAATTAATCTCTTTGGTAAGAAAACTTGATCCCCTCAGAAATATTTCCAGAGTTGACAATAAAAGCTGAGGGCTTCAGACCTGAATGAAAGTGATTTTTTACTTTCTCACTATAAACAGTGTGGGATATTAGAGCAGTCACCTGAATTAGCAGATGCTGAAAGTAATCAGCCTTTCAGATCATCAGGGCTCTGAGTTTCTGGCTCTTTGGCACCTTATGCTGTTCACAAGAAGCTGGTAAATTTTGGATTTAATGGATCCAGAAGCAAATAGATGTTCAGCAAATTATAGTATAGCTATTTAGTTTTATACAATATATTTGTGAAAGATCAAAATTAAAATTGGAATCCTATAGAAACAACTGATTGCCACTTACTAGTAAAAGACACAACAAAGCAAAACAAAAAATCCCCCCCCCACTCCCCAAAACCCCAAGCAACAAAACATTAAATGAGTTGTGAATATGCCACAATAAAGAGGAAAAAAGTTATTTTTCCTCCAAATTTGGTGTTCTTTATCAGTAGGTCAGCTGTTTTTATTAATGTTTCCTGAATCTATAAAATTAAAAAATTAAAATTTGTGGGTCTGTGGAGAATTAAACATATGCCATTGTGTGTTTTTTTTCCTGACATGTGCTCTTCTTTCATTTTCAGTCCTAGTGCGAACCAAGGTTTTCCTGGTCTAGTTTAGCTTAGAACTGTTCCTATTTCTCCCTTGTCTTTTGAAGATAGGTACTAGTGGTAAAAATATTTCTGGTGTTCTGGAACTCATCAGCAAATTATGTTGTTGGCATCCTTTTGTCTTATGACTGAAGATGATTAGATTCATAGTTGAGATTCCACTGGTTTGGAGTTAGGGGGTAGGGAAAGAGAGGAAATGGTATTTGATGCAATTGAACCAGTCATATTTTTAGATTGTTAATGAAAATAGATAAGAAGGGAATTTACCTCTTATGGTATCTAGAGCTTTTATAAACAATCAGATATAGCTTTAAAACTGCACTGATTTGACACCAATAGCAGGACTGATTGATCTTAAATGAAAAAATAGTGCCATTCTTTTTGCAAATTGTCATAAAACAACCTAGTGGTTTTTGACTAACCATTTATTTAGGAACATAATAGTTAGCAGTTCTGTTGTTAAATGTAATTGGCTGTCTTTTAGCTCTTGTGTTTGGATAACGTATTTTTATTGGTGTTAAAAGATCCCAAGGGGTTTTGGAGTACCTAAATTATTAGTGTTCTTGAAAAAAACTAGTCAGAATGAACATTTCAACTGCTGGGCTGCTGGCTGTTGGATATTTTTAAAATAATGATGAAATATGATCCTTTGCTTTTTATTCTATGACACATCTGGCCCAGAAATCCAAACTAAGATAGGTGGTGGAGGTTTATTTTTTAAGTGAAAACTTGTTTGCCTCTTAACACTCTGTGAGTATACTGAATAAACTTTTTCGTGGAAGATATTTGTTGGTTTGTGGGGGAGGGCAGGAGAAGAAGGAGGAATTTCGGGGTTTTTTTGTTTCTTTAAGGCTTCCTTCAGTGTGAGTGCAAGGGGTAGATATCAACAGCTGGTGAGGAACACAGTTTTGGACTCTGTCCCACAGCTGTGTGTGCATCCACATCACTCATGTTTCTACTGCTTATGAAATGTTTTCTATGACTGTGTGCTTCTGGGTAAGCTTCACCATTCATGAAGCCATGTTTCGTGTTTTTGGAATCCTTGAGAGAAATATGCAGCGTTATCAAGATGCATACCTAAAATAGGATCATTGTCTTTTAACCAATCAAAGACTTTTACATTTGTTTTCCTGTATTTTATTTTGCTGACCTTTGAATAAATACATGAAGAAGTGATCATAAAGCTATGGAAACTCATGGTTATTTACTTCTGTAAAAGTATATGTATATGCATTTTTTAAACCCACATACTTACACTAACTTTATATGAATAGCGTTGTTGAAAAAAAAGAAAACTACATTCTTTCTAGACTTTGCTATACACCTTCTACTAATGCAATATAGTTTGTAATAATATAAGAAAAAAATGAATGCATTTCATTAGAATTTAAGATATTGAAAGATATTGAATTGAAAGATATTGAAACGCCCAGGGCTTGTTCTATGAATAAAATCTTAAAAGCCTCATCAGAACACCTGCAGGGCATCTGTTTCGTTCCCCAGGCTTCTCTGATGTTCTTGTCTGACCCTGCCTGATTCACAGCTTATATGCTCCTGACATTCACTTCTAAAAACAGAGAGAGCACTCTGTTTTCCCGATTTCTTGGAGCAATTTGAAACTGTATTCCAGCTATGTGATTCATTTGGAAAGGCTCAGCTATGAGTACCTATTGTAATGTTGTTTACCTAAGCTCAAATGAAGAAATTGAACAGCAAGTAAGACAAAAGACAAATGGCAAGCAAAGAGAAAATAAAAAAGGAAATAGAAAGATAAAAGACAAGAAATTGAAATGAAAGAAAGAAAATTTAAATCTGACAGAAAGGTTAGAAAATACTATGTTATTCATTATTTCAATTTGCTCATCATAATTTCTACATCCCAAGTAGAAAAATACTAGCATTTTAGAACATTCTAGGAAGCAAGTTGAAGTTTCTTTCCTAGATAATATGGCCTTGAAAGATCCATCAGGTAGACCAGAACTGTTATATTTCCAGTATGGGCTATGGCTGCTAATCTTGCTGCACTTGCCGATGCCAAGTTTTCTTTTGTGACTCCTCCCTCTACTATTCTGGAGCCCCTTAACAGCATCTGATGCCAGGGTCTTTGCCTCAAAGGTGGGATCACTGCAATGTAAATGGAAAACAGTAGAAAGAAGATAAAGATAGTGGGTTTTGTTTCTTTCATTTGCTTGCTTGGTTGGGTGTTTCCTTAGTTTTTGTGGTTTTTGGTTTGTTTTTTTTTTTTAATCTGTTGATGTTGGTTGGCATTATTCCTCTCTTCCTGCAGTTTCTTCATGCAGAAATCTCACTTTGCCTGAGATTACTTTTGCAAGTACCACTCAACCTGCTGCATATGTTTATTGTGTCTCATATAATCCGTGCTTGAACAATCTGCACACTACACGTAACATTTCTGTAAGATTTCAGGGATAAGAAAAAAAAAATTAAATAGTATCAAAAGAAATATACCGTTGCTGAAGTACATACCTCAATGATGCCTGTATTTCTTCTCACTGGAGTAGCATGCAGGCAGTGTGGTGTCCCAGTGACAAGAAGGACAGAATTTACTTACTGCTTTGATACGCAGTTTTTTGCTGCTTCCTGGATTTCATTCATATGTGAATCAGTATACAATGCTTTCTGCTGACAAATGCCACTTCAGAAGGCATTAGAAAGGATGAATTTCAGTGACCCTCTGCCACACTTTAACTCCCACTAGCAACCAAGCCCTGTGTAGGCCCTCACTCACTCCCTCACTAGCAGGTTCAGGGAGTGAACAGGAAAGGTAAAAGAAAACACATGAGTTGAGATAAAGGCAGTTTAATGGGGGAAAAAAAAAGCCACTCACACAAGTAAAGCAAAACAAGGAATTAAGTCATTGCTTTCCATGGGTGGACAGGCGTGCAACCATCTCCAGTAGAGCAGGGCCCCATCACACATAATAGTTATCTGGGAAGACAAACACTCTCACTTCCAAATCTCTCCCTCTCCCTCCTGTGTCCTCCCACTTTGCATACTAAGCACGTTGTCATATGGGATGGTCTGGAATGTCCCTTTGGTCAGCTGGAGTCACCTGTCCTGCCTGTGTCTCCTCCCAGCCTCCCATGCACCAGCAACTTCCTTGCCAGCATGGCCGTACAAAAAGCAGAAAAGGCCTTGGCTCTTTGTAAGCCCTGCTCAGCAATAACAAAAACACCTCCATATTATGAACCCTCTGTTCAGCACAAGCACAAACACAGCCCCATACCAGCCACTGTGAAGACAATTAAATCTAACCCAGAAAACCCTGGTTTATATGCTGAACTTCTTGGAGACCCAGGAGAGTAACTAAAATATTGGTAGGGTGCAGTCTGGACAGAATTATGGCTGAACAAAATTGTGGCATGAGCTGTGATACTCATGAGTTTTAATGTGTGGCATTTTTTCATTTACTGGAAATCTGCACCTTAGCTGTTACAACGGAGACCATAATAAAAATGTGAGTTATGAGTTGATCTAAAGGGAGGTGCCCTGTGGATGTGAACATACTGCTGGTCGATATAGCAAAAAAAGAGAAATCTTTTATGTTTGCTAACTGGTAGGTTGTATTGAGATTAATTTCTCATTAGTATTAGTGTTTGAGTTTAATATAAAATCATCTTAAACCTTTTTGGTCTCATTGCTATCAAATTATATAAAATTAATATTATTTCTAAATTTTAAAAATGCAAGAACAACTTATTTTTGAAAAAAAAATCTCCTCAAATATGAAAAAATAATATTCTACAAAAAAAGTACAACTTTATATTACTTGTGGTATGTGGTGATGTTAGTGATTGCTCTAAGTGTTTCACAAAATCACTTTATGGTGAATTTAATGCTAGCTTTCTGAAAGATGCATGCAAGGATTACTCAGATTCCTTGCTTTAACTAGAAACTTCCTACATGGAATAATCTTTCCTTCTGGATGACTATAACTCTATATTTCTGTCTGACATTAAGGCAAAGCACAGGACAGATAAAGCAGATAGATACACTTTAGTAAAGAAAAGAATTTATCTTCTGATGATTAACAGAAGTAAGCAGGCAACCCCAACTATTTTTGAAATAATTTACTGGCAAAACTAAGCTCAACTCTCTAGCTGCTACCATATTCTCATCCTTTCTGTTCTGTTTGTTTCTGAGGCAGCCTGCATGGACGTGGAATTCTTGACACAGCAATGCTTTTGCTGTCAGACAGTCTGCTATTTCTGGTCTTGCCATGCCTCAGCTTGCCTGACTCTGCCTAAAATAATGAGGCACAACAGCTTCATGCCACTTATCTCCATCATTTTTAGGAACTGCATCATATCTTCATCATGGATAAAGGATCATATACTGGTGAAATTATCCAGTTCAGGGGGCTGAGCAGATTTTTGTATTTCTTTATTAGACAATCTGGGAGTTTTTTCCTTCTTTTCTTTTGAGGCTATATGCTAAGAACATCTAGTCTAACAAATATATGTCCTCTCATATTGTAAGAAATGGATAATTTAAAAGATTAACCAGGAAGAAAACAAAGAAAAAAACAAAGATAAAACACAGACACACACATACACAAAACCCCTAAACCCCCAACCAACCAACCAACCAATCAACCAGAAGAAAAGCACAAACCAAATAAAGCACACAGAATCACTGTGAACTCAGTAGTCAAGCAGGAAATGGAAACCTCAGCATCTCCTGACACTGTTTATGTTTTTGGAATATGATGATTCCAAATTCCAATCAAGAAGCCTTGTCCTGAGTTAATAATTGTGGCATCTGGTATTTCTGAACAGACAGCACTTGCAAAGCAACTAAACCTCCTTTTAACTTGGTTATAAAAAACCCATTATTAATAGCTGTCTGGAAATGGAGAGTTATTAGAGAATGTGTGATTTTTCATTTGGATTGCAGCTGCTTTGTTGGTGTAAAACTCTCTCCACAGACTTGTAATTGCATGACCTTAAGTATGCCTAACTTAATTATAATTTTAAACAAGTTAATTAGATTATTTGATGAATTATGGTATGTAGAGAACTTGGCACAGTGTTCAAGATGAATGGAAGTGAGCCTTGACCTTTACTTCCATCAGGAGGTTCTGCATTTTCTGGTAATGCTTCTTTATGCTGTGAGTACAGAAAGTCTTGTTAATTTTTTACGAGGAAGTTTAAAATTCACCCAGTTTATGGAGTAATAAACAAAAAATCCTACTCTATTTATTTTTTCTGATTAAGCCTGCAGTATCACTCAAGTTGTACTTATGTCAGCATATGTGATATCCTACATGAATTAAATCAGTCCAGTTTAGCTGCTTCCCTCAAATGCATGCTGGATATAAAAGTAGGCACTAATGTGTACTTGCTGGGTACAAACATTTTTGCAGGGATTTCTATAAGGTCTGATCTCTGCACAGTGGGGTGTTCAGTTTACATGTTGTATAGTGATAAAATTTTGGAAAGTAGAAATGAGGAAAAATCAGAAAAATATATGGATTCAATTGAAGGAGCACAGAAAGAAGGATTAATCACACATTTCTTTGAGAAAACCTTTTCCTTGAGGTGAATAATGAATTTGGATAGGGAAAGGGAGGCTGCAATACTCTTAGCACATCAAGCTTGGTATAAAAACCTGTTTTTCTAATTAGGCTATGAGAACAAAGATCTGATAATCTGAAAATATAGTTAATTATAGTTAATTGTAATATTCAATTACAGGACTTATTTTATACCTTGGTAAAACTGGAAGTACACCTGTATACTCTAAAGATGAAGACTACACATATATTTTACCCAGTCTGAGAGATTGTTGGGCTTTGGCTGCTTCCTTTGGATGTGCTTTCAGCCATGATACTGAAGCTGCCCAGCTCAAATTATCCTAGTTTATCCCTGTTGGATGTTGTTTTTTACAAGACCTGAACAGTGGTGTGAACCAAAAGATCCATGCCTTTTTTAAAAGAAATGAAAAATCCCCATGCCAATGACTTTGAGGCACTGGGGTCTGAGAACATAGTTCTTTGTGCTTAAAGTGGCAGAGACAGTGTTATTGCTTTTAGGTATTAGGATCAGGAGGTGCATAAAATAAATTGCACAAGAATATCCACTTCAATATATTTAGTAGTTCAGGCCCACAGTACTAAAATATTGAACTCCTTGACACTTTCAGATCAGATAGTAACAGATGGCCCATAGCAGAATCAGTTAGGTGCAAAGTGTATTTTTTTCCCACCGTCCTGTGTGGATAGTCCTCTGAAAATGGCTATAAACACTATTGCACATTTGTGTATGCCAAGTCTATTTCTCCTATGGCACAAACCTCTGAAATAAAAAGTAACCCTTCCATTCACTTCAGCTGTGGATTCGTCACATAGAAAATGCTCTCAGTAAACAGCATCTACTGATACAAACAGTTAATTCTGCTGATGTCTTTTTTACTTGATGACATTAAAATAATGTTCTGTCTAGGCTTATTTTTAGAGCTGCAATAGTTGTGCATATGGAGAGACAGGTGCACATGTGAATTTAAAAAAGCTTGTGGGGATTTTTGTATGCATTTCTTCTTAAGATTTGCTGTTGAACAATTAAGACTGTACACAGGAGAAAACCCTTCATAAAAGAAAAATCTCAGTTCTTTCTTTTATCTTTCCAATTATGTGTATATATTTTCAGGAGGTGATGTAAATAGTCTGCAGTTTTGAAAAAGGACTGTAGAATATATAGAACTCTAGAAAACAAATAATAAATATCAATAGAATTGTTTTAGTTGCTTGAAGCTGCATATTATTTGTTTTCAAAATGCAATCACCTTTCCTCTGCTGCAGCGTAAATGTTCAGCATCATCTTTGTAGATAAAAAAGTAGGAATAGTTACTCCTCTTAGTAAGTGCAAGCACATACTTTTGAATCAACAATATTTTAATATAAGCACATGTAATGTTAACTCTTGGTAACATACTTAATTAAAGCACTTTTTATTAATTGTTATTTCTATCATTGTAAGCAGAGAGAACATGTGCTTTCTGTTAATATGTTTGCATTTAATACTGCCTTTGATAATAAGAATGCAACTCCAAATGTGATCTTCCCAATAATAAGAAGACCTGACTATTTTTTAAGTGTTCTCTGATGAGTTTTGACCACAGAGAAAAGTACGTTTACTGTTAGTCTGTGCTGTCATTGAAATTCAAGGAAATTTAAGCTTTGTATTTGTAAAAATATCTTTCCATTTTAGGTAAGTTCAGTCCTGGGTGGACCTTGTGTTGGTAGTTCTCAAGGTAAACCTCTGTGTCCTGTGCTGGATTTTTCCTGAGCTGTTTTGAATTAATCTGTGGTAGTCAAGGGCACAAGATTACATTAAGATCCAGCACATGTCAGGATTTCATAGAAAAGAGAAATACAGTGCAACTGCTTGGAATACCATTGCTGAAGTGTCAACACTGGGAAAAAACCCAACCAAAATTGTTCTTAAACCTATGTCTCTTCAAATATTAAACTTCAGCTACTGGTCTTTCTTAACTGGCAGACGAATCCCTATAATTCAGTGAAAAATTCTTTGCAGTGTTCCTTCTGAGTCTGAGGCATCTAGTACTCTATGATTTGTTCAAGCAAATCTAAGCACTCTTAAGAAATGCCATGATTGAGTCCATTTATGTCTATCTCATATCCTCCTTCCTACATTTTCAAATTGTTATCCAAGACTTGGATTGCTTGGTTTTTCAAGTTTCAAATGCAACAAACCACCCAAATCAGAACTGTCTTGCTTGAGCACAAAGGCTGGTGACCTGAGGAAAAAGTTACTCCTGATTACTTGTGTTGCTCTCTCCAAGTAGGCAGCAGGTCTCGAGCTGATGAAGCCTCTTGAACAGTTTCTTCAATATGTAGTTGATCACAGATTTCTTCTCCTGCTCAGACTGTATTTCTCTTGTAATGGCTTGCCTAGGAGCAAGATTGAAAGAATATTTGCTACATAATTACTGGGAAAAGTTGCTAACTAAATGAATTTATAAGACAATTTCATTTTTTATCATGTTTGTTCCTTGGAAGGAATATAGTTTAGAAAAAGAGGGTTTAGGCAATCTTCAACAGCATGTAAAAATCCAATACTTAATCTTGTTTCTGCAAGTTTGGAGGAGTGCTGTTTTGGTGATTTTCCCTGGTATATTTTCCACTGATTATATAAATTTTGAAATTTTAGTGATACTAAATGCAGTGAAGCTATTTATTTGTTGCTTGGCATTTGCTGAGTTTGTTGGGTCATAAATTAGCCACTTCAGCTGTTAATAATGGGAATCCAGATGCCCTGCCATTAGAGTATTCATGCAGAATAGTTCTGTTGGGCTTGAATTTACCAATAATCTGACAAATTATTAGTTAGGGAAGGAACACTAATAAAATTTGCCCATGGCACCCATTAAGCCTATATGTCTGTCTCATCCTTCACTTTGTGTGAGGGGCTATTTTAGTTGCTTCTTCCAACTGAAGATGTTCAAACCAGGTAGTACAATCACTGGAGACATGAAGGTCTAAGAAAAAGTGTTGCCTACCCACAAACATGTGGATTTTTTGGAGATGGACTGTTGGAGTTAAGCTGACCTGATTCAAAAACATTTTACAAAAATGAGTTTAAAGAAAATTTGAGCCTTGTTAATTTTTCTATATTTCTCAATGTATTGCTTTTAAATTAAGTTTAAAAGGAATGTTGGAAATATACAAATACAGGAGCTGACTTACACTGCATAAGATACCACCTATGTAAATAAGTGGGTTTATGATTACAGATCTTAAACAAACTGACAGCTCATCAACGTGAAGATTAATGGTAGGATGTTTGAATATCGTAAAATATGCTGATGAATATGCATTCCAGTTCTGAAACCAATTCACTGCATCCATGTTTATTTCTTTTCTGAATTTGGGTTTTGCATGTACTTAAATGATTGTTTTACTGTCTGGGAAGCAGATTTTAAAATTACCCATATATGTATTTATAGAAAGTATTTTATAATTTGATATACTTGAATATGCATGCCAGAAATGTACTGTGTACTAATTCAGTACACTGAAGAGTACTTCAATGAAGTCTTAAGATTCATCTGTTCTACCCTACCTATGAAAAGAAACATTGAGCTGTGGACAAAAATTATCTTGGATGTATTAAATGAAACAAACAAACAAAAAGATCCTTTGAAATGGTAAATAATTGCATATCAAAACCCCATTCCAAGAAACTAATATTGGTATTCTGGGAAGAAAAAAAATCAACAAAAAATGATCCAGGTTTTCTGTTAAATTTTTCTTAGATCTTAGAATCTGAGATAGTTTTTCTGTACATTTCTAACACATTTGAGCAAAAATAGTAATGTTTGAATACTGTTCCAGTATTAACAGGCAGTATTTCTCACAAAATACTTTAATGCAGACTAAGAAAGTATTTGAGACACAGGAGCTAAGGTCACTTGAATCACTGAAATTGTAAGCTCTATCAGCTACAAATATCCAGAGCAGCTCTTCAGATGGAAAGCCATGCAGATGTATTGTATTGAGTGCTGTAATCTCCCCAAAGTCATCAGACAGCTCTTGCAGCAATGTTACTTCTAATACTGAAATTATTAAAGGATTTTGAAACTAGCGGATAAAATTTTTCAGCATCAGTAATTTAAATAAAATTACCATGAATACAAATTTTTGTTCATAATTAAGCATTCAACAGGGACTGCCATTAGAGCAGTTTAAAATAAAGAGAATGGAGAGAATAACATCTAGTCTAAATATGTTGAATAAGACATGATGCACTGAATAACTTTGGCTGATTGTTTGGAAGAGTTCAGAGAGGTGCGATAATCGAATTTAACCATAACACTGGAGGAAATATTTGCATTAATGTAATCTCATGAGTGACAACTATACTATCAATTTTAAATGAGATCCTGGCTTCTGTGAACAAGTATGAAAAATAATATCATAATTTCAACAGAAAGAATTGCTTCCATGAGCGTTTGTTTTTCTAATTTCTTGTAATTGTTTTCTAGGAAATATAAAATACACTAAAGGAGGTTGGGGAGAAGAATGAAACACGAAAAAAGAGCATAAGGATCAGAACTGTGAATTTGAAAACAGTTCTCTATAGAAGGTGCATTTATTCCTCACAGTTTAGTGAGTGAAATGTCAGAAAAAGATTTGCTAGTTTCCAGGATTTTTTGTATATAGATCCAATACTATTCTATAAAAAAGTGTATTCCTGCAGATAGCTTTTTCTTAATACTATGTTCAAAAGCCCAGAGACTTAATAGTGTAGTTGAACCAAGAGTCAAATATTTCTAGTATGTCTATATGCTCTGTATATTTGATATAAAATAACATTGTATAATTTTATAAACATTGAGAATAGTGGCCTGTGAGTTGGGTGAAAAACAGGAAAAGAGAACAAGAAAAAAAAAACACAGAAAGGTGAAAATACAAAACGCCCTATTCAAATATTTCCTAGACAGGAAATATTTGAAGAAGATCTAGTGAAAATCTTTTCAAATAGTACCATGTCAAAAGTGGGTTAAAAATCAGAGGGCAGGGAGGAGAAAAAATATAGATTGGTACAAATCCATTTCTTTTTTTTTTTTTTTTTAATTGTGGTAACTAATGGATGCAACATTTGTTTGAAAATCTTCAATTTTATAGTAATTTTTCTTGTCAGTTCTCTTGACCTTTCTGTTTCATTATGCTTGTTTGTAGTTAGGTTTACTGCACCATAAATATCCCAGTGTAATTTAGCTGATGTATGTCAAAGGCTCATTTTACCACTACTCTGTTTCAAACATCAACAAAGAATCACCTTCCTAAAATTCTATTGAAAAGATACTTTCCCTTTGTTCCTCTGTTTCATTTAATTTCTGTAATTGTCCTATTTCTTTTTTCCATGCCTTCTCCAAATGTCCTTATTTTCTACTTTGCCACAAAGCTGAGAATAATTGTCATTGCAGTTCTCGAATTAAAGGTAGTGATATATCAACCTGTACACAATAATACTTCATAAGTCTTCTATATTTTAAAAATCCTAGATCTCATTTTGTCTTTCTTACAGATTCTTCTAATTTTCTGAGCAGCAGAAGAAAGATCTTTCAAATTACAGAGCAGGTTGAAATATGTATAAGAAACTGCATCAAAACCAAATAAATAAGTATAAGACTAAAATACTATTGAAATCCTAATTTCAAATAGAGTGAGAAGATATCTTGGCAGTAGGAAGAATAATAAGAATTTGGTGTACTTGTATAATTGTAACAGAAGTATAATTTCATTTCCTGTGTCCAGAAAAGGCACTCTGGTTTGAAATGCAATCTTAAACAAGGTTGATTCATTATCCTATACAGCAGGTTCACTGTGGATAAAAATTCTTCAATATTAAGAGATGCTAAAAGATGGGAACTAGAGCAGGAATAAAATCTTGTGTTTTTGTTAAAATAAAGTGAACAAATATTGTCAGTCAGGTGTAACAAGCATTTCTATTCACATATGAGTACAGACATTCTTATGTGTACCCCACCACCATTTGCTATCACAATCAAAAGTTCACAAGCAGTTTTGAAATCCTCTGAGTACATGTGAAAAAACCTATGAACTGTGTTGTCAATGAAATAATTGAGAGGAGCTGTAGGTTTTCTACATCCGCTTAACTACAACGGCAGAGTTATAATTACAGCAGATTTTCTTAACTCTGATAAATATAAACCAGCTTTCCTTTAGCTGAAAAATTAATATTAGTATATTTTTGTTATTTGAGGAGAAATTACTGACAAAGTCCAGACATTACCTTTTGTGAATGAATCACACTAGGGTAGTTTGAATAAAAGAACTATGTGCAGTGTATAAACTTAATGAACACTGATAATTTGTCATACCTGAATAACTACACCATTACTAAACTAGAGGTGAAATATGGAATGAAGATCAATGTTTCTGTCGCTCTTTTTTTAAACAGAAGTAAAAGAGAAGGACAGCGAAAAACTATATACTGGTACAACCAAGAGCTCAGATGAGATTTGTGTTTATGGAAATTTATTTTTTATGAACTATGGAATTTGGTTTTAAATTAAGGTATTTTGGCTAATCTAATTGGTAGACTGATTCAAATTTAACAGAGCTTGAAAAGCATCCATTGGTGTGTGTGAATTTTCCATGGCAGACAGCAGAAAAAAAATTTCAAATTTAACAAAGAAAATATCTGGGGAGAAAAAAAAAAAACCCAATATAAATGCAACACTTATAACACATGTGCTTGAGAGAAATGTCCCCCAAATATCCACGGTAAAAGTAACTATGAACAATATCAAAACTGTTATCTTTCTTTACTCTTCTGTAACTTTGGTTTGGGAAATTTATATTCCGTTTCCAATGTGTCAGAAATTGTCATATGACTACTTCTAAATCTATTTTTTTCAAATTAAACTTAATCTACTATGCATGAACTTAAAATCTTATCCTAATCTCAACAGTTTGACAAATTATTACCTTCTCACTCCTTATACAAACAAGGAATTTCAATTCTAATAGTGTATTCTGGCTGAGCTGGAACAGGAGGCTGTGCAAAACTGATTCCAAGCCATCATTTATTCTGTTGTCACAGAATAGGAGAATTATTTATTGCAAGTACCCAAAATAGTTTTGAGCAGCCACAGAACTGTGTTCTGAAACATCAAATCATTTGTGCTTTATGAAATACTATATGCCCTGCTCTGGGGAGTGAAATACTTCAACCAGAGATGTAAGTAAAGGTATCAGTAAATTATTCTTCTACATCCTGTCCACTGAGAATAAGATGCTGTGAACTAAAATTACTTCCTCTGTGTGTGAGGAAACAATGACTATTTTACCCTTCAGGCCCCGATTTTATCACATAGGGACGTTAAGATGTATTTTAGAAATGTACAAGCTGTGCACCAAGTTGTTTTTCATCAAAAGCAAGCAATGCTGAAGTAACAACATAACACCTGAGTAATTTGGTAGGTTAAATCTATTGTCAGGGTACAAGAGGCAGCTAAAAATACTTTACTTCGAGGAAACATGGAACAATGGTTGCTCCAAAGCTCTTCTATTTGAAAGATACCTTCAAGTAATGCTATCTCTGAAATTTAAGATTTACTGTAACTTGTTTCCTTGTAGATTTTTGTGGTTTTAAGGTTAATTCACTAGTTCTGTATCTGTTGCCTTTGTCCTGAATGAAGGATGTCAAAGTGCTTATTAAAAGTAGGACAGAAGCAGCAATTTACAAGATGTTCCTACCACAGTATAAATCTGAAATTATTTTCCTCTTCTTTATTTTGATTGAATGATCTGTATGTTACTGCCCTTTAAAGAATTCAAGGATCAACGAGATGTCTCAATATCTTCAAAAATACTTTTTACAAAGGTTGATCAGCCTGGTTTCAGCATTGTACTCTCAATAGGGATCCAAGTTTGCATCTGCATGAAAAATATAACTTTTCTTCCTCTTTGTCAGCACTCTAATTCCTACTAATGCCAGTAAATACATTATAAATTAAGAACCATTATAAGATTGTGTTGAAAAATTAATTATCCCATACTATTTTGTATGCACTAAAATCTAAAAAGATATTAAAATTTTAAGATGTTTTATAAATGACATATTTCTATGTTGAAATTGATATTCAATTTTTAGACCATATATGAAGAGATTAATTTATTTTATATTGATTTTTGACTAATTTATTGATTAGAATACAGATAGGCTTTAGTAGAAGCAAATGTTCTATATAATTTCTAAGGAGAATTACATTATCTTATGCATTCAACTAGTGTCACTTTTTTTTTAGTATAGCAAGGTTTCTCCCACTTCTTTATTGACAGTCCTCCTTTTACTGCTGACGTGCTGATGCATGACAGCTGTGTGAAGAGTTCTCTTTTGTAACCTAAGCAACCTACCTGTGCTTGCCAGAGCTCTATGAACTATTAGATCATACAAAAAGGTTCACCACAAAATTAATGCCCCAATTCCATCAGAAACTTCACACATCTGGGCAAGCTATAGAATATTGAAAAAGCTGTGAAGTAGAAAATCACTTGCATTCAGGCACTGAGTTCTGCTATGCTTTTATACGGTGACCATTTCACTGCTAGTAAGCCATTTGCCATTTAGAGATAGACCAATATATTCTGCTAGGTCGTTCTTATAAGAAAAATAGCTGATACAGCTAGTGTACCTGGCTGTTTAGTGGGGGTTTGGAGACAGACAACTTCAACCTTAGTGATTTTAAAAGATGCACTATGTTAAAGGTTAATGCTACATATCTTTGAATAAACTTAAGTACTATAGTGCCAGTTTTCTTAATCTTTCTTGCTTAGGAAGTAAGTAAAATAAACAAAAGCTATCTGAAAATTATTTCTAAATGTTGTTACAAATTTAGGCCTTGTTATAAACTGTGGTTTTTTTCAAGTTCTGCTATAAGTAAGACACTGTTCCAAGACCTTGTATGTCAAAAGTATTACCAAATGTCTGAAATATCGGAATATGACTCTCCAAAGCTAAAGCTGTGTTAAAGAACTTTCATTTATTCAGGCCTGACGTCCAGTGGGGGGTACTGCCAGTCTTATGTGGACGTGTGATTTTACAAGTGTGTTGATTTTATACAGTAGCTACATGCATTTTTCAAGTTACCCATCACCATAAATCCCACCCCAAGCTCCCAGAGATTCAGTTTTTTTTTTTGTCTATCATCAGTGAATTCTTGAGCCAGATGTCTTCCTCTTATCTTCCAACTGTCTTTGCTGATAGCAGCTTTTGCATGCCTTGTTTCCATGCTAAAAGCCTTATAGGCACAGTGAAAATGGAATTAACCTTTTTGGTATCAAATCCCCCCTTTTACATTTGGTTATAAAAGTACTCTCGAATTCTGATTTTTTTCCTTTTGTCTGGACTAGCTATTGCTTTCAAGGAAACTGGGATGGATCTCAGTGTTTAACCAGCAGAATATTTATGCAACAAGTCAGACAAAGTGGAACAAGTCCACTGAGTCAGAAACTACTTGGTCTTACTGCAGCTTTAAGGTAGCTGATGAACCTGAATGTAGAGATACTTACATACTCACAGCAGCCACTTCCTCGTATCTTGTGCCTAACAAGAGATTTCCACATAGCTTTCTCCTAGGTTATTAGCTCCTTGTATCAGAAATAAATCTGCCACTTCTAACCTTTTCTGCCCTAATAAAGAAATTTGCTTTGTTGATGGCAAAAGTTTGCAAAATCTCTTCAGAAGTTCTTTATAGCAATTACATTGTTGGGTTTTTTTTCACTTCTGAATGTTATATTTAGCAGAATTACAGATTTTATTGCAAAGTCCATTTACATCCATCTTTTCACATATTATCTATCCATCGTCTAACTAGAAAAGTGGATTTTCCCTTTTCTGCACCACTTAAATGCTTTAAAAATTCTTTCAGCAGCTTCCTGATGTTTGTTGCATCACTGTTTGTTGGGTTTTTTGAGTTTGTTTTTTTTCACTTCAAACTGCAGTGCTTTTCTTTTTCCGATGGCTTTAAAGTTTGAGATTGCATGATTCTGTTTCATAACAGTAATGACCTTTCCTAAATGAGCTATTGAAGCCGGATACAGAGGAGTGATGCTGTGCCCCTGACCTTTGAGGTGACTTTCAGAAGTCTGATTTGAGGCTGCCAGGTGCTGCAAAATCCTGAATGTAGGCAGTACTGATCAATGAGGAAATAGGTTATGCAGGTGGAGGGGCAGGAGCAATGAAGTAAAATGTTCAGAAATTTAGTGCAGAGAAAAAGACTGTGGGAGGCAAATAGCTTAGTAGGATATTTGAGTCAATCAAATTTTCTAATGCTCTAATTTTGATGTACTCCATTTCATAATGAGATGGCTTGACCTGATACAGAGAGACTTAGTCAATGTATTCCAGTGTAAATTACTTTATCATGTTTCTTTTCAATTCCAGACACTGTTACATGCTGACTTCCAATGCATTTTTCTTTCCTATTTCATCATGGATTGCTGAGATATAAATCATTTTTCTATTGCTGTGCCCACAGGCTATTTATGCTTTCATCATGTTGTTATCAAACTTCAGTCTTGTTTCTTATATGTTAGCTGTTACCAAATCACATATTTATTTGAAAGAAACATTAAATGAGCTGCTTGGTGATTCTTCAAAAAACTGATAATGTTTTGTACATTGAGGGGGGTGGTGAGTGGGTGTCAGGCTTATTGCCAAGAAAATTGTGATTTGAAAGGGAGTTAACAGAAAAAAGTTAAGGGTAGATAATTTATAGTCTACAGGCCAGTTCAAAGCCTACCTTTTTATGAGGTGTAGTCTATTCTATTTTATTTTGGTGATACTGCTGGACATTAGAGTGTAGATTAATGTGTGCCCTATCAAAGTGTTTGCAAACTCTCAGTTTTTAGCAAGAGTAATCTAACACTGAAAAATTTGACTGTCACAGAACCACAGAATCACAGAATAAGCTGAGTAGGAAGAGATCCTCAGTCCAACTCCTGGCCCAGCACAGCACCATCCCCAGTGGTTACACCATGCGCATGAAGTGCATCACCACTATGGATTCAGATGAGGGAGACTGACACAGTAGCCTATAATTTTAGTAATAAACAGTGTGTTTAGCATTATGAGACTTAAATAGGAGGGATGGGAAAATCCATTATAATATATTTATGTATAACAACTTAAAGTTATTAAAAATACGTGGCAAATTTTATGCCTGTGTCCCCCTATGTAGATATTGGTGTCTGATCCTATCTAGATCACTGCTGATGTATATTTTTATTCTGGGTCACAGTGGTTAATGAACTAGAAGTTTGATCTGCTGGATCCAAAGGTCTCTGATCCCCTATTTTCTTTTTTCTTGCTGAAGTTCATTGATCAAATTTCTTGATAGGTACTATCTTAGCTATGTTTTTGAGGTTCCCTGACTTCTAAAGGTGGCTGTTGTCATTTGACATCCAGACTTCATTTGCTCATTCAGAGAGGTCAGTGAAAAAGTTGAAGGCCTTCCCCCTTCCCTCTGGCTCCCAAACAAACAAACAAACAAAAAAAACAAAACAAAAAAAAAGGGCAAAATCGTCCAAACCAAATAAACAAAATAACCCCACCTTATTTTCATGATTAGTTGAAGACTTCCAAAAATTCTTGTCTATTGCAAGTTGTTCATGATGTTCCTGGGCAGTTTTCTTTTACAGCTTCTTCTCGTGGGGAGTGGAGGAGTAGCTGAACTCTCTAGAGACAAACATCTTGATCCTTGTAAATAACCTTTTCTTTTTTTTTTTCTTTCCTTGACTTTCTCCTTGTGAAGGAATATTCTGTGTACAAATATGTGTCTGGAGGTGATCTTTCCAAACCTGTGGAGTCAGTACATCTTGAATTTGTCAACCATATTGTGGCATTGAACAAGCAAATTTAAATTACTTCTCTTACTCTTGACTGATATTATCTACAAGCATGGAAAACAGAGGGTAAGGTTTTGAATTACAGGTAATCTACTCTCTATATTGTACCAGTCTCTGGACACTTTTACTGGTCTCATAACTTCTGCTTCACCCATACAATCAGAATAATGGCTTTAATGTGATTCAAATTAGGATTGAAGCAAGATACAGGTTAATTTAAAACTGGTAATTAAGTAGCATTCAATGAACTATGCATTCAACATTAGTAATGAAATAAATAAATCATTATATTAGACATTAAAAACTGTTAAGACAATGTCTGCAGTCACTGCCACTCCAGTGTATCTACCAACAGGTACAGATTTTCATGCCTCAATTATACCTCTCTTTCTGCTGATTTCTTTTGTCAAAAGCTTCTTGGAAGTTCTCTGCTTGCTCTTAAATCTGGCTGCCTTCCGCTCAAACATGGTCAGTTTGGTGATAAATGTCTCTCAAAGAGTTTTGGCTTTTTGGTCATGCACCCTATGTATGTTTAGCCTTGTACCTAACAGCAGTTGTTATCCAGACCATGTTTCCAAGAATGGCATATCTGGAACCCCCTAATGATTCCAATTTTATGAATGGAAGAATCAAGGCAAGGTTTTCTGGGGACATATTATATCAGAAAGTGAAGGTAGATACAAAACTTCTAGTCAAGCACTGACTGTGCCAGCAGAAATAAGGGTCCCAGGGCCAAGGGGACTTTGAACAGTTGGAATTATATTGTCCAGTCCAGCCAGAGCAGTTGGAAAGCAATGTAGCCAAGCAAAAGCACAGTGGAAGAGAGATAAAACTTACGTGTTCTCCACAAGATGCTGAAGTGATAATTCCCTCCAATTGGTGTCTGCTGGGCAGTCTGAGAAAAAAAAAAGTGGCTTCCATCATGGTAACGCCAATGAAAGGAGACAGTTTCACTCTCTGTTTTCTCTTATGGCAAAGCTCCCAAGTGAAGCCTGTCATAAGATTTATGGAACCCACTGCAGCACTGATATTGCTGTGACATACCGAAGCCTTAAGTTTTAGCTTTCACATTTTCCAGATTCTGTACTGCCTTGGTGTGTGACTCTGAACTTCATATAAAGCATTAGCAAATTCTCTTCACAGTTTAGTTAGATAAAACAATCCTTTTCCAGCCTGAGAACCAAGGATACTGTTAGAGCTTCAGGCCCAAAAAGTGTAAACAACAGCAAATTGAGGAGAGAAAATTGGGAGGATGGCACTTCAAAACCTGAAGCTCTAATTGGATAATTAACCCCAATATGAAAATGGGCCATGACTTATAAAAGTGTAAAAGTTTGGGGCTAGTCATCCATCTTGGGTCCGTCTTGGGTAAAGCCACAGCCAGGCTCTTGTACTGCCCAAGGTGTAGCCCTTGAGAGCCTTTTAATAAATACCTACTTTATTCCTTTAACAGTGTCCAGCCTCTGTTCCAGGTAGCCTCCCAAGGCATCAATACTACTGAAACCTCACTGACTTCAGTGGGAATGGTCTATATGGTACAGGAGATTTGTGTCTAGGAGAATGTCTGCTATACATCAAGGTCTAGAATCACTGTTTAGACCTATTTTAAAAACTCACATGCAAATAAAATTACTTTTCTTTTTACCATAGATATAGAACTTAATGTCTGGACTTTCTTAAAAATATAAAAGAGGAGTATATATGTCTTGAGTGTTTTTACAGGTCTGAGACAGTTTACTACATGCCTATAATTTACTTATTGACCATCAAGATCCAATATGTTTTATCACTTTTATTTTTTCTCAAAAAGACAGTACTATTTTATTCCATCTATATGTAACAAAGTTTTCCTGTGTTTCTTTGTCAGGCAAATTTGGTTCAGCCTCAAGTATTTCTGTTTTTCTTTTCCTTCTTTCTTTTTTTTTTTTGTTTACCTTTAATGGAGATAGTCTATTTGAAAAGAAGAAAAACCAAAACCAAATAAAGAGGTGGATCAGGTAATATTCTGTTGGTTTCCCCATTAGTAGCCTTTTAGTTGTGAAGGGAAAGCCTAAGGCTGTGACTAATTTAGATTTTATCTCTATTTTTTGTCTGCTAGGAATGCTATTATAGGAACTTGTCAGTTCATAATGTGCTGCCATAATTGGTTCACTGGTTCAGCTGGAATTGGACTACACTGCTTTTTTACTCTGATGAAGTACAAACTGTACAAGACTAGGAAATGTTATTTTCAGAAGAAGTGGTTTTGTCTGTGGAATCAGAAAGTTTCATCATACTCAGTGAAATTAATATAATTGTTGAAGTCTAAAAGAATTACCTTCAGGTGCAGGGACTATTCTAGTTGAAAATCTTTCTTTTTTTAGACAAATTCCTTTCTATTACAGCTGTATGTTGCCTAGAGACACTAGTAGAATTACAGGTGTGTTTGTTTTTCAGGTATAAGCACCTATACAAGGCAAAACTCATCTTACAATGGAATGCATAAATGTGTGTTGTTTGGGAATGCGCACAGGAAAAAATATTTTTGCACATAATGTCACACAAAGAACAATTTTGTGCAGGTAATTTTAGCAGAGCAGAAGTCTTTAGTCTCTTTAAAAAGTCTGAATCAGAGTACTAGTTTTTGCATGGTATTCTTGTACCTAGAAACCCAGTTTTAGGACTTCTTCAGGCTAGTTTACCCCTTGTCTCAAGCTGCTAGGAATTTGAGTTTCTTATGAGAGTTTTTAGTAGGCAAAATTAATTTTTTTAATGTTTCCTTAAAGATTAGATTTCACAAGTACATGAGTTATAAGTACTGAGAGTGCAAAGAATTATACCAAAGCAGCCTCATTTTGACAAATTCTGTGGGTCATTTCCTTCTCAACAGCCAAACAATAGTTTGGCTAACTATTAGGCTGTGCATTCACATTAAGTAGTATTCTTTATTACCCAATTCTAATCAAGAGATAAAATAACAAAGGAGTGAAGCTTTGGCAGGTAAAGAATAGAAAGTGAGAGGGCCACTGCCTTGTGATCAGCAGGACAAAGCACATCCATGAGACTTGTGGTGATATGCCTTGGGTCAGAGATAAGCCACTCACTAGGAAGCAAGGAGCTGGACCGTGGTGGAACAAAGGCCAACTTCCACAAGCTGTGGGTGGCTCTAATTCTGGCAAGGCAAGGAGGCTGACATTCAAAAAGCCACATGAATACAATGGTTGGGTAAGAGCCTTAGAGGTGTCCAGTCCAAGCTCCTGCTCAAAACAGCCTCAGTCAGGGATGGTTACTCAGTGCCTTCTTCAATCATGTTTGGATACCATGAAGGACAGATATTCTGCAGCATTCCTCGGCTCTCACTGCATTTTTGAACATACTAATAGTGTCAATCTTTTCCTTTTTCCTAACAGGGATTTTTCCATCTTCCATCTGGGTACTATACCTCTCCCACTTTGCAGTTTTACATATGGAATTTACAAATTAATCTAGGGAACAAGAAACCTAAGGGTGTCTTTAAACATTCCCATTGTTGTTGCTTGTAACTACAGAAATCATGAACTAGTCATACTTGTCCTCTGAAAAGTATCAGAGTTATGCTTCATATGCATGAGATAACTTTAATGTCAGGCTATTGCCAACAAAAATGTAAGGATGAAAGAGTGCTTGGAAATACAAGTTTGCATTGCATGACATAAATGCATGTTTAAATTAAAACAAAAATTCCAGCTAACATGTCTGTCTACCTAATTAATCTTTACAATTTTTACCACTGCTGATATCCTTTAGAGTGTGCTTGATACTTATGCAACAAACATGTCAACAAAGTTTGTTATTAAAGTCATTGAGTGCCCTAATTACTTTTGTGTTGTTCAAAATCATATGAATTTCTCCAAGTATTTTTATTTTGGCTTCCATTCATGGAAGGTAAGGATAGCAATGGTAATTTGGATGGAGATCTGAACTTTTGTCCTGTAACTTTTTGAATAATAACCTTTTTTTATATCCAGAATCCTCTGAAACATAATAGTAAGTCTTCATATATTTTATACCATGAGGTATAGCAAGCATGAAACATGCCTTTAAAATACATGATATTTTCTTTTCTATGAGGTTTATGTATTAAAAAACCAGGGATTCGAACTGGGATTTGTTCTCTCCTTTCAGGAATTATTTCAGGAGAGTATCTTGTATCTCCATAATACTTACCTTTAAGAGAGTTTGACATCCGTGACAATCTTTTATTTCCATCAAAATAATAACTTGATTACTTCCTTGTGTTTGCATTTAATTGAACATAATTTAAATTATTAGTGGTGGCTTTATTTAGCCATTGTAAGTAGTAGGAAGAAATTAGTCAGCAACTCACTTTAGCTGGGTCTACTGCTATTACACTCATTAAATTGGAATTGCTGGATCTGAGCCTAGTTTAACCCACGTTTGCATTTCCACTTTGAAGGGTCATCACATTAGCTGATTGTTGACATTCATTCTTTCTAGGTGTGAGACATGTCAGTATAACAGCATAATTTTTCTGTCCTGTGTAACAGTTAGAAGCAGAGTAATAAATATTGGCTTATTTAAAGTGCTTTTACTCTTAGGTCACTTAAGCTGCTTTTGTTTTGACTTTTACATACTTAATTATACAGAGATCTTGGTTTAATTTGTATTTATCTGTCATTTCACACCTTGCTCATGGAGGAGTCAGAAACAAAACAAATAATCCCTCAGCCATTTTAAAGAAAGTATATCTTACCTAAAAATTAGAAATAATCCACTTTCCCAGAAATATTTAGAGACAATAAAATTAATACTTAAAGGCTGTCTAAAATATTTGCTGATGTGTTCCTAAATTTGTCTATCTTCCCAAGATGATCCATTGAACTGAGCAGACAGCTTGTCAACACAACAATTAATAGGGCATAGAGAGCAGTAGGCAAGAACAAATTGTTGTGCGAAGGTACTTCAAAGGCATTTATGAAGTGCAGTTAAATGAAAATGATTAGCAACATAATACAGTAAATATTAAGTTGTAGTGAACATATGGGTGAGAGATTGTGGAAACTTGCTGAGAGTTTCCACAGGTTGATCCAAAAATTCCAGATTCTGTGGCTCACAGCGTTGGTCTCAGAGTTACTTGCCAAAGTACATCTTAAGTCTTAAAAGGTACCTTATGGAAGTGTCAAAAAGGCAATGCAAGGAGAGACTTCACCCCTGACTACATCTCTGTTATTCTACAAGGCATTTTCTGGCATCATTCAGAGCAACGATCATTGGTTGTCATGCTAATTTTGTGGCTGTGATGGCACACAATTTACAAAGCATCCATGAGGGAGGCTTTACCTTTAGTCTATTCCTGAGAAGAGACCTTTTTCTGCTTTTAGAATATTGTGCAGCTGTATCCAGATAGAATCAAGGATGTATATCCACATTTTTCCAAACAATATAATGCATCCATTTCATAGCCCTATAAGCCTATTGCTAATCAGCTGGGAGGGGGGAAGTAGATTAATTGTCTCTGTTAGGGTTTGTGTTCATAAGAATTTATTGTCTGCTTTATGTTCATCTGAAAGTGCACAGTTTTAATCTAGAGCAACAGTTTTGATCAAGGCCTACTTCCATGAGGTTCAATTTCACTGTGTTTTATTGGATACTTCTGCAAGAGATAAAATCCCTTAATAGCAAACTGTGCTGAGTGCTTAGTACTGGTCTGAGGAGCTGTTTCTGAAATTTAAAATAGAGAAATTACAGTTGATTTTATAAAACTTATCACTTGAGTTTCTTGTTGTTTTCATCTGTGTTGCTTGATTTGTCCTGGTTTTGAGATTTTGTACAATTTTAAAAACAGAAGGAGTTTCTAACTGAAGCATTTAGCTTTAATAATGAAACCATGAACTCATATCACTGAATGAAAGCTAAGAAAGAAACAAACATTGCAAGGATGTTATCTCATACTTCAAACATTCAATGTAAAAAATTCAGAGATAAGCCTAACTTTGAAAACCCTGTAATAACCAGAGGAAAAAAAAAGAAGGAAATCAACTCAGATGG
>NW_005054464.1:1319566-1320360 GCF_000277835.1 Geospiza fortis
AGAAAAAAATATATTCGAACAAAATTGTGGGCAAAACCTTAAGTCTAGGCTCAAATTATAATCACAGAAGGATTTCAGTATAATTGTATTTATGTGTCTATAATTTATTATGGAAAAAAATAAAAGGGATGCCTTAGAAAGATTCTAAGATCTAAATTCTTTGTGTAATGAGGATTGAAAGATTGAGGACTGTATGAACAGAAAATCTTTCAAAAACCTGTTCTGCTGAAGCATTTTCAGAGAATCACAGAATCATTAAGGTTAGATGGGACCTCTGAGGATCATCCAGTCCAATTCCCCTGCCAAGGCAGGGTCATCCTGACAGGTTACACAAGAATGTGTCCAGATGGGTTTGGAATGTCTCCAGAGAGGGAGATTCCACAACCTCTCTGGGCAGTCTGCTCCAGAGCTCTGCCATGCTTAATGTGGAAAAGAAGTTCTTCCTCACGCTGAGATGGAACATCTTGTCCTTTAATTTATGGCCACTGCTCCTTGTCAAGGGGAATCATGGAAAGAATCTGTCGCCATCCTCTTGCCACCATCTGCTTTTGAGATATTTATATGCATTGATGAGATCCCTTCTCAGTCTTCTCTATACAGATCCAGATCCTTCAGTCTCTTCCCCTAAGAGAGATGCTCCAGACCTCAAATCATCTTTGTGGCCACCACTAGACCCTCTCCAGTAGTTCATTGTCTTGTGCTGAGGAGCCCAGAACTGGACACAGCCCTCCAGATGTGGCTTCACTAGGTCCGAGTAAAGAGGGAAGATCACCTCAACCTGCTTACCACACTCT
>NW_005054464.1:1320407-1344849 GCF_000277835.1 Geospiza fortis
ACAGAGATTAAATCAGTGCCTGACCCAAACTGAAGAAAACTGCAGAGAATTGACAGAAAATTTCAGATGGAGGTCTTTAAAATGTATTGTAAGTAGTAAGCCCATGACTTCAGGATTACTTTGGCTAAAGAATTCTGTTGAAATGCTATACATAAAATAAAAATAAAATAAAAGTGGAAGTCATTCCAAGTCATTACTCCTTGCTTTCAGAGGGAAAGAATATGCTTTTTTCTTTTTTTCTGGGGTGATGAAATTATGGACCTTTATGGAGTATTCTTTAAGTTTCATTAAGCTTACAGAAATATCTTTCATTGATGCGCACTCTCATTAGATGTGGCAGTGTTAATCATAATGTGCATGTCGATGGAGGCAGTCTCTTTTGTATGAAAAAACATTTTCTTTCATAACTTAGAATGGTATAACCGTCCTAACTCTGAGCCTTATGCTCAAAGTTGAGACTTCTGATTTAGCTTTTTCTACTCTGGTTTTTCCAGGCTATACTTTGGATTATATCTAGAATAGTATGCAAACTTCCAGTGCTCAAAGCTTATAAGCTAGCTTCACTTAAAGGTCATGAAAATTATCTCATTAAAATTCTCAGGGCTGGTCTGATCTACAATTAAAAAGAGAGAAAAACTTCCCATTTCCTGGGTGTTTGCTTTTTCTCAAACCAGTTTTAAGAGGTAACAGCTCTCTCACCTTTGGTACTTGAACAAGTGACTGACTTTAACTCAGCAGGTTCTTGAATGAAGTCAACAGTCATTTTTGTGGTGAAAGCCTTCTTGGCCTAGCCTAGAAGATTGGGTCAGGAAGAAAGAGCATTATTTAGATAGTTTTCCCCAAACATTTAAAATTTCTTATGCCAGTTTTCCAGTAGTTCTTTTTATCTGTATTTCCAAAGTCTATCAAAAATACAGAATTCTTTGAGGATCCTTTATATTCTTGTCCAATTTTTTGACATAGGTATATTTTATACTAAATATATACTTTATATTCTTTGTCCAATATCCAAGTGTATTTTATGCTGAAAAAAAGAATGAGCAAATTGTCTAAGATATATGAAAAAAAAAAGGAACATCATGCATGTGGTACCTACAGTTTCTCTTCTTCTACATTGTCATACCTACCCTTCCTACTCCCAGTTTTCAGTACACCTAAATAAGCAGACCTGAGGTAGTCATGTCTTTGAGCAGTTCTAATGGGTATCTATCTTCATTAGATTTCACTGTTAAAAAAAAAATCACATGAATTAGTGGAAACATTAAAAAAAGGCTACTTAACTGAGAGTCCCCCATGTGCTGTGGTCTCTGGTATGGCCTTGGTGTAAATTACCTGGAAATCCAACATGATCCTTTAGCCACTCTCCTGTGATGCATAAGAATGGTGAAGGGTAATCAATCAATGAGTGTGGACAGAAGAACTGTGGCTTTAAAAGATACTTTGTTGCAACTGTGTACCTTTAAAGTTTATAGAAATATTATATGTGTTATGTATTCCTACTGATTATTTTAATCAACAAATGTTACTGGAAATTTTCAAGAAAAAGTGTGAGTAATTAGAAATATCATCTTATCAGTTTTAGGTAAATTGACTAGAATGGTCCCCAAACCTCAGAAATTATTAACTTGGAAAATACAAAGTTCGGTTTCAACAATAAATCCTACATTATGGAAATTTACCTATGGAAGTTAAATATCTTTGAAAATCAGCTTGATTTAATTTGGAGGCCCAAACCTTAAAGTAGTCCAATGATACTCTAATATTGTATAAGACATATAAAAACGATATGCAAATTTAAGTCAGAAAGCAATTTGGAGATGAGTAGTCATCATAGTACCTGTGTAATGTAGATTTGATTTTCATACTCTTGTCGTAGGGTTTGTGACACGTCTCTGTCTCAGTGACTCCAATTTGCCTTGTACTCCAAACATTCCATTATGAAAATACTAAATTACTGTTGGGCATAATAAATAATGTTGCAAATACTTTGGTAAGTTTTAAATGCAAATTCAATTACTCTTTTATTATTACATATATTCTGTTTTGCTTATTCCATGCAAGGTTTCAAATGTAAAAATTGATGGTATTATGCTATGGTATATAAATAATCTGATCAGTCATTATAAATTATAATATTTAAGAAATTATTCATTTTAAAATTTCCCATGGGGAAAAAATGGCTCAAAAATGTTACGAGCTGTTCCATTTTGAAAACATCTTGAGTATTTAGAATTCTAATTCAGCCTATGATATTTCAGCTGCCCAGGGTTTTTTGAAAAACTTCCAATTTTACATCCTTCAAAAGGTAAAGCATATTAAGTTAAAGTGAGAAAACACAGTCAAAATAGGAGTAAATGTGGTAATGATTTTAAATGGCTTTGATTGTTTTTAGTTTACCAAGGTTGTTTCCTCTAATTATTGTGATAGAAAGGGCCACTATGCAACAACTCAACAATGGAAAATGTGTTGGCTTTCAAATTATTACCTGGAGAGACAGGATAAGAGAAAGAAAACATTTGGTAAGAGAAACTAATGATACAAAATATGCTTTTTCTTTTTCTGCTTATCTTCAATGACAAAGGACTTTCTGAAATTCAGACAAGTAATTGAAATGTATTTAAATTTATTATTTGCTTCTAAAAGTTTTTCCAGCTTAATTTATATACTGTATGATAAGTCACTGTCATGGTTTACTTGAGACAATTTTCATGTTTTAGAATAAAAATGTAATACAATATTTTCTGAGCTTGCTTCTTGTCTAAAGTGCTGTCAGTAAAACTGCTAATTTCAGAGGCCACGCTGTCTTCTACTAATCAGGACTTTTCACAGGATTCAAAATGTGGTATTTTGCTATGAATTCTCTACATAATATGCAATTGTTGCTAAATATTTTCTCAAGCATTTTTTTTTAAAGGAAACTTTGAGACACTCTGTAGGGTAGTCCTCTCATGGACACAGAGGAATACTTAAATTCTTTTAAATTTTACTGATCAGAAAGTCTGAAGAAGACTTTGGATAGAAAGGTCTAGATAGTATATAAAGCTTAGCATGAAAAAGAATGTGGAGAAAAGGAGAGATTAGCATATACTTTCATTTTGGTTTTGCAGGGTAGAAGGGGTGAAACAGGTGATTTTTAAAGCATTTCCACCAATTCCAATGTCTGAACTGCCATTTGTAAAATGGAAACAATAGCCCATGCATTAAACAGAAAATACCTAAAATACTTACCCCCAACAATAAAATTAGGTACCCTTTTTCAACTGACACAGGTTTTATCCATCATAAAAAATTATTTTCTTTTAGAATTAAGAAAAAGCTGTTTAAAAGCCCAGATAGATGTACTGTCATGTAACAAAGAAATTATTATATTAAGATCAATGTAGAACATCTATGGGTATTTTAATTTTTGGGGTTTTTTTTTTTTGCCACCTAGTAGGAGCCTTGACATCCATAACGAAAAAAAGCAAACCAAAAAGAATTTGGGAGTTGAGAAGGATGAGTGGATTTTTAAGGAACATTTCACTAGCTATCTTTGTTTATGCCTCCGAACAGGAATTCAACATAAGTAATCTTGTAAAAAAAGTTGCAGTTTCATGCAGATACAGTCTAAAGTGACAAAAACCTGTTATTCCTTTACTGTACTTGGTTTCAGACTTATCAGCTTTTTACATTGAAAAAACTGCAGAGTAGGAAATCTGAATGGATGATTTTAGAAATTGGACTGCTGAGTCGAACTAAAGAAAACCTAAAACCACAAACCAATGTCAGTAGCTCTTATGGGACATTAGGGTAAGAAGGAAGTTCTTACGAAGAGACATATTTTATTTTATTGTCAGATTTCTGGAGTACAGATGTAGGAAGTAATTTTGTTAAGTTCAGGAAACAAAGGAAGTCTTCCTCTTTGAAGTGTCTCCTGATGATATACAGTTGCATGCATATTTCTCCTGAAAGCTTTTCCACAGACACTGTTAAGTGAGTTATCCATTATATTATGGAAAATAAAGTAATGGAAACTCATGGACAATCGTTTCAAGAAATTTTTGACCACAGATATGGAAAAAATTTACAGCTGAAATAAAAATGCAGCCAAATTTGAAGTTTAAGAATATGACTTCTTTTGTAATTTGACCACTGGACAGGAAAGCTTGGAAGCTCTTCTTCAAAAGAGAAAATTGTTTTCTACCTTCCTGGTTTCCTTTTGTATCTACCATTACAACTCTTGGTAAATTTATTTTAAAAAACAGATAATTATGGAAATTACAGGTTATTATGGAATGCCTTTGTGTTCTAAAGAAAGTACTTTTCTGATATCTTTTCGCTGCAATTTTTTATAGCCTTAAACAAAACATGAAAAAGCCTAATATTAATCTAAAGCAACGGTACACATTTCAGCCTGTGTGGAGCAGCTACAGTGATGACCACAATTAAAAATATCTCTTCAGGATAACAATAGTATTTCACTATTAGGTTGGTCTATATGATCTCAAGCAGTCACTTCCAACCTAAACAATTCTGTGGGACTGTGATTCATGCTTAGTGAACTCGGTTTTGAAGATGTTTTTTTTTGACTGTTTGTTTTTGTTTTGTTTCCCACTCCCAAGCCATGCCTGATTCAGATGGTCAAAATTTGTTCCTTCATTTTTGGAAAAAAAAGAAAAAAAATGTGGGTTTATATAAAACTGGCAAATTCCATAATTTAAAATTATGCTCCCAACTATATTCTGAATTTATTTTAGGTAGTTTTCACACCTATTGCTGACTGGGGAGAAATACGATTCTGCACAGAATATGTTTTAACCATATTGGCCCTTATGAACTATTGTATCACAGTTGCATAAAAATTGCTTATTTTGAAAAATATGCTGAAAACCACTAATGAATATGCTTTGAGGTATTTGCAAGAATAACTAAAGCTAAACTCAATTTATTAACTAGCACAGTACATTTTGTATTTGTACTGTCCCTGCATCTCTTATGTTTTGTTTAATTATCAGACAGTTCGCAAGCATCCGTTATTTTTTTCTTTGGATGAATAATAGTTTAGTTGAAATCTTTTGTCTTTTCATAGGCATTAAGAAATAGAATTTGGCTTTGGGACACGAAATATGAAATTATGAATATGTCTGAAATATTACTTTTATTAACTGCTATGGTTTATGATAGTAGAACATCAATGTCAACCTAGCCAGTTTAATTATTCAGACTTTACCTTTGATCATATTTCTATGTCTCCAAGTTAAGATGTCTGAAATGTTCCAAAACGTTAGAAATCCTAAGGAGAAAAGGTGTTTTCCCCTTGTAGGATACCCTGAAAGCCTTCATTGAATACAGTACATTTCATGCATCATTTCTCAAAATAAATCTGTGCATAATAAGAGATGTATCAATAACATATGCAAAATATTCTTAGAGAATATTATTCAGTGAGGTACTCTGCCCAAAACTGTTTGTGTTGCCATTTATTTTTCTTTGTTGTACAAGTCAAAGAAAAAGTGATATATGTAGTAGAAAAAGTAGCCAATCGAATATTTGTTATCTTTTTTTGGCAGGTGCCTGTCTCTCACAAGGGATCCTCAATATACAGTCAAACTGACAAATAGCTTCATGGGCTATGGTACATTAAACTGGAAAACCTTTTTTGCCATTTTTCCCCTTAATGCTAGATAAATAGCAATTAGGTTAAGCTGAATTCAAATAGGATTCTGCTTGGATTTGTCATCAGAAAAATCAATATTTCATTTGATGAAGTTGTTAGCCAGCCTAATAAAAAGAAAATATCAGGAAAATCCATTCTTCTCCTTTAATTCCTATCCTTTGTTTATGATCCCATACATTATCCTTGTTATTTTCATTTTGAATAGAAACAGGCAACACAAAATCTGAATGAGCCATTTCAAGATCAGGGACAACAGGATCTAGACCAGAGCAAAGGACTGAGTCCTGTGTCTGAGGGTGCTCTCTCTACTCACTTCAACACTTAATAATTCTAAAAAATGGAGCTGAACCATCCTGTTCTTACAACAACATTTACTCCATAAACTTCCACATTCATTTGAAGGAAAAATATTCTGGGGGTAGGGCAAGTAATCCTCTAAATAAGTAATCTAAAAAAAGTAAAAATAAGGTAATCTGCAATTTTCCCTGTGCAAAGCCATTCCCTGTGAAATCACATGTTGCAGCATGTCTATTATTTTCTACTATTTTACATTAAAAACATAAACTGAATTTTTTTAATCTACAAACTCTTCTGAGCTGAATGTGTCTACAGTATTAGAGCATAAACATTATCTTTCTTCTGAGGAAAAGAACAGTAGTTTTCAGTAAGTGTTGCATATACAATCCTAATGGCATATCTTTTATGTGATGTATCAGGACAAGGCAATCATAATAATTTGACATAGCTCATCAAACTTTTCAAGCATTGGTGCTTATTTGCAGTTGTAACTGGTTAAATAGTATATAAAATGAGCCAGAACATGAGAAGTCACAAATACCTTTAATTTCCCCTTCCCTTTAGGTTTCAAATTTCTTTTAAAATTAGAACATTTTATCCAGTATTAATAGATTAAAAGAATAGATTAAAAGAATAAATTAAAAGTATCAAAAATGCTCAAAATATCCATCCCCAGTTTCCAGTTCTCCTGAATTTCCAGTTTCTCCTGAATGCCTGCTACATTTGAATTTGCTAGGAACCACAGTCTAAGCTGGAGAGCTCCTCCAAAGCGTGTGTTCTCAGAGATATTAGAAAAACTGAGAGCGTGTGGGAAGAGGGCAGAATGTTTAATGATGCAGTCCCACAGTCCTTTTGGCACTCTGTGGGAGGTGCTTATGGAAGTTGCCCGAACAAGTCTCTGCAGCTACAGACATTTTTTTCCCCCTTTTGAATAATTTTGACAGATAGCAAAAAGGTGTCATCTCTGCTTGCAGGGGGTGCATAACATTTAATGGATATAGAGCCTAAGGTAGTAAGAGCTGCTACTCTGCTTTATTTCCATTGCAAATTTAATGTAACCGTGTGGAAATGTCACATCAGAAACCCTCTCTTCCAACTGCCTCTGTTCTTTACTATAATTGTTATCTCTCTATTTCCATTTTGGAAAGCTTGGTGTTTAGAAACCAAGGGTCAACTACTCAGTTTAGGATAAATTATCAGGGCTCCTGGAGTTAGGGCAGCTTACTCCAGCTGAGATCTGCCCTGAAGAATGAAAAATAAAAGAATCTGATAAATAAGCTTTCTAAGAAGACTGTTTTTGACCTTTATAATAGCAAAATATTAGTAATTCACATCATGCTTCTCTGTGACCCTTCCAATCAATAAGGCATTTGGTATTTCAGAGACAATTTAGGTCTAATGTAAGGCAAAAACTTTCATAACAAAAATACAAAAATATATTTCCTCTTAGCAGTGGTATTTTCCTCTCTATAGCCTTCACAAATAGAGAGATAATTGCGTGGTGGGATTGGTACTGTACTTTTCTTATCTTTGTTGATATTTTTTGCTTAAAAAAAAAGATAGGAAAAATGGTGATGATAAAAATACCTGATATAAGGTAGTAAGATTTCTTTTGGGAATTCAAACAACAGAATGTGTATTGTGTGTTTCTGTGGGGATAGGGAAGAGCTGGTTATACTATCTAAAATGGAGGCTGAGAACAAGATGACAGGAGACGGGGAAAAAAGAATTTACTTTCCTTCCCAGGGAGAGAAATTTAAAACTGATGTCTAAGGTAAATTCTTTAAGTTCTAGTTCTGTCTGATTTTGTGATAATGGCCACTAAGGAAAAATATTCAACTAAAATCCCTCATTCTCTGCTGTGGATTTCTGACACTTAGTGGTGATTCCACTGGTCATGTTTGAGTTTGAATACAAGCAAAGGTATGGAATATGTCCTTCTGAAAGCCTTAGGGCATTTTGTCTTGGGAAAACCAAACTACTAACCAGCTCTTGTTTTAGAATGATGGAGTAGTGTCTGGGAGCTCGTTCTTTCTCTGCTATTCCTGTCTGCAGAACTGTAAAACCCAGTTTTAGATACCTAGACCTTAATTCTAGTCTCAGACATCCAGGTATGCCAAAATATGAGCAGCTGGTTGAAAAATCCTACTTGACCCATGCAGACATTAATTTTGGTGCTCATGTGTACATGATTAAAATAGGGCTCTCAAAGAATCAGATCTGTGGCATCTGCAAAAACAAATTCTGAGACTCAGGGAAATATATACATTGTACTTCAGTAACACTGCCTGAAAGATTATTCGTATTCTATGCCACAGATTTGGTAAATTCAAGTGGTAAGTTTCATAAATTAACAATCATATTTATAGGCTGTGGATTTGATGACTGAAATATAGAATAGATAGCTTTTATTGGCTAGCATGAATTCCCAAAAGATTAGGCCTTAAACACAAAATTTTGGGACGTTGCTACTTAGTCTTCCTGCAGCAGCTACAACACATACATTGCTAGGTAGGGAAATCTTAATTTAATCTAATTAGGTCAGTTATCCTGACATGTAATCTATTATAAAACAGGCAATTTTCATTGTATGTAGGGAACAATTAGTGAGAAATATTTAAATACACACATAACTTCATTATAAAGCCAGCTAGCAAGAGTTGAGCAGTGTCTAAATTATTGGTACCTCATTTAAATTACTTAGCCCTGAAGAAAACTTCCCTTTTATTTGCTAATTAATTGCATATTGCTTCTGAGCTGCAGCCTTACTGATGTACATTTTTTATTCATGAATAAAACAACAATCATTTAGGTTGCTTTCTTTTGTTGGAAAAAATAGAGACCACAGGAAGTGAAGAGGGAGCACATAGAGAGAATACACTTTAAAGAACCGTGTGAGCAAATTAATGACTAACGAGTATAGTGTTTCTAGGTGTCTAAATAATTGACAAACTAATAGCTGTCTTGTCTTGCACCCTGGTTTTAATCAGTTGATGTTCTCTCTATTTTCTAAGCTTGCACAAACTCTGATGACTTTCTACTGTTTTGTTCACCTCATTACTTTAATAAAAATGAGAAGTATTGTGAAGAGAATACAAAAGTATTTTCATAGAAAAAACCTCCAGCTCACCTGTCTGTACCTATACCATTTCAGAAATGTGTTGCAACTGAAAAACAGGAACAATAAAACTCATTCTCTGGAAACCACTTGAAAAAAACTGAGCTTCTTGTTCAATGCGCAGAAAAATCCTGTAGGAAACGAACCCTGGATAACAGAGGATCTCCCACTATCTGTCCATGTGCATGGCTTATTGGTTACTTGCCTAACTTTAAGCACTTGCTATCCCTAATTTAATCACACTTGGTAACTGATGCAACAAAAAAGGCTATGATAATATGTGTTCTGAATCTTTCAAGCCAAAAAATCATTATCAATTCCTTTTTTCCTTTTATTTCCCTTTTTATTAGTATAGTGAACAGGGTTTGTCTCCTGATAAGAACTTAATTAGGGAAAATAAAGAACAAATATTATGCAGATATTTTTGCTAAAATTACTACTTCACATAGTAGAGATGAGATGATCCTAAAATAGCATTATCTTAAGTGTTTTAAGATTTATTTTACTACTCTTTATCCTACTCTGATTTTGTGGTAGTAAAATCAATTAATATCTCTCATTCAAGCTGTTTTGCCATTGATGGTATTTGATGAATGATGTCTCCTTGTCTGTACCTCAACCCACGAACCCTTGTTATATTTTCTCTCCCCTGCCCAGCTGAGAAGGGGAATTATAGAGGAAGCCAGAGTCCATGCACAAGATTGTATCTGCATGTTTGAATATCTATCTATACCTTTTGAAAGACATCACAGAACAGGAGAACTATTTCCCTATCCACACAATGAAGAAACTAAATGCATCAAATCTGCTGGTGAAATTCAAGCTTCAAAATGACCATCACTACAAAGGGCCCCAAAAGCCAATGTATTTAATGCATAGATTAAAAAACGTTGTTAATTGAAAATCCTCACTGTATGTGCGATGCAAATGTTGTAAGAAAATAGTTGAAACTAAACCCATGGAAGCTGCTAGTAGAAAGAGATAAAGCATATATTTCAGTATATACTAGCTTTCATATCCTTAGTGGTGTGATGTGTGCTCTACAGTTGTTTTAGACAAAACTGTCAGGGCTGCTTAGGGTATATAAAAGCGTTTTGTTTATTAAATGAAAAATACTAGTCTCCCTCAAGGAAAAGTCTGGACACTTGCTCAGATTCTCTTTTCATTCTAATACCTAGCATTAATTAATCCTTACTGGGTAAAAAATAACTACAGTATATAAATATATATATGTTTTAAATACTGTGAAGATAAAGCGAAGTCCATTGCATAAATATTACCAATAAAATACAACTAGAATACAGAAATGAAAGTAATGTACAAAAGTACAAATAATGCAAATGAGAATGACTGTGGCATTTTCAGAAAACAAAAAAAAATTAAAACTCTGTTAAACTAAAAGCTACCTATAAGCCAAAGAGTTTTAAGGCAATTTTTAATTATGAAAATCTTCATAAATATCTATAAATGGCCATATAAATGTTGCTGGGAAACATCTAGCCTAGTTTTGAGCCAAAGCTGAAATAAGGAAAGAACAAATGAAAACCTAAGTTACAAGAGCAACATTGCCACTGTAAATTCAAGAATGATGAAATAACAAGTTTCAGAATTAATGTGACTGCGCAGTTATTTGGATTTCCATAATGATTGTGAATGTATGATATTGACATTTGTGTTTAATGCAAAAATCACACGGAGATAAAGAGAGAATCAATAAAGCTGATATACCCATGAGATGAGAACAGGATGTGCCAGCATTTCCTGATAGAAAGCAGTATCCCTGAATATAGTCTTTCTGCTTCAAACCCAGTACCCTCTATCAGGAGAGTTTAGTGCCTTTTCTTTCATGCGCTTCATCTTAACCGATTTTCTCCTGACCTTTGAGCCTTGCTTTTCCTTGTCTTTTGATCTGACTTTTCCATTCCTTTCTCCAATGAGGTTATTATCCACTCTGTTTATTATGAAATTTCCCAGCCAAGAATACTTCCACCATTCTGTCTCTCTTTTTTTTTTTTTATTTCTGAGTTGCAGTTCTCTGCTGCAAGCTTGTTACCAGTTCTTGCCTAGGCCTTGTAGGTCTCACTTTCCTGAGTTCTTAGCCTGGATTTCCAGTGTCCTCACATCAATATGTTTTTCTGTTTGGTTTCAGCTATAAACTAGTTTCCTAACCTTCTGTCTTTTCCTATCTTTGTTCAAATACAAGTTTTTCTGGCAGATTTCAACTCTAATAAGTAAGACTGAAATCATTACATGGATGCTAATTGATGCCAGTTGAGAGTAAGGGCATATTACAGGGAAATTGCTTGTGGTACCTACTGTGGAGGTTTTCTGACAATTCCACCTAAAAGAGCCTCTTCTCAGTGGTTTATAACTTTGAAAAACTTTTAAGTTAGGTATGAATTTTTCCATGCTGTGTGTCTGCCTCAGGCTATACTTAGCTAGTTTCATTCAGAACAATACAGCTTTTCCAGGAACAAGGCTGTGCAAAGTGTAGCAAATGTTAAGATAGAAAAAATAGCAATGTTGAGAAGACAAATTATTTTCATCAAGCCTTCATCTCCTGTTGTCATGACCACCACACGAAAATCCACAAAGAAATTAATTACTCTTTCTTTAGAGAAGGTTATGCACTAGCAGTGGCGGAGATCCTATGCAAAAATGAGTGTGATCAGATAATTAAAATCTTCTCATAATGCAGGTGCACAGAACACTATTAGAGCTGTACCAGAAACCATAATTTAGCCTTAATTTTCAAAGTATAACTTTTACAACCTAATAATGCTGTTTTAGGATCATGTCATCTCTACTATGTGAAATAGTAATTTTAGCAAAAATATCTGCATAATATTTGTTCTTTATTTTCCCTAATAATATAATTTCATTTTTTACCTCTACCCTAAAACAGTAGTGACAGAAAAATAATGAAATGCTTTGTTTTTAACAATCGTTAATTTTATCAATGACCTTTTAAAATAGCCTCTCGTGCTAGGTGCTTTTCCAAATTAAATTGTATTTTAGACTATATTAGCTGAGGTTGTTTTAGCCTCCGTATTCGTGTTATCTGACCTAAATAAATATGATTTCTTTCCTGAAATAGCATGTTTGATGTAGGTGTGGACCATTGAAGAAGATACTGTCTTTCTCTCAGTTTGTCACAAGGAGCCCAGCTTTCCGATCTTGTGACTTTTTACTGTGGTGAAATCATTGACAACAAAGCTTATGTTTGACTTGTATAAAAGTCTGATCAGATGACTTGAATATAACCAACATTTAAATATGATATAATGCCTGAATTAATATGTTGCCCTAAAAATTAAGTATTGTTCTTCAGAAGCAAATTAGTATTCCCTAACTTCAAGTTCATGATTATATCTTCATTGACATGGGATTATGTAAGTAGCTTCAGCAGTGAACTCAAGTTCTTTTATGTTATAACCTCATATTTTTTTTTGGCCTGCCTTTCTAAGTAGTGACTGTTTAAAATATATCACAGAGTCATATAGGTTTATCAGGGATTAAATTGAATTATGCACCTAAACCCTATTAAAACTCAGGAAGAGTTAAGTAACTAATTCTCAGGCAGTTTTAAAGACTAATGGATAACTTTTATATAAGCCAATTTCATAACTTATTTGGGTAAAAAATTAGTTTTTATTTGAATTCACAGAATCACAGAATAAATTGAGCTGGAATGAACCAACAAGGATCACCAAGTCCAACTCCTGGCCCTTTACAGGACAATCCCCAAGAGTCAAACTATGGGTCCAAGAGTGTTATCTAAATGCTTCTTGAACTCTGTCGGGCTTGGTGCTGTGACCACTTCCCTGGGGAGCCTCTTCGAGTACCCAACCACCCTCTGGGTGAAAAACCTCTTTTAATATCTAAACTAAATCTTCTCAGGCACAACTTCAGGCCATTCTTTTGGCTCCTGTCACTGGTCACCACTGAGAAGACATCAGTGCTGACCTTTTTCTTCCCCTCATGAGGAAGATGCACATTGCAATGAGGTGTTCCCTCAGTCTCCTCAGACTGAACAGACCAAGTGAACTCAGCTGCTCCTCATACAATTTCCCCTCCAGGCCCTTCACCATCTTTATTGCCTTCCTTTAGATACCCTGTAATAGCTTATTATCTTTTTTATATTGTGGCACCCAAAACTACCCCCAGTACTTGAGATGAGGCTGCCCCAGAGCAGAGCAGGACAATCCGCTTCCCTGCCTGTCTGTGATGCTGTGCCTGATGCACCACAGGACATCCTTGGCCTTCGTGGCTGCCAGGGCACTGCTGACTCATGTTCAACTTGACATGAACCAGGACTCCCAGGCACCTTTCTTTAGCACTGCTTCCCAGCATCTCCTTCCCCAGTCTGTCCATACATCCAGAGCTGCCCCATCCCAGGTGTAGAACCTGACACTTTCCCTTGTTGAACTAAAGCTATAGGGTTGGTGATTGCCCAGTCCTCTGATTTTTTGAGGTCTGTCTGCAGGGCCTTTCTGCCTTCAAGGGAGTCAGCATCTTCTCCCAGTTTTGTTCTGTCTGCAACTTGCTTAGTGCTCCTTCCAGTCTTTTATTTTTCCTCTTGTTTGTCTTTTTTTCAGCTCCAGGAACAATGAGTAACTGTATCTTACACTATGTCTCAGCTACAAAGATAAAGAACACCAGAAGAATTCAAGGATGTGGACTCACTACCTATGCATTCCTCAGTCTTATGATACTGTGCTTTAGATAATATCATTAACACCTTTTATGGATTTGTTTTCTTGTCATCTCTCTAGCAGGTATGTTCAACAGAATTCTTGATTTTGTTTTTTTTAATTTACCTGTATTTACACTTATATATACTATATGTTCTGTATAAATACAGAAATACATGTTCCATGCTGACAAGAAGTTTTATAGATTAATATTTTACTTGTGTATATACCTACATGATATATTAAGATATATTACTATAAAGGCATGATATATCTTATTGCATATATAAAAGCAAACATTTAAACAGACAAATGAGTTTTGTTGTATCTCTAGTTTACATTAGAGACAGTAGTTCACAGAAATATGCCTTCCAAATGCACTGTTGTTGGGGGTGGTTCCTGACTTCCTGTGGACCTGTTCCAATACCCATGTTGAAAGTTCCCTTGTGTTAGAGCAGCAGTTCCCAGTGGACTTATTTAATTCCATCAAACTTGGACTGAATTTCAGCAGACTGATAACATTTTATGGATAATGTTAGAAGCATTCAACCTTACCAAGGATATTGCTCTGGGAGAAAATGAGAATTCCCAATGACATGGGACCATATGCTCCAGCTTTATGGTATCTATGCTTGAGTTGCTGGTGCGTGTTTAGAAAGAGTTTGCTTTTGTCTTTTGTTTTGGTTTTTGGGTTTTGTTTTTGTTTTGGGGTTTTGTTTTTGGTTTGGTTTTTTTTTTTTTTTTGGTTTTGTTTTTGTTTTTGGGGCTTTTCTTTTTGTTTTGGTTATTGTTTGTTTTTGTTGTTTTTTGTTTTGCTTTTGGGTTTTGTTTTTGTTTTTGTTTTTAAATAAATCATATGTAAACCAATGTTCATCCTCTGAAGTTGTATCCTTCCCCAAATTAAAATCAATACTATAGACACACTGGAAACTTTTCATTCTGCATGTATACCCTTCTTCAGGTTCTCTTGAGGTATGTGCTGATCTTAAACACTAATGCAAACAGTGCCCTTGGGCAGCTCAGAGAAAAATATTTACTGTATTGGAAAGGATGCATTGACATTCAGTGTGAAGCCTCAGATGATGTTCCTCCTGGAGATCAGCAGGCCTTTAGGTCACTATGAATTACAGTCTTTAAGAACTGGAGCAGTGGTAGCCAAAATCCATGTGTTAAAGCAAACCATGTAGCACAGAATGAGCTGTCAAAATCTTCTGAGTGAGACAGATCATACACAAAGGGCAGTGTGCATATGAAATAAAGGGCAAGAAAAAAGGTGCAGTAAACAAGGATCCAACAGGCAAAGTGAGGAAGTCTCTGCCTCACCAACAGATAGAGTTCAGCCATAGAGGGCAGAGCTCTTCCTTGAGCATGACAAGAGGCTGAATGACAAAAGGAAAGGCACAAGTCCTCAGACTCACCTGAGTTTTTAAAATTATTGTGTGTGGGACCTTTACATTGCTTTATAGAAATAATGTAACACTTAACAAAGCATGTGCATAGACCTTTCTAGCTTTATGAGATTCATATTAGAACACAGATTCTAGGAAAAAATAACAGCCCTGCCAAGGAATGGAGCTGTACCACAGTGATTTTTCCAAAAATAAAATTAATGCAAATACAAGGGATTACTAATTACCGCTTGAACAATAATAACTAGTAATAATTTTCAAAAATATCTGTTCCTAATCATAATCTGATGACAATCTTCAGATTCAAGAGTATCTTTAAATGCCATTGACTAAATCCGGATAATGATAATGTACATTCAATAATTCTATAAATTGTTCTCAGACATTCCATTAATAGAAACAGAATCTTAAATTAGATCGGTAAATAATATGTTCTATATGTTCAACTGTATTTGTTATTAATTCAGTATGGATCATTATTAAAGTTGCTAAACTTTTTTTTTTTTGGAATGATTATTTTGTTGCTTTAACCATGCCCTATAGGAATTTTAATATTTTTAGTAATGTGATCAAATTTTTTGATCAAAAGTCATAAAGCCAGGAAATCAATCTTTCTCCTATTTCTTGATGTGTCCACTAAAATGATCTATATTTGATTTGAAAATAACATGAAAAATCATTTTCAAAGTTTGAGTAGTAATAATAATAACAGAATCTAATTATTTAATTACTGCACATGAATAGCATCTAATTTTAAATTATAGTGTTTTTTTACTGCCATACAAATTGCTGCTTAGTCACTCACAATTGTTTTTTGGGATTGTTTTCAGATATTTGTCTTATGGTTTGTTCCTGATTTCTAGGTATTGGCAATCATTGTTACTGAACTACAGGAATTTATTAGATTTATTGGCAGATTTTGACATGAAATAAAAGATTGTAAAAGAACTTGCAAAACCAGGATTAGTAAATATGTCTAACTATGACATGTAGTTCTCTTTTAAGACCCACTTGAGGAGAAAGTGAGAGAAAATGTCTGTGGGTTTGGTTTTTTGTGTTGTAGGGTGGTGGGGAATGTGTGTGTGTGTCTCTGAAAGACAAGGGCAGCAATTTCAAAACTCTTTCTTATTTATACAACCAAGTATGAGTTGTAAACAGGAATTTGCCTACATCTACAAAATATATGCTGAACCTCTTTAAATCCCATTGATTGGGGTTTTGTTAAGGACTGGACAAGTTTTATCAACAGCATGTGTATTTTGGTATTTTCGAGCTAAATTTATCCAGTACTTCCGTGGTGAACCATGAAATTTACTAAATATATATGATGTAAGAGAATGTGCTCCTAAATTCCTCACAAAATAAAGAGAAGGATCAGAGAAGAGGTATATAATCTACAGAACAAATTATTTAATAGTTTACTATCTTTTTAATTCTTGATATCTTTGGTAATTATAGGCATTCTTTCTATAGACATATTTGGTATGCTTTTTAAAATCTATTTTGCTCTTGACTTACAATTATTTCATTACATTTCATCGAGTAATTTAACATAGCACAAAAATATTTCCATTTATGTATTTTGACTTTTCTGGCTTTAAGTTTTGTTGAATATTTCTATGATTTTGTACTGCAGAAATGCAGAAGTACCTAATTTATCCTCACTATACTGTATTTTATGTTATATACCTTAATTAAGTTTTATCTACTGAGTTTGCAGTGCAAATATCTTCATTTCTGTCATATGAAATTCTTTCATGTTCCTAGTAATTTTTACACTTGCATTGAAATCCTTTATTTTTTTTTTCTGTTGAAATAAATTATGGTTTTTAATAATGTTTAGAATTTGCAAAATTCTCACCAGACTGTAAATTATAAGCTATCATGTACTACTATTTTCAAAACTGTCTTTGGAGGCTTTTCAGAACACTGTACTTTTTCTTCTTCAGTTCTTTGTCCTTTTTGCTTTGAGTTCTTTATTATTACTTGTCTTACACTGAATTTGAAAATTAGGAAACAAAGGACTTGGAGAACTTGAAATGCTCTTTTGTTTTCATTATTATGCACATAAATGGTTAGTATAGAATCCTAAAAGGTGTTCCTATGCATCATTTATTTTCTTCTTTTAATCAAATGATAATCTGACTCCTATATGAGTACAGTAGCTGATTTTTATTACATATATTCATATATTTTCAGATCCTAACCAGTTGGGATTTTTTTTGTGGTTTTGATTTTTTGTTTGTTTGTTTGGGGTTTTGTTTGGGTTTTGTTAATTTGGGTTTTTTTTATTTTGTTGTGGTTTTTGTTTCTCTTCCTTTGTTTGTTTGTTTTAAATTATCTGCTTTACTATTAATAGAGCATCTATTTAGTATATATTACCTTTGGAAATTTATTCATGAAATAAAGTACCTCTGACATCAAAATTACCTTATATTTTTGAGAAATCCTCAAAGTCCATGGACAGTTTCCATCTACATGGATGATAGCAGAGCAAAAATGTCAAAGAATGGGATTTATGTTAGTTGAAAAGCAGCCAAATGAAAAAGTATGACACTTTTTCTTACCCATAATATGAGAAATAAAATCAAAAGAAAATGTGAATATTTAGATGTGCAGAAGGCATTAAAACCACAAAAATAAGGGTGATAACTATGTGGAATTAATTGGTTTTTGAGAATAAATTTTGAAAAAGACTTGTAACAAATGGTTGGTGTAGATGCCAAACACTTCAGGAGCCTCCCCAAAAATTCTGAAGTCTTGACAGCTGCTGGTGAGAAAAGATTAGTCACTGAGAGCTGGTTGAGATGGAATAGCAGAAGTAAATTTTGGAAATCACCTTTTTTAGGAACACAGGAGGAAAAAAACGTAATTAAATCCCATAAATCTGTCTCAGTCCTGCCTTTTGCCCTCAGTAAACATTGTTCTCTTTTAATGGTCCTGATAAATACAAGTTGATTCTTATCTTTGCCTATAACCATGATTTTCTTTGATGGAAGATTTCTGCTCTTTTCATAACATTAAATAACTGGAATTAAGTCTTTCTGGTCTTTTTACCAAATAACCTGTTTAGAAATCTGACGAATGGCTTTTGTCTTACTTGTTTATTCTTTGAAAACAGTAAAATTTCATGAAAATTTTAAATTAAAAAGAGTTCTAACATGTTCCCAGGATGTGTAGAGGTTCAATCACTTTAGTGCATCTTTTTATTTTCTTATTCAACTTGTTACTGCACCTAGGATTTTCAAACATAGTTCAGGTCCATCTTATTAATGTTGTCAACAAAAAAAAGTCTTTCCAAATAGACCATGGTATAATAAGAGAAGAAGGCATGATTCTGTGAATGTCTTTCGTTTGCATATGCCAAGCAGATCAGCCAAAGGAAGCAATTCCACATTGCAATCCTGTGCAATGTGCTCTATGATGACACTTCTTGAGCAGGGAGGTTGGACCAGATGACTACAGTGGTCCCTTCTAAACTTGTCTATTTTAATTCCCAGCTTCCAGAAGCCAGTTTCTGTCTCTGTGCTACCCCAGCCTTTTGGAGAGCAAGAGGATTTGAATGGTTGCACAGTGAGATGAATCAAGGAACTGGCTTAATTGGAAGGTAACCAAGCAGGAGAAAAATGCTCAAAGTTCAACACCAAGTTCTGTTTATTCTCCATGGGAAGCAAAATCAAATTAATCATAGCAAACTGCAACTACACTTATTCCCAGCATGTTTCATGAACTTCTTAAAGATCCTAGGATGAAGTTAATGATGTTTTCAAACTATTAAATTTCCTACAGATTTTTCATTTAGTAGAGGTTTTTTATTTTGTATTTAAGTTTTGTTTCTGCATTATTTGCTTTTTATTTTTGCCCTATTTACTATGCACCTAGATACCAGATGATTTCATTTCACTGCTGTTCTTGTGTCCAGCATTTAAAGACCTGTATTTGCTTTCCTCTGTCTCTTTCCAAGTTAAAACAGTCTAAATATGTTGATATCTTCCATTTGGCCTGTATTTTTTTTCTAGTCTTTGAGTATTCTTATAGTTTTCCATGGAACATTTCTTGAGAACAATGTCTTAAGCTGTACAAAATTCCAGCTAAGAACACACTCATTTTGAGGAAAAGGTCAATAAAATCAGAAAGCCTAACAAGAAGGCTCTTTAATTTTAATTGCTGAAGAGTAATATTTTCCTTTTTTTGTGTAAGCCCCTTTACTAGCTGCAAATTTTTACCTCTTCTTTTCTTTCACTTTCTTGAACCTTTGATAGTTGCCTTTTATAATATATTGTACTTTGTACAGAGAATCAAGCCAAATTAAATTTATGAAGCTTAAGTGCTTGTGCTGGAAATCTTTCAGCTCCAAAATAGGAATTCCAGTCTGTCTCTTTACCATTATATGAAAATATAGGATTCAGTAAATGCTAATTTCAAAATTAAGTTGAAGTAGAGGATAGTTGAAAAGCCATTGTTGTTTTGTTGGTAATGTTATCAGTGTACAGCACAGGAACTAGCAAAAAAAAGTTTTACAGTTTATTTTCCATTTTACCTGTCTTTTGTACCCATTTGTTTTCCATTATGCTATAAAATGGTGTTAATACAGCATAAAACTTTGTTAATGCAGCATAAAATGCTATTATGAAATACAGTGCCTGAGATTCTGGAAACAAAATTAAACCCCAAATATCCCCTCTATACCTGCTTTAAAGTCAGTCATAAAATAATAATATCATGAAATTGTTGATGTATTTTTTATAACCATTCCGATATTCTGATTTTTGCACTTAAAAATAAGTAAGCCAAGGTAAAATTCTGTTTGAGTAGTTTCACTGGTGATTTTTTTTTTCTATTTATATATTTTTCAAAACTGTTTTTTTACATATAGGTATTGCAAGTGTTAGGATTGAAATGGAAAAGTAAACTGTTTTGTCACCTAAGTGTCCCAAGAATTAAAATAAACCCAAACAAATCCTGGCATAGATGCCTGAACAATACCGTTAACTGTGGTATCTGAGCACTGTGCCAGATCCAAGAGGACCAAAAATATGAGGACAGAAGACTATTCTGAAAAGAGGCACGGTGCGGTTCAGGAAGTAGGAGTTTGTCTCTGTAAATTCCCAACCATGTTATTCTAAGAAATTGTTTCAAAGTCATAGGTAGAAACCAGCATTAAGAGAGTTTACAGAGATCTTTTAAATACCAAGGGTGTATTTACAGAAAGACAACCCTGGGAAATGGAGCATTAATCTGAGAGACAGCAACCTCCTCATAGTCAGGGAAGCCCTGGACACAGTGTGAGCAGTGAACCAACTGCCTTAGGAATGCAAAGGAACTTAGTGGTGCGTGAATGACGCATGAATTACTCTCACCATGAATTCGATGTTAAATCCACTGTGTAAATATAGTGCACTGGATTTGCTAACTGCCTGTTATCTCTGCAGTTAATTAGCTGATCACCTATGTAATTTCAAAACTTGAAAATAACAACAGAATGTAAAGTGGCAATATCTGTTTCTGGAAAAACAATAACAGGAATCTAATTTTAGCTCATGAATAAAATTGCCTTAGTAATAAATTGGAAGTCTCTTTTTTTTTTTTTTTAATTAGCCATGGACATAATGATTTTTTTTTAGCTGGGGTCCAAGTTCAGGATTCAATCCAATAATTGAAAACCAGTGAGCTGAATTCTCTCAGTTGCTCAGTCTTTGGGATCCTCTCTTGGTTGCCCTTCAGAATCTAATTTTTGTATTTTTAGTATGAAGTATCTTTTGCAGTTCCTGCCAAGTTGCAAGTTTCTTCTGATCCCTTTGACATTTCCAAATGGCTTTGTACGTGGTCTATTCTCCCTCTGCTGCAAATCTCAGGGGAATCTTGCTCACAAACAAGAACTCAACTTCCATTGCTTTGATGATCTGTTTCCCATTATGCCACCCTTTACCACTGAAAAATACAGCACCAACCTGCTATTTTCACCTTAGACATCTCTAAAAAATTTACAATTTTTTCTCCAGAAATCCCATTTCACTCGTCATGATGAAAAACTCAAAAAATATAAAATTTCATATTAGTGCAGCATTAGCCTGAGTAAAATTTCTGTTCATGAAAATGTTTGATGTTGCCCCTCTCTTTCCTTCTCCTCTTCCATCTTTCTGCACATGTACCTGTTGTCTCAAGCGGGCCGTGTAGATCTCCTCTAATGCATTTGTGTGTTTATGCACAGCACACATATGAAAAACAGCCCATACGGCAGTAGGACATGCCCTGCGTGCTGGCACAGCCTGCACAAACTGTGGTTTCTTATTTATTTCATCACTTATTAAAGGTTTGTTAAAGAACAAGGCTATGGTTATTAAAAGTTTTGGTCACTAGGGAAAGTTTGTGTGTTGAATGGATTAATTTATTTTTAGATCAGTCTCAGTGGAGGAATGAATAGAAATATCCCATGTCATTATCATGGCTAAATATTTTTAAATGTCAAACCACAGCCTGGGGCTGTTAGGGTAAATAATAAATAACATATCTGCTTTGCCTGAAGTAGCATATTGTACACAATTTTGATGACTTTCCAGTACTTGGTAATATAGAGGACAAAGATTGTGAATATATGGTAATATTTCTAAGTATGAAAAAAAAGAGTATTAATAGCAAGAAGAAGAATAGTAATAGTAAGAAGAAGAATAGAATAGTAAGTTACTAACAGATTTTAAAAATTTGATTATTTGCTGCTTTTCCTCTGGATCCTCCTTAAAAAAAACAGGTGTTGGAAATTGATGTTTAAACTTATGAAATGCCTAAAGTAATTTATGAACGAATTTAAGAATCAAATTTAAAAGAAAAGTAGTTTTAACTTCATCCTATGTAGCTTTGCTTTTCTTCATTTTAAACACAGAGCAATGCATCATGGAAGAATTAACTATATAGTAGAATATTAAAAGATTCAATTTTGCAGAAGGAGAATATTTAACATAATTCAGGTAACTAATTCAAAAACAGCTGAGTGTAACACATCTAATTAATCTGTGAGTGAGGACAAATTGTATTCTTCTACATTCATGAAAAATACATGCAAAATGTCTATCTAGTCTGGTTGGTTTCGTTTTTACAAAGGGATTGATCACCCTGAAACACAAGTTGTTGCAACAGAAATAGCATGTCTTTGTATTCATTTTTACAACTTTTCTGATTTTTTCAAAGACTAATATTGCAACAGCCTCTGTTGATTTTGCTTGTTTCTTTGTTTTCTGAGAAAGTGAAATTAAAAGCTGTAATTTTCTGCTGCTAATTAAATGGACAATTGAAGCAATGGACAATTTGAGTGGTAAAGACTGTTTTTTTCCTCGAAAGACAGGCATGGTATTACCTAAGTTTGAAATGGACTGAAGTATGAAACTTCTAAAACAGACCCAGTATCCTACTCAAGGTGTGTTCTTGTTGAGCCTGGTAAGAAGCAGAGTGTGTAAAAACATGAATGAAAATTTGACCTTTTGGTCAACAGCATTGAATTCAATGTAGCCCAGATTTGTTGATATTCAGTGTTGTGTTGAATGCTATGAATGCCCAATTATTTTGTTTAATGGATGATCTTAGTAAATAATTACCCACCATGCCCTGCATGACTCATTTACACAGTAATGTGAAGCAATGAGCACCTTGTATAATAGAATTATTTTAGATAGTCGGTTTGAGTGTTGATTCAGACCCTATTTTCTCAGGGGTTTAATAAGGTTTTAGATTTGCAAGATGAAATTCACTAACAGATATGGAAGTCTTCATGCGAGTGGCCTATATTTCTGGTATCATGGGATTTTTGTTTCCTAGGTCGTTACAGTCATGAGTGTGAGTAACTGTATGAATTTGTCCCCATAGTTGTCATCCTTCTTCCTAAAATACCCCCTATGAACTTGAAATCTTCAAGAATTGTTCCAGCAGTAAGAAATCAAGAATTCAACATTAAAATTTTTATCTCCATGCGTTTTCTGTACAGTGTCAAACACTTAGGCTGGAGGTAGGGAAATGAAAAGAGAAATTTGGCTAGCTATGAGTGCTCTGATAGAAATACTGAACTTCCCAGTCTATCTTTCTATACCAATTTAATGGTGCAATAACCTAATATGTATTATTTCTGCCTTTCATCTGTTACTGAAAAACAAGTTACTGAGGTTCCAGAGGCAGAAAAACTTTCTAATTAACCTCTCTGACTGGACATCTGGTGTCTAAGTAGCTATAACTCACAGTAATTGGAAAAAGTTATGTTTTGCAAAAGGGTATGGTGACATTCCCATGTAGTAAGGTATTGAAATAGTATATTGCTTTACTTTTAAACTTTTCATCCTGATTATTGGTGCAGATGCGTTGTCTCTCAGGAGATACCAGACACCAAAAATTTTCAACTGTGAAAGTGTGAGTTTCCCCTGCTACTTCTATTTGAATTTATTACTAACACAACTGCCATGGGTGCTAACAATACACTACTTCATCTTCATTTCTTTGTGTTATCCCACCTAACACTCAACATCTGATAACTTGAGCAAGGTCCTGATGCAGATGAGGACAGACATCCCTTCTAGCTATGGCTTCCATGGGAATAGGAGACATTCATTGTCTCTACCAGAAACTGCTACAAATCTAGCAAGAAGGACCATCCTACATCCCTAAGAGCTTTGATCTGAGCCCTAAAGCAGGGTTCATCTCTTAGAAATGCAGAATAAGAGGGGAGATTTTAGTTTTCAAAGAAATTTCACTATGAAATTTTACATCAGCTACAATTTAAAATGCTAGCTTTCTTAAATATTCTTTGAAACTGGCATCCAAAACAATGGCCATAGGCTAAGAAGTCAAGACTGAGAGTGGTGCATCATCTAAGACAGACTTTCATACTTTGAAAACTAAAAAAAATTAATTTGCATCAACCTGGAACCATCTTGGGCTAATACAAATAAATGGGAATTAACTTTAAAACTTATAAAACTTAACCTTAGAACAGCAGGAAAGGTGAAAACAAGGTGGGGAACAAAGCACAAACACAAACGCACCCCAACACTGGAAGAGAAAAAAATAAAGAAATTAGGATGATGAGAAGCTATCTTTTGTGTCATTGCATGCCACAGAACTTAAACGGTGTTAGCAAGTCATGTGCTGACTTTTGTCAAATTGTCAATTTTGTGTGAGTTCACAGGGACCAATGTAGTATTACAGGACAAATTTAAAGTTTGAGAGCTTATGAATAGAATTTCAAAGCACAACAAGTGCTTTCTAAACATATTCAACAGGTTATCAT